>NC_088259.1:15116254-15438129 GCF_036013445.1 Caloenas nicobarica
GCTGGCTCTTTCAAAAGCCACGCATTATGGCTGGAACTTTTTTCTGGAATCACTGCGCTTTCTAGTGTAAGGTTATGCCAGTTTGTCATCCTGCCAGTCCTGTTTTCTGTCTCAGTCAGCCGGGATAAACACTTAGCCTTTCTTTTTCTTTCCCTATTACCACACCCCTTGCTTGTAACTGGTATAGATTACATCAGAAATTCCTTGCTGAGCCAGCTCTGCCAATAATTTTTGTTCTAAATCACACAAAAATCTGTGAAATGTAATCATGTCCATACTTTGGTCCAGTGCAAATACCCGGAAGATGAAAATTAAATCTTTCAAAGAGTAATCCATCTCTTACTTGATCAGTCCAGGACAAACCGAACAGCCAGAGCGATGGTTTACTGCGTTTGTGTGAACTCACGTTACATGCTGAGGCCACGGGCTGGGAATCTGCGATCTGCCAGTCCAGATGGGATTAGAAATCACTGTCACGTATGAAATGTCTGGCTCTCAATGAAATTATCTTTGAGGGGTAGGTTTATAAAGACACTTTCAACACACGTAGGAAAGGACTAGAAAAGGGCTGTATGTAACTGTACAGCTGAGATCAAATTCAATTATAGCTGAGAAAGCTGCATTTGCAGCATTTGCAGTGAACTCTTTCCCCACGCTGTTGCTCGGCCTCTTCAACACAAGTTTATTGACTTCTGCAGACTGATTACTGCTTAGGCCACATTTTTCAAAAGCAGGAGGTGGCACACAACCTTGCAGATGCCACCGCATGCCCAGCAGTTGCATTTCTAAAATCTCCGTGACCACTTACATTGATGGGATGACCGTGCCCGCTGGCAGCACCGCGGTGCCCCATTGAAGCACTGACCCCGCGTGTGCACGCAGATCCTGACACCCACAAACACAAATACAGCTCATCAACAGCAGGATTTTTTTCTGTCCTTAGCACGGTCCTCAGGCCTCTGCTTTTGAAAGACTGCTCACTTATGTCTTACAATGCATTTTTACCTAACTGGCAGAGAGAGAAGTAATTAAATTTAACAGAAACCAGGGCTTCCAAATGAAGATATAATTTTTGAAGCCACAATTTCTATTACTTTTTATAACCTTTACCTATGTTTTATGTGGCAAAGGGTCACAGAACAGATGCAGCTGCTAAACTGGGTGGTTTAGTAAATGAAGTCAGCTTCTGCAGAGAAAAGCAGAAGGAAATTAGAGGACATGAGTGAATTCACTTTAGAAGCCAGATGAAGTTTTGAGTCACTGCTGACTCAGGTAAAACTCCAATTTAATGCAACACCTCTAAAATGTAACCTCTTCTAGATAAGGCAACAATAGACAACTAGTCAAATACACTCAGAACAAAAAGGAGAAATTCTGAGTAAGAGTACAAAAATGAATCATTATTCTGATAATGTTTTTGTTATTATTGTTGCAGATGAATCTGAAAGCTCTTAGGACCCAATTAAGTTACCACAGCCAATAAAGACAAAAAGCAAAATCAGGGCAGATACTTTCCGCCTAGACACCATGGAGACGGGCACATTAGAAATGAGGTAGATTAGATAGATGAACTAGACAGACACATCTAGCTGTCCTCTGGTGCACTCATTTGTTTGACAGCCTGGAAAATGCCAACATTCCTGGGATTAAATGAAAACAGAAAATTGCATTTTCACTGCAAAGTATACACAGAACTTTGTTATGTCAGTTTCTCTTTGTTAAAATAAACTAGGGCCCAACTAGGTCCTCCCAGAGCGACCCAAAGCAGGATGAGATAAATGAAAGTTACCAAGATGCAACCACCTGAAAACCCTCACATTGCTACCATTTTACTCCAGGATATTAGTGGAGTGATAGGACCCACGCACACTTCGATACATTATTTTTTTCCTGAGCTCAACACCACCAAAAATTCTAAATTGGCCACCTTGCATTGCTGTTGCGATATCATATTTCTTTTCTACATGACTTACAGCTTCACCCCTTTATGGGATGGCCAAAGAATTTTTGTTCTGTGATGCCTTCCCCCCCCCGCCCCCACTTTGTTCTTCAATAAAGTAAAAGTAAACAAGTATCTTGGATATAAAATATAAAGAACAACAATAACTGGAGTGAATCCCCCCAGAGGTTTCTCATCCAGGTTACAGACCTGTCAGCGTGGCTTTTGTTTCAGCTCACAGAAAAACACATGCACACACAATAACACACGGTTAGCACTTGTGTTCACGTTCAACAGCTCCATATTGTTTCCTAGCGCCAGGACGTGCGTGCAAGTCCAGCGGTGTGCTCGGCATTATGCAATCTGGCAACCTCAGCGCCGGATCCTGCTCCTGCCCGCTCCGGCTCTGACAGCAGAGGCGGCTGCAGCCCCGGGAGCTGCGCGACATCCCGGTGGCGTCGGGGGGAACAGAATCCAGCTCCTTGTGACACTTTTCCCCACATAACATCACAATCAGCCAAACACATTTGTAATCTACTGCAGCTGGTGTTTCTATAATTGATAGAGATATAAAAGCCCTTTTTGCTAAAGTTGTACTTTCACTTTTTTTTTTTCTTGGGGGAGTTGTGAGAAGGCAGCTACAAAAAGCAAGCTTTAAATCTCAGATAATGTAGCTCCCTTTAGAATCCCAAGCTTAAAGCAAGTAGTTACGAGTTTTAGCGATGCAAAAAAAAAAAGGAGCTAAAAACAAACATTTATTTTACTTGATGTAGCAAAACAGTGGATTAAAAAGTTAAATCAATGCATTGTCTGAATGGTTCCTGCTGTAGCTGCAATTTCAAATGAAATAAGAATGTTATAAAAACTCGCGCATATTAGGCACATTTGGAAATGTCTCCTTGTAACTGTTCTTTAAGTGTTCTGTCTATGAACACTAACAGGTCACTGCACAGGAAATGCAAAAATATGTTACATTTTAATCAGGGCGTATAAAACACTGTCTAGAATGTTACATTGCCCTTGGGAATCTGTAGTAAGTAGAGGAACTTTTACAAAGCCCAGGTCACTCTCCCCATTACATCATTGTAAAAAAAAAAAAAAATTAGGTTAAATTATATACATGTCATGTATTAGAACTCTCCCAGTTGTAGCATGATGGCTAAGAGATGCTTATTTCCTTGGAGAAACTCATAATGACTCCCTGTTCCCCTGTACATACTTTGTATGTTGAAAATAGTGCATTTTAACTGAAGCAAAATGTTTACAAACAATTATAATGAAAGAGGACAAATATAGAAAGGAGACTGTTTGTATACTCACTCTAACAAATTTCAGCCCTTTAACCTAACACACACACACACAAATTGAAAACCTGGCTGGTTATACCTCATAGGTGATAAAAAGTGAAAGCAGGGATTTTAGCAGACATGTTTGGGAACGATTAAGGTAAAATGTCCCTAATCCAAACAAGTGGAAACCCAGATGTTGATGGCGTCACAACATCCCTCTGTCCCCCCCAAAAAAATTTCTCCAAATGATTTACCTCTGTTTAACCCAAATCACAAGTTCATAAAATCTGTAATAAGTTCACAGAAACACCAAAAGAGTAATGCAAGGGTGACTGTTTTCTAGATTAACATTCTCAGGATTTTAGTTATTTAATGTACTAATCTGGGAGGTGATACAAAACCATAAAATATCTTGAAGGCGACCTGCTCTGTTCTCACTGCTCCTGGTTCCAGTTTTATCACGGACTTCCAGACAGGAAGATTCGATTCCTATGAAAAATCTTCCATGGGGCAGCAAATGAAATAAAATAAAAACTCCTGCCCCGAGCTGCAAAGGCCCAGCATCTGCTGAGGCAAATGGCGGTTACCCACACAGCGACACAGGGACCAGCCCGTTGCAATTTGCATGCTGCAGCATGAGAAGAGATCTCAGACTAACAAGACCTTTTTATCTAAACAGATATCTGTGGTTGAAACTCCTGGCATTACTCTTTGTGTTTTCTCCGAGCCGCTTCGCTTTTGTACAACAGCTTCTTAACTGCCAGTAATTTCCAGGCTTTGTTCCAGCCTACCTGGGGCACCCGCTCCCCCGGCCTCACACGCCCAGCCTGACAACCCGGCACCTCCCGCCGCTCCCCACACGGACACCTCGCAACTGCCCTGTAGATAGCACTATTATACGTTCTATACGTCTTCCACGAACCTCTCGGTGTGCTGCCTGAACTCTTCGATGCATCTGTTTAGTCCTCGCCAGTCCAGGTGCGGCCCCGAGCCGCGCTGCCCGCATCTCCTCCGCGCTCCTGGCAGGGAATCAAGGTTTTCCTCATTGCGATGGTGTTTCACACCGGCCTCATGACCACTCCTGAGCTGCCCGTGCAGTGCCTTGGGGACAGGACATTGCCACCGCCGTGTAACAGGTGGGTGGGCACAGTTTTGGCAAATTTTAAGCGATTTTTTTCTGATTTTTCCACACAGAAGAAGGTCGCTGGGGCTGAGCGCCCACCTCGGGAGCGCCAGGCCGGGTCCCGCCAAGCCTGGAGGCTCCTCACGTCCCGCCAGCAGCCCAGCAGCCGCCCTGCAGATGGTCCCTTTCTTCCCAGCCGAGGCAGATTAATTTCCTGCACGTATCCATCCCCTGCCTGCGATGAAGCCAGTGCCCAGCCAGGCTTTTGAAAAAGCAAGCTGAGGAAAGCCAGGAAATGCACATGTGGAGCCACGCTTATTTCCACCCAGCTCTTAATCTAGTGAGAAACTGCTAGATGCATTCACTGCAAGAGCTGACGTTGAATATCATGCTCTACATTGACCAGGCAATGGAGTCACGTATACATTTTACCGCCGTTTTCTACAGATATTTGATAAGTTTATTCTCTCTGCTCATGTCCTTGCCCTTGCTTGTCTGTATTCTGCTTCCTAAATTTCCCTGCTTCCCACCCCAGGGCCTGGGCTCCAGCTAAATACACAACACAGACCGTTGCCTCATTCTCCCTGGACTGCTCAGCCCCATCACTGTCCCTGCAGCAGGGAAAGCAATCGTCCTACTTATCCCCAGCTAAAACATATTTTAGAGAAACGTAACTGAAAAAGAGAAACCAAGAACAGAGCATGCGTGGTGGAGATGGCACGCTGGAGAATGCTGTGTCACCTTCTAAAAATTCTTTGGCAACAGCAACTTTAAGACTTTATAAGTGAGACGAATTCGGGTGGATTTTCTCAGGGAAAGCAGAAGATATCTCTGAAGAATGTTCACGTCACTGCCAGAAAGCACAGTGGTCCCACAGCTTTGAAATAAACCCTGATGTACGTCTTTTAATTTTTTTGCCAAACAACATCCTACCCTAAATTTCAGGAAGAACATTTTGAGAAAGGAAACACAGATTTTGCTAGTGGAAATGGTTGCTGTGAGCAGCTCAGAACTGGAAACGTTAGAATCAATAGAAATCGAGCCTCTCAACAGAAAACCCCGAACAATCTGGACTATAGAACTGTTGAGCCCATAATATAGATGCTACTGTTTCCGTGCCCAGGGCTATGCAGTACTCCAGCATCCTTCCAACAGTGTTCTCAAGGCTTCCATTGGTTTTCTGATTTTTTCAAGATTTTCCCTGGTATGTTTCCCCTTTTCATTATCACGTAGCTGAACTTTTACCGCATTAAAGGGCTGTCAGGCAGCTGAACGCGCTGAGCCATATTGGCAGCTTATTGGCTACTTGTTCTGCCCATCCACAGCACATTGCCTCTCCAGTTCAAACAATCCATCCGGCTACAAGGATCATCAGATAAAAACAACAACAAAAATATATAACTCTGAACACAGAAAAGGTTGATGACTTGGTCTATGTTAATTGAGCTGTTTTTTCTCATGCACAAGTAAAACAATAACTGGACAAGGCTACAAAACTCAGATCTGAGTCCCTGATTCAGTCAGAGGGGCCCTTGGCCTTAAATTTCAGCACAGACTTAAAAATGGATAGGAAGTCATTTTTAATCATAAAGTATTCAGCTGCTCATTGCTGATATACACTTTAATGATGTGCCCTTAAATTTTGGTCTGGTCTTTAAAACACAATTTCCTCAAATTCAATACAAAATCCATTTGTGGATCCAAATAGTGAAATGAGGCTCCATAATTTTGTTCAAGTGCTTTTTCAGTTATAATATATGTTTGAAATACAAAATTGAAGGAGTTTGCCATGTCAGGTGACATTTTGTTAGCTTTTGACAAGAGAAAATATTTAATACCCTCATTTTTTTTTCCCTGCTCTGAATATTAGTTTAATTGTCACAAATAATTAAACGCTTATGAGTAAAAGACATCTTCAGACATTTTGACAATACATATTAAGAGATGCTTTAAGGGAAATCTGCACAGATCGGTTTTTATTTGTTATGCTAAACGATGATGCATCCTGATTGCATTTGTTCCTTATTTGTGTGTGCAACCGGAGACGTACTGTGAATGATCTGTAAGGAATAAAATGACTGTATTTGACAGGCTAGGAAATATCTGGGCAAGGATATAGGATAAGGAACCCTAAAAGGGCATTTTTTTGTGGAAGGACAATGGGTAGAGACCTTCCCTTCAATCTAAGGCAATGAAAGGTGTCAACAACTAAATTACAGTTAATAACAATAAGAAATAAACATAAATTGTGTACACAAGGCTCAAGTTCAAGGACTGTGGACCACTAAAAATACATATTGTCTCAATTATCAAAGAGAGACAAATTCCCATCCTGGGAATTTGCATACAAACTCTAATAACCTACTATTCAGAAATAGAGGCGAGCATTAATTTCCACGTGAAAAGGAGCCCAGTCCCCAGCTCCAAAGAAAGCCCCACCTGGTGATTCGCCACCAAACGATCTGGCCTCTGTTCGAGAGGGTAGCAGGTGGTCTCCCAGGTATGGCAGATTAGCCCTGTATTACCTAAGATTTATTCTGAGTTCCTGTCAATATAATGGCCGAAACGACCATTCCTGAAAGGTAATATGGTGTGAAAATAAACATAAACAACCCTTAATGAATCCATAGGCTATTACTTGCATCATATTTCTTCTATAGGCAATATATACATCTCCACTCTAGAAAAACAACGCTGCCCTTGGTCGAGGCTTAACAATTCCTGTTTGCACCAGAGAAGGAACTGAGGAAAGTCCATGGGAACTGCTTGGTGCTAAAACGTTTTGAAAATTCAGGTCTCTCTTTAGATGCCCATGTAAGGATTTAGTCTCTTAACATTAGAAGCTTAGAGAAATCAGAGCCTCAAACTTTATTACCAGAGATTTCCAACCACCTCTGGCAGTGAGGGTGGAGGAAAATGTTTATGTCCTGTTTAGTTACAACTAGACCAGGTTTTTCATGTTTCTCAGAGCGATGCATTATACACTGTCAGAAATACAAAGCTAGATCCCAGGTCTGACAAGGAAATGTAGGACAGTATATGGAGGGAAAAGTAAACGTAAACAAATTATCTGGTCCCAAAACTTATCGCTGACCAAAACTGCATCTGAGGATAATTTAGGGAGGTTAAATAAATTATCTTGCTTATAACTATCACCTAGTAAAGCTCGCTTGGTGCGTTAAAAGAGTTAATAGAGCTCTGCTTGCTCTGACTGGGAGTCCTCCCACTTTTGGGAGCTCCTGGACATGGGCAAAGTGCTGACTCCTCCACCTCGGGGAGTTGTGAGGCAGGATGAAACTTCTTCCCAGCTCCCTCCCTGGCCGATTCCCGCGTGTCCCACCCCAGCAGCGGCCACGGGGGTGCCGGGAGCCCCCAGCCCAGCTCTCACCCCGGGAAGTGCCCTGATGATAGGAACGTGACGTGTCACCTAGAGCAAGGAATTAGGAGCAAATGCTGTTTGACCTTGAGCAAATCAGCTAATACCTCCTGGCTTCAATTTGCCTTTCTGTAAAACGGGGAAAAAAATATTCTGCCTCACCGGGTTTATTCTGCAGAGTGCACAGCATTAGTAAGAAATCCTTGGAAGAAAGGTGCTAAGTGTGAAGAAATATTACTCCACTTCCTCACAAAGCACACACATACGAGCAGGAACGATGCAGCTGATCAAAAGCACTAGAAAGCTTTTCTTTTTTTTAACATTTAATGCTACAGATGATCAATATAACTACTTAGCTTCTTTCTCCTTTCACGTGTTAATTTAATGCTACTTGTACTGTGCTTATAAATGTTATGACATGGCTGAAAAACACAAGAAAAAAATAATTTTGGTAGACCAATATACCAGCTAGCATAAGGCTATGTTTCTTCCATACAGAACTGTACATCATTAAAAGATCCTGCTCTATTCTGTGAAGTCCATCATTAAAAGATCCTGCTCTTTTCTGTGAAGTCCACTAGCGCTACGGGAAGTAAATGAGTTCTTCCTATGTGAACAAAGAAAATTGCAGGCCTTAAAAATTGTGGTGGTGATTCCCAGTGTAATTCACACAAAATTATTTATATACGAAAAATTTAGAGTAAAATCTTTCTACCAAAAAAAACCCAAAATTACTTCAATCCAAATGGAGGATGAGTGATAGAAATAGGGTTGTTGTCTGCATATACCAAACTGCACCACTGTGCAAATTTTCATTCCAATCTCTTTTAAGTAGAGTTTCATTAGAAAAAAATCTTTGCTATCAAGGTATTCCAGAGAATTTAATTATTTTCTATAAAAGCAAGAACTGTATGCTGCTCCTTTTTCAATATAAATTTTGCACTGATTCCACATAAACAGACCAAATATCCCTTCAGCAAAGTTGCTTTGGGAATATTTAACAGCATTTTTTAAGTTATGGAAGCAATATTGAATGAGATTTACTACAATTTAAGGTAAGTGGGTCTTAATTTTATATGAACAGAGAGACTTAAAAAGCAAACAGAAAGAGTTCTGATTATATTGTGCTGGAATATTAGGCTTTGTGCAAAATTGCCCCTTTTCTCTTTTATATGCATAAAAACAAGCACAACAGGCTTTTCAATTAAATTAGTCTTTTGAGAGAGATGCAGGAAGAGCCAGAAAGCTCCTTAAAACTTTATTGCTTTTCATCTTTGTCAGGTAGGGATGTGTATTAAAAATGACCTATTCTTTCCAGTACACGGTCCTTCCTGCAAGTTTTTTCTTCCTGTTTGACCTATCAGTTTTCAGAGTTTCCCAAAATGGGAAAGGAAGGGATTATTTGGACTAGTTTTCCCTATATACTCAGTAGTTTTTGCTTTCCCGTAGTCATCTAGAGCTAAAGATGCTTCCCATAGTCTCTTCAGCATCGAGAGTAACTTTAATGAGCCTCAGTATCATTAGACGATAGCGGTTTACAGAAACCAGGGAGAAAAGACACAGAAAGGAATAAGATACAGCTATAATGGATACAAGCCTTGGAGATGAAAGAAAGAAGTCAGCATCTCATTTGCATTAATACAATAAAAATACAGCATTAATGTTACTAGTTGTAATTTTTTTTTTTTTTTCAATAAAGTTGAGCCTGATTATATCTGAAAAAAAAAGCAGGCTGTGCATTCCTTGTAGGTCTTGCAAGTGTTTAGGCTTTAAAGAACAGTTACTGACTATTAACTTCCTAGATCTAATTGCCACTGAAAACAATCTCCACAAAACTTCAGTTGAAAGCCACTCCTCAAGAACCCATGGTCTGATCTCTCAAAACTGCTTCGTTTATAGCAATACAAATTCAGAGCTACTATTCACGTAATTCCACGCCATCATTATGTATTTTGTTTACTGGTATTATGGGTGTGCACATATATAATTATATACGCAGACGCATACAACAGTTCATCATCAGAATCAATCAAAAGCAATATTGACAATCTCATTTATTCAAAAATCATGAGGCACACCCTTAAAAATCACGAGACTAGATGAAAATTATGAGATTCTAAAAGCAGTCACTTTGAGAATCATGGCATTTTTCTTCTGGCATAAGAACTCTTAGGCTGCACATTTTCAAGCTCCTTAGTTCTCCATAGGAAGGAGTTTAAAATATGTTTTTCTTTTAAAATGTATGCTTGGCATACTGAATCACCCAACTTCAGGAGCTGGGAGTTTAAAAAAAATAAACACTAACAAAGGACTTTCAGTAGACACAACTCCTAACATCACAGGAATTTGAAGATTTGGGCAAATATTGGTGGAATAATCAAACACTGCTCTAAACAACTGAGCTTCTCAGCTTGTATTAAAAAAACCCCAAACAAACAGTGCATCTACCTCCCAAGCAGGCACTTGTCTGTCCTTTTTGCAGGTGTGCGTGTCTGCGTACCTGAAAAGGATCTATTTCCAATACATTTAGGACTGTTTGTTCTATTTAAATGTGGAATTTTAGAAATAGCTGGCACCATTGGGTGCTGCACATTACAAACTATGTATTTTTCACAATCTAATCTTGTCATTTGGAAGCTATTGTTGTGACTTTCTTTTTCCTAAGGCGAAGAGGGAAAACATTTCTTTTAGGGAAACAAAGATTCTCTTCATTTTTCTAAATGAAACACTTAATGCAACACTTAGATCATAAGACCAGTTTTTCCACTTCTTTTTTGCCTGAAAAACCTCACAAGGTAACGGATGAAAAGCCAGCAACAGTTAAAGAGGGATGTGTAAATCTAATGGGAAACAGTGTGCTTCTATGATGTGTTTCTCCTTGAAACCTTAAAAAATACACCATTCACTGTCAAGGTATTTCGGAGTTGCAGAAGCCGTTATTATAACATGGTAAAAATGACTCAGTGCCAAGATCCAACAGCCTCAAATGGAAGGTCACCTTAATGAGAAAGAACTGATTTTAGTCCCCTAAAACTATATGGAACTTTTAGGCTTCCGATTTGCAAAACCATCTTCATGCATTTACTTGAGAACTGCTGTCTGTGTGCTCAATGTAACATTGCACATTAAAACAGGATTCTTTAAAAGACTGTATCATCACTGGTATCAAGAAACAGTGTTTGATAATTAACACAGAGAATGGAAGCGTGTTTGAGGAGTGAAGTAACCCTCGAAAGCAAAATATCTCTGTCATACAGACTTCAGAAAAGAATACCATGCAACCACTAGTAACACAAGTTACAAGCAGAATTCTCCCTAGATTTAAAGCTTAGTGGTAGAATCTGGTCCCTCTTCAGAGGTAAAACATTAGTAAAGAAACATGTATATTTAATTTTGTAGCTGAACGGCCCAGTCTTACATCGACAATCTCTACACAGGCCAGCTACCCATTGAAGCAAAGCGCTGAGTAAGAGCTGCAGAACTGGACCCACTCTCATGTAAATTATTGTAATTAAATAGGTAATGAAAAATCACTGCTCTTGCACGAATGAAATCTAGGACTTCAGCTGAGAGTGTAATATGTTTCCAATTGACTCCTGTATCAGATTCGGAAACAGATGAAAATGTCTCTCTGCTCGCATGAGCACGCTTTAGAGGTAAAACTTCACAAATATTTTCATTTTGCGGAGAAGAGGGAAAAACAAAGGCTTATTTTAGCAGTGAAGTCCGTAGGATCCCGCTTTTTTAAGGCACAATATGGTACACACGTCTCAACCCGAGACGCATTAAATAGAATTTGGATCATTTTACTTTGCATTTGCTAATAATATGTCATCCAGTAGAAGAACCAGGCCTTATTCTCCCCTCCACTAGCTGACATCATATTTTTTTTACATTTGAGCTCTTAAGATCTGCACAATAGCTTAACACAATAAGTGTTTAGCCTCTGGTTCCAACTGTAATTGATAGAGTACAGTTCCATTCCCTCTGCTGCTGCTAAGTTGGGAATTGCAGCCACAGCAACTGACAGCATTTTTTTTCCCGTGAGTCTGGAGTTGCTCTCTGGGAGTGATGTCCTCGTCGGGATGGGGAGGAAAATGACGGGAGAAAGGCTCATCCCGGCCCCGTGCTACCGAGGAACTCCAGGGACCTCTTCTAGGGGAAACAGCTACTTGAGGTGGGTGCTACTAATGAGAACAAAAATCAGGAGGAGAAAGTGCTGGGAGGAAATACCAAAATCCTGCTATTTTGAGGAAAACAGGCTTTTCGATTAGAGAGCACCAAAGAGAGAGAGCATTTATGGAAAAGAATTTCTGAAAAAGAACATGTTTTTTAAAGTGCTATAGAATAGTGTCATTTACTGATGGAAGCATCTTTTAAATCACTGTCGCAGGGGCTGAACTCTTGATGAGCCCCAGTCTTTATATAGCGATAATATACCGAGCTTTGGTATGTGAGAGTAAAATGGAAATAAGGAAACAGTAACTAAAATGAATGCAATTTCAAATCGTCCCATTCAGGCCTGAGTTTTGACATGGCAAAATACATAGCAGCTCTGACCTTAGTAGCCGGTTCCAGAATTTAACACAGATGGCGACTAATTTTGGTGCCTCTTTAGTTGCAAAAGTACCTATTTTGGAATATATTTCATTAACCAGGATCTAAAGGCTCCTCTTGTTTGTGAACACCTTGGCTTTTTTGTCACCTGTCAGCATCGTGATGTGCACTCTAACTGAAAGGTTCTGAGGCAAGAGCTATTTAGGTGGTTTTGATGTGCACTTGCTTTTCTGGAGGATGTTTAAACAAAGCAGTGCTGCCATTTCTACCGTTTCGTTCAGTACTGCTTGCTTGGAACCTGATTCTATTGCCCCTGTAATAAAGGATACAAATAATACTTGAAAAGCCACAACAGTCTTGGTTATTAATACATGTATATATCACATCCTTTCATCACAGAAACCTACATATTGGACCTCGCTGGTCATTTACTCTGCATTCCGAAGAAGCAAAATTTCACTTTCTAAATATGTATCTGTTTTAAATAATCTCCCACTAGGAAGGTGCAAACTGCAGCTTTAAAGTACTGACGGCTAACCGTCTTCTGTTTGCTGCTCTGTGAGGACTCTTCCAAAACCAAAACTGTGTTATTCGACAGATCCACTAAACAAAATAAATGCAACCGATATCTCTTCCTGCTGTACTTTTCCAGAGCTTTGGTTCTTAGGTAGCCTAGTGGAGCCGGGAGAGAAAGAAAAGAAACACGAAATTGCAGCCGGAAAAGGCGTTAAGTCCTGATTCCTCTTTGCAGGTTTTAAGAAAAGCAAACTAGCAATTCATGATCACAAAATAAAATATGCACATTTAAACAAGCTGCAGGGGAAAGGAGAGTTTAATCCAGTGAAATTGTGTTTGAAAGCTATTTCATACCCCCAGGAATAAAATCTGAATAGCAATTCTGCTTTGCTCCCACCCTTTTTCCACCCTTCTGTTAATATATTACCATTTGTTATGGAATCGTTACAAGACTTCTACCCCAGAGGTGGCTGCATTTCATTGAAGGATGAAGTACTTTCTGGGCCTGAGTCTCTTCTTACTCGCAGGAGCAGCCAGTACTCATTGCAACTGCACTGATGCTGCTAGTAAAGCTATTTTTGATTTGCACCTGAGCTAGAGAAGAATCAGGCCCACAGTTTGTAAAGCCCTTTGTGATTCATTTGGGCGAAAGCTACAACACAAATGGGTTGTTTATTGTAAACAGAAGTATGATACTAACGCAGGCGCTGACATAAAGAGCTGTAACTCTCTGCCTCAAGAATTATCGAAATGGAAATGACGGTCTCTAAAAGGAATGACGATTCAGCCCTGGAAAGATCAAAATGCATTTGACATAGTTTCGGTGTTGATGTGAAATAAAGCGTCTTTAAAAGTGTAATCTGAGATCAGAAATCCCCATCATCAAACATAAATAGTGCCCCATTTATCCAATTACATTACCTTGTTTCATTACAATGGTCTGTAATATATTTCTTAGGAATACAAGGCTTAAAATTAATAATAGAACAGGACAAAATTGCCATGTATATATCTCTAGATAGATTTTCATCTAGCAGCAGGACTTCACTTCTGATTCACTCGCTGGCTCTCTCTAACCTTTACATTATTCATTAATCAAACTAGAAACCTGCTTTCAAAGTCTGTGCAGGGTAGTAATTATTTACAGTTGTGCATAGTATTTAATTTTAAGCAATGACAAAAGCAGGCATGTCCAGAATCATAAGGCTTATCATTTTTCTTCCAAAAGAGATGAACTATCTAAAGAAGCTAAAAGTTGCAAACTTCTCTTCAATATCTCTGCTGCCATCAAGACAAAATGCAGTGCAACTGATACCTTTGAACTTGTACAACTAAAAATAAATAAAAGTGAAAATTAAGTAATATATAATGTATTAACTCCTTTAAATAAAAGGAATAAGGAGCTTTGCTATCAGCCTTGATGAGCGAGTCTTTTCTTAGTGCACAGTCTGTCTACTGTCACTTTGAGGTATTTTTCACCATACAAAACAGAACCTCAGTACTATCCCTGCAAATGAATGTCAGTTTTAAGAACTGTATACAACAGGCATGTCTGCTCTTTGAAACCCCCTTACCCCCCACAAACACAACTTCAAAGCAGGAGAACTATTGCAAATGTATAAACCTACTTCAAATCAGTTACGCTGGATGAAACTGGACTGCATTTGCAGTATTTTGCTCACCTGAAACAACACTGATTTGAGGACAAATACAATCAAACAAATGCACCACTGAAGAGCAATGCACGTTTTGTGATGAGAATAAGGAAGGAGAGATGTTATTGTGGTCACTCAATGTTCTGCCTCATCATTAAGATTCTCAAAAATACTGTAGCATTCTGGATAAAAATATATCTTACTGTCTTCTCAGCAGGGAAATCCCGGGAAACAACAGTCTGGGCTTTGCTCGCAAAAATTTACTTACTCTGTAGCCTATGTTTCTAAAAAAGAACAGGGTGTCCCTTCTACGAAAAGATACTACGTGCATTCCAAGGGAAAATTCTACTTTGAAAACAAAATAAAATGAAGCCTCATACTCCTGACAGAAAGAAAAAGGGAGCAATTCTAGCACTGTCACTGTGATGATCAGCATCCATGAAAAAATAGCTATTTATCCTGCAAGTTGAAAACGTTAATGCCTTGTTCAGATATAACCTCTTTGTGAATAAAGCAATAATAGCAACTCATCAGAGAGTTCTTCCGAATACGTATCTATGTGTATATATATATATATGAATTTTTAGCTTAACTGTTATTTATGGTTAAAGGGGATCTTTGCTTGCCAGGAATGATACCAGCAACCTACACAGGTACATTCATTGGTCACGTCCCAAAAGACTCTGCCTGCATACTATTGTCCTATACCTACATGAATATGCTGAAATGAGTAAGTTTATAAAAGTTATGCATGTCCCGGTTTCTCTGAAATAACATTTGCCTTTGAATGAATCCCAAGCACTACTTTTCAAAGTTTATTCAAGTATGCCACTAAACTTGCCCATACATTTTGTCCCACATATAATACGCTACATCTAGAAAATACTCAGAAGGGAGAGGAAAAATTAGTAAACCTTTTTAAACTAAAACCATAAAATATTATTTTTCTTTAGAGAACTAATCTGATGAAGGACACAAAGAATAAAAGAAGAGAAAAAAAACCCGCCTACATTAAAAGCCAAACAAGATAATAATTGTGCATGTCTGGCTAAGAGAATCTAGAGGGCAAGCCTTACGTCATTGGCACTTGGGTTACCATGGTGAGTGATTTATTGATATATATCAAGAATGAATAGATCAAAGGCAGCAAGATGACAGGTGATCAATCAAATGTCAAATCAAAGCTGGCAATCAACTGGAAAGCTGATTTTTCAGTGGGTGGGTCTGGCAGAAGAAAAATGAACTTCCATATTGCGCTTCCCAGAAACAAAACCCCACCACACTATTAAAAAAAAATAAAAAGCAATTAAGCAGCCTGAAAGAAAACTCTTTGAAAAGATTTACTATACAGGCCCACTCATCTGTTTCTTTTTCTTGGCCCCCAACAGCAAAAGAACACCCTACGAACGACAAAACAACACTTCCAAAGTTGCAAACTATTTTCTTCTTCTTCAAAAAAAAAAATTGCAAAACCACTTGGCATGTGCGAATATATAAACTCGGCAACAAAACAAAAGAAGGATTTGATCTGAAAACGTGGATTGTCTTCTAACAGTCTGAACGTTTCATTTTATTTCCTGTTGCAATTTTCACCACTGATGATCAAAGGCTGAACTTCCCCACCGGGTTCATCAGCAGAGACAGTCCCTGTACTATTTCAGGCATACACAACACACACACACACACACCCGGCCGGCATCGCCACCAGAAACACGGCGAAATAAAAGATTAAACACACCGACCCACTTCGCGAAACACACGTTTTAAAAACAAAAACCGCCAGGAAGGCGGGGGGGGGTGGAATAAGAAGAAAAAAATAAAAATACTAAAGCGGGAAGCAAATGGAAGGCTGCTTTCGGTTCGGGAAGGGGAAGGGGCCGGGGGACAAGGGGAGCCGAGTGGAAGAAAGTTGGGGGCAAAAGTTTCGGCAGGGCCGGCGGGAGCGGGAGCGGGAGCGGCGGGGAGCGGGCGGCGGCAGCGGCGGAGGGGGGACGGGGACAGCCCGTGTCAGAGTGAGGATCTTGGCAGTAAGGAATGAAACCGGCTCCGTGGAGTTACGAAGGGAAAGGGAGGGGGAGGGGGGGATAAATAAATAAAGATCCAGCCCGGAAAAGCAAGGGTGACCCTAAATAATAATAAAGATGGGGGGTAGGATTGGAAGGAGCAGAGACAGAGGCTGTGTAAGTGGATGGCTTCTCCTTACCTGCAGCCCGTTTGGGTGCTTGCTGTTTCCTCCTTGGCATCGCTCTACTTTCTCCAATCTCACTTCTGTCCCCAGATCCGAGAGCCCTGAGACGCTCCTGAGTCGTGTTTCTCTGCCTCTGCCTCTCAGCTGCTTTCCCCAACACCCCCCTCAAGCCTCCCCTGCCCCCCTCCTTTCCACTTCACTGATAGGAACCTGTTTGGTTTTTATTTTATTTTAGAGATCTAGGTTTCTTTCTCTCTCTCTCTTTTTTTTTTTTTTTTGGTTGGCTTTTTTTTTTTTTTTTTAACTGTTGCAACACTTGCTTTGCTTTGATTCAAACATCCAAGCTCAGGAGCAAATGAAAGGCGCCCACAGTGCCAGAGAATGGTAATAAATAAATAACAAAATAGATATGTATATATTAAAAAAAAGGCAGCTCTGGAAAGACTGTGGGGCTGGCTGCTTCCTCCCTTTCCTCTCCTCTCCTCCTCCTCCTCGCAGAGCTGTATGGCGGAGCGGTGCCCGGGTGTGCGTGGTGTGTGTGTGCGTGCGTGTGTGTGCGCGGAGCGCTGCAGGTTCCGTGCTGTCAGATGCCAGGCAGTGAGTGATATGGGAGAGGACAGGGAGGCTGCGGGTGGAAGGGAGAGCTGCTGTTCGCACACGCACACGCGCGCACACACACACGCGTGCACACACACACACACACACGCACGCACAGGCAGGGCGAGGCGATGCCAGCAAACATCGATCCACTGAGCAAACTGAACATTAACAAAACTCCTCCTCCGCGACCTGATGACAGGATGAATTTACTCGCGCAGGCGGGCGGCAGCGCGGGGCGTTAAAGGGACAGGGCGCGCCCCTGCCCCCGGTGTCGCAGCCCCGCGTCACCACCCCCCCACGCACTCCCATCATCCCCCCACCCCACGCGAGATCACCCCACGCAGCCCCCGGAGGGTTTGTTCCCCTCCGAGGGTTTGTCCTCCGAGGGAGGGCGCTCGGGACGGGGCGGCAGCGCCTGGCGCCCCGTGTCACTCGGGCGTTTCCACTGGAATTCCGGCGGTTTAAGGCAACGAGCCCGCCGCGCGTGGGAGCCGCGGCTGTTGCTCCCCCCGCCTCGCTGCAGCGGCGTGTGACCGGCCATTCCTCAGGTGTCGCTGGGGCTGGGGACACCGCAGCCCTTTGTCTTCTGTCATCTTCATCCTCACCCTGGCGGTCACCCCGCACGCTTGGTCCTAAATGCAAAGTTCGGTGAAGTTCGGGTGAAACCCAAGGCTTCGTTCGAGGCCCTTCTGCGGTAACAAACGAGGCACCAGGGAGCCCGGGAGCGCAGGGTCAGCGTGTCCTGCTCAAGCACCCTCCATTCTCCTGCTTCCCCCTTGCACCTGGATTTAGGGGGATTCAGGTGTGTCCATCAGGTGCTGCTGTGCCCTCATGGCAAGCCAGAGTGTGTCCATCTGACCATACAATTTGTCACCCTTTCAGAGACCCCAACTGCCAGGCCAAGGAGGGGCAGGTGGCACTGGAGTCTTGAACGGTTTTGTTCCCCAAGACATGTGGAGGTAACTTTCCCTGCCCTGTTTAACCACTTCATTTTTTTTTCCACAGTTGCTCTTAACACTGTGAGGGTTTAAAAGTGATTTTGGGGGTGAAAGGGTAATTCAGTTTCTCTATGTTAATTATAACTTGTATAAGACCTCTTAAAAGTGGATTTTGCAACACTCCATAGCCTGCTCCCAGAGTTTGCTACGGAACAGAGTTCTTAGATACTTTTTTTCCTGTTTTGACATTTGTATCTTTCTACTGAAACTATTTGGTTTAATAGGAATAATTTGCATCCCTCTAAAATCAATCTATTAGATCGGGCTCTGTTACAAAGCAGCAGCAAGAGCCACTGTGTCATAGCTGGTGTCACTGGAGATCTGCAAACCGCAGTCCCGCAGCTCGGGCAGGGAATGGGTTTCCATGGGAAGACCCCTGAGTGACCTTTGTATTTAGCAGCCTAATACGAGATTGTGTTTGTGAAAGTGCCCACCAAACTGATTTCACTTAAATTACTTGATAGCCTTCCCTGTACGAACCCTAGCAATTTTTATAAGCAATTTGAAAGTATTTATTGGTGCAAGCAAATGCTTGCTTTGAAAGATAAAACAGGATAACACTACTATAAAATACTCATTTTTCCACTTCTGCCTAGCATAACTCACTCAGAAGCGAATAGCTCTGCTTGAATGAGTCACAATTGCACAGACCTCTTATACCTGTGTGTAAGATCCTGTTGGTGCACACCAGGGCGTTTCTGCTCTGCCTCCCATACAGGTGGGTGTAGGCACAAGGCCAAGGGGGCCACAGCTCTCAGGGCATGGGGGCGATTATCCGGGCACTGCGATGAGAAGAAGTGACATGCTATCTAGTTTGTTAAGTGCGGCACTGGACCTGGGTAAGGTAGTTCAGGGGCAGCGTGCTAAACCAGGATTTTCACATTTCATCCTGCTTGGATTTGTGATTTTGAACCCTTCATCTTCTGTGTCTTGGTTGCCGAATCAGAAGAATGGAGATACTTCTACTTGGTTTTATAATTTCTCTCCTCCCTGGCTGAAAGATACTGGACCTCTGATTCAGATAGTTTGTTTATTATGAAGAATTGTGTATTAAACACTGCTTTAACACAGTGATGTTTTTATTAACAATTCTCCCAAACTGTGGGACATGTTGTAATGTGTTGGGACACTAGCAGGCATCAGGAGGGGGGACAAATGACAGAGTCCTTTAAGATTTTAACCTCTCCATCTGGGATCTGCTAGTGTCGTGCAAGTTGAAAAGATACAAGATCTAGATGTAAGCAAAGTAGTGATTCACTGTAGCCTGGGATCAGCAAGTAGTGGCTATTGTTCTCCGGAGTTGTGGCTTAAATCCAAATGCTACACACTGGGTATGGTATTTACATCAGTGGCGTTTTCAATCTCAACATGCAAGATGAGAAAGTCACTGTTTTAAATAGTTACTCCTTTGGGAAGGGAAAATTGAGAAGATGGACTTCTGAGTAGAGCACTAGTGAGATGGCACCCTATCCTCGGTGATAAATGGGAGCATTAACAAGGCTTGGTCGAGAGGAACCCTACAGATTTATGGCTTCCTGTCTCCACCAGCAGATGCCATTATGGCTGACAGAACAAAATGCCTTTCAAGAGGGAACTGGGGTGGGATTATGAAGAAGGGGGAAAAAAGCACGCAGGATCTGGTGTCCATTTTTATCCAGCGGTCAGAATTCGCTGATAGGTTTGGATAGAGCTGAAACTATATAGCATTTGTGTGCTCTCTGCTTCTGTTATTTATAACTAAGTTGGTGAAGGTCATTTAGCATCTCTTTTAGCACAGGAAGAACCCATAATATTTACCGAAAGCATTTTTGCACACTTGAAAATTAAGAGATAATAAAATGAACAGATAGCACTGGAGGCTTCCTTGGCTTATCCAATGGAATAATTTTGATGGGTGCTTAATGTTTACTTTGGAAATGTAGCAAATGATTCTGAAGTTATATTGAATTTTATCTATTTTTATTACATTGCAGAATAATATTTCTCTTCCCTGACAAAATGTTATGACCAGTAATAGCAATGGCAGTTATGCATGTTCAAAAAAGAGTAATCAAATCTCATGCTTCAGGGCACGAGCTGAATTCCCCACTGGGATCCAAAAGGAATTTTCTCCCCCCAAATACAACAATATACAATCAACTAGGTATGTTCTTATAGGTTTTCCAATTTCTTGGTTAGGTGCAGATTACATGGAACAATAGTGCGATCTGGGACGGTGAAAATCCTCTATTGCTATAGCTTTGGGCTGGTTTTGCTCTGATTTTTCAAAATAATGTGTGTGGTTTATTGTGCATTACAGCAGAGTTTACATTTTTTGTGCACAATAAAGGGCCAAATACGCTTCGTGTACTTGACTTTGATAACAGTTCCCATCATGAATAGTCACAACAAACTCAGCCGTGTTACTTGTTTTTGTTGTCTGTCTTTCTTTCTGTGGCTGCTATGCTGATAATTAAATGTGGGTTTTTTTCTTCCCATCTTTTTTGTTTGTTTGTTTCTTAGAAGTTATATATGTAAGTCCATAGCTCATCTTGAATGAAATTTGGCTTGGAGTTGATTGCCCTGTTCATGCTTTGCCTACCACTTTAGAGAAAGAAAAAGTGGATATTCTGACAGGTTCTACAAATTAAAAAAAAAAAAAAGAAAAAAAATAAGAAAAAAAAAGAAATTATTTGGGTTTGATAAATGAAAATTTTAAATATGTAGTAATATTACCAGCTATTGATACTGTCATCTTCAATGTTTACTTTCTTCTTGTTCAGAATTACTGGGGGGAAAAAAAGTATTTTAAAAATTTTGGGATTATTTTGAAAGAATCAACCTGACAGGCAGACTGGGGACTCCTTACAGAAAACAGAGCACCTTGGGAAGTTGACCAGTGCAGTCCCTCTGCCCATGACAGGATTAAATATATTTGGTTCACTCTTGAGGCACATTTGACCACATGATTCAACAATTCATCTGGGCAAACTATTCCAGTGGCTTAAACAACAGAAAATTTTCCTACTATTGAATGTTTTTGGAAACCTGTCTGTTTCTTCTTATAGTGTTCTCACATGAGATGGAGAACAGTTCATTTCCTTCCCCTCTGCAGCAATTTTGAATATATTTGAAGACTTAACACATCTACTCACCAAACAGCCCTGATTTCTTCAGCCATTCCATGTAGGTCATGTTTTCTGGACCTGGCACTATTTTCATTGTTCTGTGGCTGGACAACATATGTTTCAAAGTGCAGCGCCAAAAACTGGATGCTGTATTGCGTTTGAAATCTTCCCAGCACCAAGTGGGATTACTTCACATGTCTAACACATGACACCCCTGTTTATACGTCCCAGTTTGACATATGCCCTTTTTGCAACAGCATGACACCGTTGACTCATGTACAGCTTCTGATTCACTGTAACCCCAGATGCTTTCTTGCAGAACTGCTTTGTAATCAGTTGTCCCCATCCTATATTTGAGCAGCTGATTATGCATCAGTGACAACTTTGCACTGATTCATCTTGAATTTCACCCTATTTTTTCCGACCGTTTCTGCAATTTGTCAAGATGATTCTGTATTATAACGCTGCCTTCAAAGGCTGTTGCCATTCCCCTTACCTTGCTACCACCTGCAGATATCATGCATAATATTTTCTGTTCCACTTTCTAAGACATTAAGAGTATCGGATATTGCAGGGCCCAGGACCCGCTCCAGGTGTTAGTCCAGCCTGACAATGGGCCGTAAAGGTATAATTTTGGAGTACGATTTTCCGACCTCTTCCAGCCCCCTGCAATGATGTCATCTGGAGGATATTCCATAGCTCACCTATGTGAGACTTACGTGAGACAGTGGTAGAAGCTCACGGAAGTCGAGATTAGGTACGTTTTACATAATCTATCCTGAATAAATCCATATTGTCTGTCGTTTATCTCCAAAAACCTTATTCTAGGTTCTTATTTGATTCTTTTGTCCCAGTATTTTTATATGAACAGAACGTAAGAAGACCCAGTGGTCCCTTCCCACCCTTCCATCTTAAAGACAGCTGCTGTGTTTGCACTGCTCTGAGCCTTCTGGAAACACTGGTGCTTCACAGGTCTTCAGGGATGGTCACTGGTGGTTCTGAAATTTTTCTAAGATGAGTTTAATGGCCTGACCTTATCTATGTGCTTTCTAAGTGCTCTTGAAATGCTTCTTCCTACTGTAGCCAGAGGTCCCGCTAATCTAACAGTGGTCTTGATTATTTTTGCAATCTGATCACAGCTGATTCCTGTAGCGAAGATGAAAGTAAAAAAGGCTTTCTTAGGGTGATCTGTCGAAAGCTTTCTCTGCTGAGTGACAGATGTAATCTTTCCTAGGTCTTTTCCTGCATAGCGCATGCACTTACCAAACACTTTCTTCTTATTATGTTCCTTTCTAGTTGTATCTCATTTTGTGACTTTCTCTATTATTTTTCCCTGTGTGTTCATGGTCACTAGAAGGAACTCCTTTCTGCATGTCTTTCACATTTAGACAAATACTTGTTTGTTTATAGAATGTATATTCAGGGTTTCTTTTGCAGAAGCATTCCTTGCCATGCTATACAAGTCTTTTTCCCTACAAAGGGGTATAATAGCAGCACTGGGGCAAAATAATTTTTTCCCCTTTCAGGCATTTCTCTGCACGCAGTTCAGTTACACCCCGTTTCGGGGGGTGGTAGGGAAGGTTAAATTTCACCTCCTGGGATGAAATCCTGATATTGCTAATAATTTATACTTTGAGTAACAGCAGGCAGCATTTCCAGAGACCCTTGACTTCTAATCTTCAGCTAAAGGATTCACCCTTTGGCTGCAAAAGAGGCATTAGAGTTTGCACTCCCATCTAACTGCAAAAAGTAATGTTTTGTGGCCAAGTAACGAGAATTTAAAAGAGTGCAATGGTTTGCACAGCTCTGGCTGCAGCTACCTTCACCAGCCACATCTGTGGTTCATCTTCCATCACAATGTCATCAGCTAAAATACCACATAAGATCTCATTCAGAACTATACATAAGGCTCACCATGCATTTTTTAACTATGACATCCTATTTCCAGAATTTATAATTCAGACTTGCAAACCTCCTGCAGACTGAAACAGCCTGGAAGCTCTCATTTTAGGAACTGAATTTTCCTTCTTTAAATCACAACAAATCTCCAGTTTAAAAAAAACAACAATAAACATGCCACTTTTTCTGAAATAAGCACAGCAACACTGTAATACCATTTCCCAATCAAAACAGCAAAAGCAGCTAATTGAATTGGTGTGATCTAAAAGTTGTTCATACTGTGATCCACAAATCTATTTTCTTCAGTGGATTTTGAGTTAAGTCCCTAATCAGCAGGCACATTGGACTAGTGGAATTATTTTCTTTTTAAACAAATAACAATATCTTCAGAATTTTTTAAAATAATAACAGTCCGCTGGAACTGGGCAGGAAATGGACTGTAGTCTCAGAAGAGTCCTTGGAAAAAGACATAATTGAAAAAAAAAAAAAAAAAGAAAGAAAAACTAGAACTCTCATTTTTAGGACGGAAAAGCAACATCAAGGTGGCAATGTTCTTCCAAAACATTTTTCCTTAAGAATCATATTTAGTTGAAAAATACGTCTTCATAGATTTTTGCAAATACGCTATGAATGTTAAAATTATAAAATGGACACGTTTCATGCAATGCCTGCGCAACCGCTGAATGCCTCCCTGCAAAGCAGAAGCTTGAAGATGATATCAGGGGGGTTTTTCCCAAGTGCGTCGAAAAAAGGACTGTGCACTGCTGTAATCGGGAAGGGGAGAAATTAAAAACGCAAGGACTGGATATGGCCCTTTCTTTCAGAGAGCAATCTTTCGAAGGAATCCTGTGCCCGTAGGAAATTCACACTTGGAAAGGTCTTGTTTGTTAGTTGCCAGCAGCTAAGAGGTTGTGAGGTTGTGTCTTCTGGAGGAGGCACAAAAGAAGGCAGAAGCAGTTTTCTTTTGGGAAGCAGAGCATCTTTCCTCTTTTGAAAGCACTAAGGGGATGGGAGAGGCCAGGCCACTCACAGAGACAGGCAAATAAATACGGGGGGCTCTTTGGTGCTGTATTTCTCTCTTCCTTTCAAAGACTGAGTAACGATCCAAATGAAGAGAGCAGATAAACTGTGCAAAATGTGTTGCACCGTTGACAAAACCAGATAAACATCTACAGGAAACTTTGGGTTAGAAGCTGCTTGCCCTGAGTAGAAGGGAAGGCGAAGGTCTGAAGTTGCTTTAAAAATGGCTATAGCAGTGTCGATTTGACAAAGTATGCGAATACCCCATCTATCTGGATAATTTCATAATAAAGCACCAAGTCACCATGGTATTGGGATGTATGCTATCCATTATGCCACAAATTAATTGTTTGTGCAGTGTAAGCCTATTCTTTATTTTATTGGTGTGATTATTTATTATTATCATTTATAGTCAGAGAATAAAATTATGCTGGCAATTGGAAAAACTGAAGTATCTGAGATATTGGGGGCTAAAATGATACCGGTACTTCCTAGAGCCTCTAGTATTCCGTCTCTGACAACGGTTGGGGAAAAGGTAAGCTGCTAAATACTTTCAGAATCTGTAATTCTCTGTGTTGCCGCTTGTAATAAACCGTGTCACCCACTGAGCCGTACAGGGATTTTTTTTAATGTCAAAAAAAGTGAAATGAACAAACACAGTTTACACGCACCACACACATCTGTTTACTAAACAATACAGAGAAAATTTAGCTGAAATGCTAAAGCCACTAACAGGGACCAAATGCTTAATATGATTTTAGTTGAAATGTAATTTTGATAAAACAAGAGACAAAGATTTCATAGAGCAAAAAGCAATAATTCTGTGTGAAAACTAAAGGAAGGCCAAAAAAAAATTAAAAATAATTTATTGTTTGGTTGGTTGGTTGTTTTTCTCCAGAAGAACTGCCAAAAAATTCTGAACGTTAGTGAAAACATTTGTGCACCAGGCCCAGAAGAGGTTGCTCTCCTGGGTGGGACCCTTGGCTCCTCTGCAGGTGTTGCCAGCAGACTCCGCAAACCCCTCACGAGCTGCAGCTGCCCAAACCTGCAAAGCTTGAACTCGGGACCTTTCTCCTGATGGTTCCTTCCTACCTTCTCATGCAGATCCTCTCTTGGCTGTTCCTGTATGTGTCTCTGTCAGGTAAGTGGTCATTAGTAATATTTTTCCTTGTGTTTCCTCTGGTGTCTGGTTTGAATATGTGTTGTAGAGTAGCTTATCTGAAGGGAACAATCTCTTTCATTTTCTCCACAAGTTGAGAGCGTAACCTGCAAACTCCAATACCTAACACAGGTTGCTTAAGCCCGAGGTAAGTGCTCATCCTTAGTCTTTTGTCTGTAACCATCATGCAAATTTCTTTGGGTTAAATGAAGTGTAGTTTTATCAGTGAATTGCGTACAGTTGCAAAGCTGGAGATGGGAATCAAAGAGCATTCTGCATAAATGGCTGAGAGTTACCAAAGAAGCAGACCAGAAACATTACAATTTTGTAGAAGTCTAAAAAGTAAAGAATAAAGACTGGGAGACAAAGCAGGGACCCTCCTTCATAATTGGCAATCTTGGGAACAAAGAGAATATTTAGAAATGATAAAGACTTATTGCTGAGCAGTAATAATTTGTTTTGTATTAAAAGTGTCAAAAACAAGAGTGATAATAAACCTAGAAAACTAGGGTTTGGTGGTTTTTTGGGGGAAACTGGAGGCTAAGAGTGGAGCGGAATAATGTATTTATGCTTACTGAGGTAAAATGCTGTGTAGTGCTCTTTGATTTAAAAAAGAAAAAAATGTAGGGAGTTTTAATCCGATTAGAATATTTTTTTCTTTGTTCCTAAATAATGAGGCATTTCTGAAGCACCTGTGTCGTCGCTGGCAATATTCCTTGCATCATCATGTGCCGCCTTGCACCTGTTACAGAGGACACACAACGACTTCTTACAAACCCTTAGTCTTAATTGGGGTTGTAGATCTCCAGTTCAGGTGCTGATCCAGCCCATCCTTGGCTTATGGGAACTGCCGAGTCTGAGCCTGGGCATTAGGATCACACTTTATTCCCCTTGAAATGAGCCTCGTTACTTGGTGCTGGTTAGGAAAGACGTTTGGTTACGTTACTCATTCCTGCCTTGCGATTGTGATCGTTGTGCAAATGGGCAAACACTTGCATGTTCACAATATGCCTCCGTTTCTGAAAAAGAAGTCTGAGGCTGTTCAGTTTGGCTTTAGGAGTCTTCCATAGAAAACAGGATAGTTAATGGGGGAATGGAATTCTAGTTTTGTGGAACAATATTACAAAAAGAGACATCAAGCCATTTTAATGGAAATTGAATGACACTTTTATGGCCTTTCTCTACTTCTGCTTTTAATATAAACTGTATAGGAAATACAGGTGAAGGGGAAAAAAAAGCCCACCTGTCAAAATATAGCTCTGTTTGGTTACCTCTGTCCATGGGACAATTTTAGTAGCTTGTCAATCAGTGGGCTGCTAAATAGCCTCTCCAAAGCACAATCTGCTATTTCAGACGACATCAGTGTGTCAATCATTTATTGAATCAAAGCCAAATTTGAAGCAAAGCAAGCCCAGTTTGTCAATCACTTCTCGGTATTCTCTCCACTAACCACCTGACAGCTTTTAACTTTTCACTTTTATATTCCATGCAGCTAGTTAAGATTCTTTCATTTTTAATTGGGCTTCTTTTATGATTGGTAGCTAAGCAACTAATATGTTGTTTTATCTGGTAATAATGGGCCCAAACTTGAGAGCTTTCTTGACCATTCCTATTTGTTGTTGGGAAATTATTTTCCTTCAAGTTACTAAATAGCAGATGTAGCAGAAACAGTTATTTAATTATGGGTTGTCCTGTTGTTTCTATCTATAAACACTTTTGGCACTGTTTAAAAATAAACACTGCATGCGCTGGCAAATATATACTGAGTGATTTTTAACTCATGATAGAACCCCTTGGAATTTCACTGCTCACTTACAGGGAAAACTGGGTGCAAAATTGAAAGGATTGCCAAAAAGCAGTTTGGAAAAATATTAGCAGAGGACAGAGTGAGAAATCTCTGTTCCAGAATCCCACTTGGCTTTGATCCAACCTGGTCATCTTTCAGTCTTAATTTAGGTACAATTAAATTTCTGAGGCTAAGCACGATGCTCTGAACCGCTATCTCTCCAAAGGAGCCAGAAGCCCTCCCTGAGCAAGCTCAGCTGGCTTCTCAGTCCAAAAGAGTGATTTAAGTTAAGGTTTTTCTATACCCGAGATGTAAAATGTTTGGGTAAAAACTGAGTCCACCAAAGGTGACCGCAAATCCTGGTGTAGTTCTGGTTCCATCTCCCCATCATGCACATGAACGCTGCTTTCATGTGTGTAAAATGGTCTTACAGCTAGGAGTAAATGGTTTTGCCTTTCTGTTTCTGAAGACTGTCATCAGTAAAGCCAATGTGTTGTTTTCAGACAGAAAGAATTAACTTTCTGTCCTTTCCCTGAAAGGAAGTTTGGAAAAAGCTCTATTTCTGTGTTACAGAAAATTCTATTTTGGGTTCAAAAGAGTTTTATTCATTTAATTCTTTTGCGTATCTGTTTGATGGGCTTCTGGCTGTCTTTTGACAGACTGCTGTCATCTGGTTTGATCCAAAACTGTGAAACTCCAGATGTGCCCAAGAACTTGGGAGAACATGGGTATAGTTTTGCAAAAAGCTACAGTAGGTTTCAAGGCAATCTGATACCAAATGTACTTCACAGTCCTATTTAAATTTTACTTTTTTTTTTTTTTGTATTTTTACCAAGAGTTGGTAAAAGACACTGACAGCCCATGAGGATTGACGGTGGAGAGGCAAATAGGGGCTTTGGGGTCCTACAGTGTTTCAGAAATCCAGTCCAAATGCTAAATGTAGGTGCCTTTCCCTGTTATGAAGCTGAGGGAGGTTCTGGAGAGCACTGAGGATCATGCTGGTGCTATGATCAAGTGCCCCTCTCTTAGGAGGAAGATCTTTGCTGACTGAGACTGGCTAATGAATTAACTAAAACAAAAGCTATAAAGTATATAATCTTTTGAAATGTGATGAAAACAGCAACCGTTCCTAGCTTACAAATGAATTCTTAAGTGCCAAAAAACATGGTTGTTTTTTGTTTTGTTTGGGTTTTTTCCTCCTGTTCTTGATGGGATTTCTGATGCCTTCCATTGAAATGAATGGAGTTAAGTAATAATGAATTACTGTGATATCAAGGGTGGGCATCTACTGTTCAGTGACATTCTGGCAAATGAGGTGTAAGTTTGCCTGACTGCACAAGTGATTAAGAGAGATTTTTTTATGGACAGATTTGTACTATTTATATAGCTAGATATTAACAAAAGTTTTTAAAAGGGTGTTTTGATCCCAGGCTGCCTCCGTAGTTTGGCACAGATTGCTAATCTTGGCTCAAAGGGTGTTCAGGCCTGGCTGAACACGATGCTTAGCTCTTGTAGTTCAGGCATCTGAGCAGAGGGGAAACCCACACAGCACCCACCTACACAGCACCTGGTCTGTGAATCGGCAGAAGCCTCTCAATGGAAGAATTAAGATACACAAGATCATAAATATTATACCAATAAGAGAAGGGCAAGGTTAAGAAAGCCAGAAACAATTGTAGAGGTTTGGTTTGGGGTTTTGGGGTCTGTTTTCTGTTTGTTTGTTTGTTTTTTTCTAACAACTCCAATTGGGTCATTCACATTTAAAATCATACTCAGAAAAGTCCTTTTGTGTGCAAAAACACCAGTGTCTCTTCATATATGTTATTACTGCTGTCCTGCAGCTCTTCCTGAGGACCCTTTGTACCAGAAGAGATGATACTTTTAGGTCCGTTCAAGCATATAAATTGTACAGGGGCATTTTTGTTAGTTGAAAGTCAAGAGCAACTCAAAACACCTACTTGGTTGAAATTCCCAGCTGGACAGAAATGCTGGAGCAAAGTCTCTCTCTGGATATTGATGTGGTACTTTGCTCAGTCTTCAATGCGTCTGCTGAAAAACAGTGACTCGCTTTGCAGTGTCAGTGGTTCCACAGGATGCACGGGGACTGAAAAGGTTTATAGAGCCGTATATTTCAGGCCAACTTACAAATACGGGGTCTGAATCTGTTCTTGATTAGTGGTAGTTCTTTTCTGAGTGCTGTGGTAAGAGTGATACCTGTTACACAGAACTAGAGAGAGAAAAAAGGAACTTTCCTTGATCTGTAGTGCTACCAAGTGCAATGGCCGGGTTCTCTATCGCAGGGTGCACGCAGATCTTTGCAGTGGTGCAGCCCCAGTACTTGGACTGAGTTTCTGTTTCTCTTTGCCATATATTGAGGATGGTTCCTGTAGTTCATGGCAGAGTTACCACTTGTCCCTGAGGGAACTGTGCAGGGGTCTCCATCTAAAATGTCACTTTTCTCTTACCTACTTAGCAAGCCCATTTTTCCCACGTATGTGCCCAAGAGTTGATCAGTGTCAGCTGCTGCCTTTGTCCACCTCCATCCTGGGAGCAGCACAAAGACAAAAATGATGAATACCCTTCCTAGTTAGCCTTCTGGATGGAGGCAGAACTTGCTAAAAGAGAACGTGGTTATGTGCGCTGGTCTTTATCCAGCATGCTCTGTTTAACACAGTTACCTTTCCAACAAGTGAAATGGCATCTTTAGCTATGCCAAGTGCTTGAATTCTTTGAGTTTACATCTCAAACGCCTACTAACCAGGAGCACTGTGCAACCCACTAAATCATCGGTAACCCCACCCGTGTCACCTTGGTGTTACTTGGAGTCCGTTCTGTCTCATTCTTACCAACCCCGTGCTACTTACAGCAGTCAGAGCATTTCCAGGAGCACAGAAAAGAGGCTATGGTTACAAAGCATTTTTATAATCTAGAATTTATACACTGAACGCTAACTGGTGTCGTTTAGAAGTACTAACAACTAAAACTGATAGCTTTCAAAACAGAAAAGCAAGGCTTAATGCTTCCTCAGTTACACGGGTACTCAAATGCAAAGTGAGGTTTTCCTTGCTTGCATGTGGAAGGGAAGTATTCTATTCGAGATGGGGTTCGTTCAGAGCAATATTTGTCCTTTAGAACTAGAACCAAGAACAAAATGGGTTAATATGCACATACAAATCTGTATACACACATTCTATGCTTGATGCCATGTAGGGGATTTAAAACCATGGAAAATCGCCCCGAGAGATTTCAAAATAGCAACAAAAAATTAAGATTGCTGCATTTTAAAACCTGGCTATTATTTGTCTTAAATAGCAGACTCAGCTGTGGGTTTTTATAAATCTTAAAATATATGCGGGATTTCATACACCTACAAAACCCATTTTTTGTTAGTAATGGCTTTCTGATTAATTGCATATGTTCTATACGCACAAAGTTGAAGAGTGTTTGAGTGCCTGAAATTATGAGCACTTCAGCAACCCAGTGAAGATATCTGCAGTGTAAACTTTGCACATACATGGGCTGCCCTGCCAATGACCTTAGTCTTGTTCTAGCAGGGGAGCACAGTGTGTAATGCGGTCAGTGTTAGCTTTTTCCTGATCCCTTTTTAAGCACATACTAATAACATTCATGTAAGTATAGATGCTGTTATGGGCTCGGGTCGCTAGAGGACATAATTAATTAAAATCACTTGACCTCAGAAGAAGGTCCTTTTTTGAACAGGTAACACTCAAGGAACCCACATTTTCTATGCTATCCAGTATCCCAAGGTTTTTCTAACATTTAAAGGAGAATATAAGGGCTATGGTACCATTAGGACTTCCATCTAGCTGAGCTAAGTTGACTGTTTTGAAGCAAGAATAGATACACCAATCTGAAAATCTGTATTACTTCATGCCTCAGTTTCTCTCAGAATAAATACTGACATGATGTTTTTCGGGACTTACTCTTCAAGGATGGCATGAGACTTAAATTTCACCATCTTTGAAGACTTTAGTTTTTCTGGTAAAAGATAAATTCGTTTGACAGTGATATAACTATGCCTAAAAAATTGTGCAAACTACCAAGCCTTGTAGTTCCTCTTCAAAGAACAGATCACAAACTCTTCAGTACCGTTCAGTATTGGAACCTATTCTAAAATTGAGAGGATGCCTAGCAAAAACCTTGTGCCATTCTTTGCTATTACTTAAAACTTAGAACTTAAGTTTTCGTTCTTATGCAAAAAGCCAGGTGTTTTATTGACAATATGGATGTTATATTGGGGAAGTTGATTTGTCCAAGAGGACATAAATGACTCCTGTATTTTCATTTGTGTTTCCTTAAGATCTGTGCTGTGGTTTATATCTTGATATTTTTTGGTATCTGTAGAACTGTGCTTCGCATTACTCAGTGATTTAATAAAAAGCATCTACAACCCTGACTTAATTTACTAGCAAAGTATGGGTTTAGTTTTTAAGTTATGGAGTGAAGTTGGAATCGCAGATTTATGTCCATGCATTTCTACACATTGCAGATTGACATTGTATCGTAATAAATAAAGTATCGTATACACTACCGTAGCCGGTCCTGGAGACCTTGAGGTTATCCTGTTTTACAGTTTTACTTAGTTAAGTTTGTCCTCCGTTTGGGAGAGTCATTCCTTGCTGCTTCCAAATGCCCAGTGCCCTTTAATTCCATTTGCTGGTACTTGTCTCTTCAAAGTGTTTCTATTTGGCTGGTTTTTAAGTTAAAAAAAAAAGGTTCCAATATCAAAGAAGCATTATGTATAACGAAACAAGCTTAACGCTTAAATTTAACTACATACTGAACAGACTCTGCAGTGCAGGGAATCGGCTGCGTGTTGCTCTTGTTGGTGAACTCTTGGATTCAACGCCGATTTCTAGGGGAGGAATTCAATTGTGGCCTGTTCTGTTGGCTTACGGCTTGCTGCTGAAAGATGCAGGGCAACTCTGTTAGTGGTTTCTGTGGGTATTTCTCAGGATTGTGCAGAAGTCTAGTGCTCTCCTTTTGTAGACCCTAGCAGGATAACTGCCTGAGGGTCTACTTATTTTTATATTGACAGCGCCCATTGTATGTTGCCTGGTCTTTATTCTGTTTCTACCTAACTGAATTGTGAAGGTTATGCTTTGTGACATCACTTGTGGTATAGATAGAGCCCATATATGGAGACGGCTTCTCTGGACTTGGCTCTTGGAAAATGGGAATCAGCTATTGGCTATTGTGGAGCTGATTACGGAGGTTGTGTTGTGATAGGTACAAGCTGAAGAAGTTTTGGGGTTGGTTTAGTATGTACAACTAACCTGTGAGCCCTGGGGCGGGTGGGATCCGTGGTGGGATGGAGTTTGCTCGCTCCAGCGGCAGCTCTGCGACTTGTGCAGGGCTGTTCCTCTGCAGGCAAAAGGGACTCTCTGGGCGCCGTGGCAGAATCTGTCCTGCTGTGCTGATGCTGCTGCCTGCTCCATGCAGTGCGGTCCCCACTCGTGCGTCTCGGTGCATCCCCGCACAAGAAGTGACAAGTCTCCTTCATTTCTTCATGCTATGGCTTATGTTCCCTTTTCAGCAAAGGGAATGAGGAAAAGGAGAGGAAACTTTTATTGATAAAGGGCTTCATTTGAGGCAGGTGCTGCTAGCGTGTTGTCATGAGCTGATGTCTGGTTTTATGTCTGTTACAATTATGAAAATTGTGAAGTACAGGATATCGTGGTGTTTGGCATATAAACGATAACCAAGTATTGCTCTCTACACAACCGCATAGACTGTCAACTTGATTGGATGCTGATTTTTCTTTTTTTCCTGACTCACTTCACAGGTCTCTGGAAAAATTAACTTCTGAAAACATAACTGAAAACTTTATAGAAACTCCCTTTCTCACTCTTATGGGCAAATTTCATTGACTTGGAATTTAAGAGCTAATTCTGCTTAAGTTGTATTCTCTTCATTTCACATCGGCAGCTAATGAAATAAGAGAACACTAAGGAAATAATTAAACGTTTTGTGATTAGGGCTATGGTGCATCAGGACACAGATAAATATAAGCCAATGTATCCTTTCATGAATTAAATTTGTTTTTATTTTGCAGCCTTTGATCTGCGTGTACCACAAACTAAAATCTTTCAGAGCATGATTGTCTTGTCCTGGGACCCTATGTAACTCACTCGTGCTGAGGTACAGTATGTGTCAGGTCAAAAGCCGCAGGGATATGCTGATTGTGGGTATGTGAAATGCTGATCAGAGGAGAAGCAGTAAGGTCCGTTTCTATACGTTGATTATACTTATTTCTTGTAGGTGCCTTTGAGCTTCATATGGGTTACAAATTTATCCTGAATTCCTGCAACAGATTAGGGTTTAAAAAAAGCAAAACACTAAAGAAATGTTCAGATCAAATATTCAATAGATTTTCTTTTCCCTGTAACCAGTCTGTGGTTCGTGGGTTGTTTTCTGCCTCCTCCATTTTCCAGAGTGCTCTGTGGCCTCCCGGACCATAGTTTGGAAAGACCTTTTCAAAATGGGGAAGAGCAAAGCTTACCAAAATATTATTAGGTTAATTCCAGCCAGGCTAGCTTCAGGAGAGGTCCCTGACATTGAACAAACCTGTTTCCTTCACTAGGATGTGTCGGCTAGAAACACCAACTGCAAGGATTTCTTATATTCTCATGAAAAAGGAAGGAAACAGCTGGTAAATGTTTCACAGATGGTAAAGCTCTTGGCATCTCTCAGGAGAGGGCCACCCATACAGATGGCTCATTATTTTAACATTTGGATTTTCATCTTATTAAAACATCTTTTTTTTTTTCTGGTTTTATTTAGCATCATAAATTCTCTTACACTTTAGTTAACAACTCGGTGATTTGGGGGAAGTGTGTGTGCTATAAGGAACATCATTTGGCTAAAACACGTATCTGCATCATTTTTCTCAGCTCTGATGTACAGTGAGTGGACTTGGACCTGATTAAAAATACCAAATGCAAGCAAATGCTTAGAAATATGACTTTATCAAGCAAAGGTCAGCTAATCCTGTAGAGAAGCTGAATTATTCAGCAAATGAAGAAATGTACTGAGTGAAACAAGCAAATATTTCTATCTTGGGCATTACATCAATTAATGCTATGATGCTTTCTGCATACACCATCACAGACAGGCACTGCATGTGCTGAGTGTTAGTAAATGTTTTGTGTTTATAGAATCACCAAATACAAAATACTAAATTTAAAAAGAGCTGGTCAATAACCCAGATGATACTCAGGTTTTCAGAAGTGTTTGTTAAATGACGCATTTTCAAACGCAGCTCCACCTTGCATTTATGATTGCACATGCAATCACAAACATGCAGATAGATGGGATTTATGTATAACATATGCCAAACATACCAACTCCACACAGAGTTTAGTAAATATGATCAGTCCCGTTTGGTTTTATGGCAAGGGAGGGGATGGAAACAGTGCCAAAAGCTGGCAGAACTTGCCCTGTGGGGCAGAGGAAGTAGGGGCAGACCTAAATTGAGTTTGGATGTTCTGGCTTTTGGCCTTAGTGCTTTATCTTACTTGTTCCCCTGATACTAGCTGCTCTCTTCAGTAGCTGACGCTGCATGTGCAGGGTTTGAAGAAGCTGAGGCAGAGATGCGTGGCCCTTTCTGCAACACAAAGCAAGCAATAGGTAGGAGATGGCGTGAGAGAGAGGAGGAAGGAAGAAAAAATCCTGAACATAATGCCAAATCTTTGGCCTCTGTGTTTTTTTCAGAGACTTTTTGGGGTGTTTTTGTTTGTTTTGTTTGGTGGTTTTTTTAAGTTTCAGCATGGCCTCTTCAAGAAACTACTAAAATATAGACTTGTGGTGTAAATATGGATCAACAATAGCACAGATCGCCATATGGATCTATCCATGAAGATTAAAAAGTAGCAATTGATGAATGTGCTACAGCTGCCTTGTAAATCTCATTGTAGTCCTAGCTAAGATATGGACTGCCTTAAATACTCTGGGTTCTACATGGTTAGGTTTGTTCCCTGCAATTTTGTTTCAGTTAAAAGTTAAACAATCAGGAATGGGAAGAAAGAAATCTGTCTTTTCTGCATGGGTACGTGCAACTCCCCCTTGATTCCAGTAGGTTATACCAACAGCAAAGATTTGGCCTGAAAACTAATAAAATTATTTCATTAATAAGTACAGGGACAGATTTGTGGCATGTAAATCACTGGAGCTCCACTGATGCCAGTGTAGCTGTGCTGATTTACATCAGCTGAAGAGTTGGCCTGTGGAATTCACATTCCTTCTGAGATCAAAGATGTGTCAGCAAATGGTAAACTTCATTTGTATTTTTGAGCCTTCTAATTTAAAAATAGCCAAACTGATTTATTATTAAATGGCTGAGCTCTTATGGCGAGACTTCGTATGCCACGTTTCAACCAGACGCCGCTCTTGCAGCCAAGCTGTAAATCCTTCCGAAATGAGGTTTTTAGCTGAAATGCTGAAAACTCTGTAATGCTTGTGGGTACTGCTGTGTCATATTTATAATGGATGGGCTAATCTAACCATATCCTAAAAAATGAAAGGTATGAGAGGCTGGATGGCTCAGAGGCCTGGCAGAATTGCCAACTTACATTCGCTCATAGCCAGAAGTGGCCAAGTCGATACCATTTTTGCAAGCCTATCAGATGAGTTGTTGAGGCTCAGTCAATTTGTTGTCTTTCTGTCCTTTGACAGGCCAAAGAATGAGTGAGCCACGGAAGAAACTGCTGCTTTAGCTAGCTGCTTGACTTTCGGCTTACATGGCATCGCAACTGATGCCTTTCAGAAGTACTGCACTTGTTCTAAGGAAAGGCACCCTAATGGGCCAGTGGATCGTTGAATGTTTAGCATGGATGCTCTAGGTAGTGAAAAACCTGACATGCAATGTTCATCAACCATGGAATGGCTGCTGTGAGATGGACAGGAGAGTGTTTCCAATATCCTCCCTGATCTGCTTCCAGACTCTGCTCTACTGTCTATTAGTATGTTTGTCATAGGCAACTCAATTTAATTCTCTAAATGTTGTAGGAAGCTTATCAGAAATGCTCAGAACTGTTGATTCTACCAGGACCCCAGCAAACTTCTATTAGAAGGTATGTTGAGGCTCATCTGGTACAACCTACCTGCACAAAGGAGGGATGAGCTTTGAAGTTAGATCCAACTTTGAAGTTAGAACAACTTTTTCAGGATCTTATTCAATTAAGTTTTTAATATCTCAGTAGATGGAGATTTTGCAGCCTCTTTGGGCAATCTGTTTGCATTGCAATGGTGATTGAGCACATGGACCAAGAAAGGGAAGATATATTAACTGCGTCCTTCTGTTTGGTTTTCTGTGGAAATAAACTAAATGCAATAGGGTAATACATTTAAGCAGATATCAACAAAAACCTGTTAGTGCTGAGGCTATGAGGGATAACAGGGCTTCTGTAAGTTGGGTGAAAATGGGTGGCCAAATAGAGAGGTGAGAGATCACGGTTGAAGGACAGATTGTTGTATCACCTCCTGGGGCATAAGAAAACTGGGAGATCCTTTACGGATGCTCCAGCAGCAGGAGAAGCTTCAGGTGGATCTTGCAGCCTCTTGGGTTTCAATTGACTACAATAAACAAATACATAAAAAGCAGGCTTTGTTAGTTCTTGTCAGGCAAATTGCTAGTGTCTTTTTTTAAGTCTTTAATTGCAGTATTTAGTGTTGATACCTAAAAAGGTACAATCTCTAGCTGAGACTGAAAGCTGCTTTTTACCATTAATGTCTTCATTTGTGTTTCTGAGGTTTGGGTGTGCTGTACTCTCTGAAAAAGGGCATAGTGGAAATAAAATGATACAGAAGGTGAAATAAGGAAGATACTTAGTCTCTTGAGAGCTTGTATTTGCAACAAATGAATGCCCCCATTACTTTCAAGCTCTTCCAAAATGAGAGTTTCTAATCATGCATAGTAACAGGTATTCGAATGGACTCCTGCTTGACCATAACACAAAAACAAGTAGTGAAATGGGAAAAATAGCTAATGAACTACACAATATAAAATGTACACTTCTCTCTTGAGACTTACTGCCACAAAGCATCACTGAAATAGCTTGGTAGGAGTCACATTAGATATTTGCATGCAGGCTGAGTGTATCCAAACAGCATTAGCCTTAAAAACAGTTTGAGCTATATGGCCCTTTCAGCTCCATACGAGAGGTTAATCACGAACTAGCAGAATTGAGGAGAGGCTTGTGCTGTACATGTGTGTGGTGCAGTGTCTTGTGGAGGTGGATTGTCATTGCTGCAAACAGGCTACAGGAGAGGACGGACCAGTGACCTTTACATAATACAATAGTTTGTTTCATGTTTGTTTTACCCTTTAGAAATGTGTATCCTAATTCTGTGTAGGCTTAGATGTCATTAGCTTGCAAGGTAGTGTGGATTGCATCTCTGAAGTCTAATGTGGGCATGGGGGCTCCCTTTTTGATCATTATAGGGTATGAGTGTTTTGTAATCCTTCTAGTGCAAAAGAAGCTGTTTGGTGACAGGTATCAAGTCAAATTCCTGCTAGAGGCTGGCAGCAGAATACATTTGTCTATTTAACTGCATGCAAAACACTTGTCAAGACAGATTCTGGTCCTTTCTCCTAAGCAGGGACTCTCACTACCTTGTGTTCCAGATACCCTGGCAGAGAGGCTGATGCAGAAGCACATGCTGAGCTGTTACCAGGGCTCTTACGATGTCTCTGGTTCCGGCATCTGCCAGATGGAAACCTCACTAGCACATTGCAATGGGAGAAAATTGAAAGGCAGAAACATTCACATCTGGAGGTATACCAAAACAGAACAGTCTTTCTTAACCTGTCGTCTCTCTAAAGGGTCTTATCTCATTCTTCAATGCATTTGCCACCACGTTGCCGCATTCGGTAGGAAAACATCGGGGTAAACAACTTCCTTTGGGAGAGGACAGAGGGTGAAAGGCTGTAGGAAGTGTGGTGGTGAGACTGCTGAACCTGCGTGGGTGGTGGGCAAAAGGAAACAGAAGCCTGGAAACGAAGCTTCAACTTTCCCCTCTGAAGGAGGAAATGAGTTCTGCTTTGTTCCTCTCCCACTGTACTTGGATGTGATATACGAGTTTTTCTGATTTGGTGACTTTGGAATGTGCTATAAACTCTGTTCAAAAAGTGAAGGTGTGGAAGTATGGGGCTAAAGTTGCTACTCTTTATGCTAGTGTTCTTTTAGACCCTTTGTGCTATTAAAATCATGCTTATCTTCATGCTGTACCTCTGTATTTACAGTTGGTATCTCCACGTACATGTTACCTTTTTTTCCCATTCCACTCGCTTTCATCTCTTGTTGTCTTGACTCCTCTGCTTCCTCCTGTGTGTATTTCTCTCTGCCCCTTTGCCAATTCAAAAGCGTTATTCTATCATTTCAAGTGCTTGGAGCTACCTCTGGGGCCACCTCCTCCTTTAGCGCTAGCTGACCTTTTCTGAAAGCCAGCCTCACCTCTTCAGCATCCAACTTCAGAGGCTAAAGAGACAGGCAGGCTTTGGCACGTGATGGTCAGGTCTGGCAGAAGTGTGTATGTGCTTTGGAAGGGGAAGAGGGAGGGATGGGATGGGGCTGAGGCAGCTGAAAATGATAAACCTGTCGCAAACCGCATCCCTGAAAGCCGCAGAAATATTGAAATATGCTGAGGAAGAATAAACCCCCACCCTAGAATTCATACCTTTGTCCAACCTGCGGTTCTACAAAATTCTTGCTTGCTATGTTGTCATGGCACAGATGCTTTGTATTGCCTTTTTGTTCTTGTTTCGGCTTTGAGAAATCTCTGCTATCTTAATTATTAACCTGTTATGCTTAAGTTTCATTACCTATATATTTTTTAATGTCTTCTATTGAGGTGACAAGTGAAAGTGGTAGTTCTGCCACTGCTGCAGTGCTTTAACTTCAGGCTCTGCACTCAGCGTGCCTGTAGTAATGACTCCCATAAAAGTCTTTTGATTGTTCTCTGATGCAAATTGAGATCAGCAATAATATACCATTCTCTTTATAACAATTGTATACTGCTCAACTGCTTTGGTCACCTTATTGAAGCATAAGTCAACATTAGGATAGGTTAATAAATACTATGGTAAAAATTTAAACACTTGTGAAAAGCATATCGCTCTGTGTTGCTTCTTATGGAAGAAGCAGAACAAAAATGTTCTCATTCGCTTGAATCAGTTGGTTTGAGGCTAACCTCTCTTGGGGGAAGCAGGAGGGAACACCAAAGTGGGATGTGGTAGGGTAAAAAGGACTTAAACCACAACAGCTAGCTACAATTACAATTTGAAAGCCATCCTCACTAGAGTCAGGGCTGAATCTCTGCCTGCAGGTCTGCTGGACACTTAGAGTTTACACTTGAGCTGTTCCAGGGTATTTGTGCAGCCACCAGCTGCAACAATGAAACTTAAGTAAAAATAAGGTTGCTAAAAAATTTACATCTCCTCTTTCAACTCCTACGTTTCTGAAGCGGGGAGAACGTTGGTAGGAATGTAAGGAAACATAAAAGGTTTTATTCCCTGACTCTTGCAGATGCGCTTTGGATTTATCGCTGAACTCTGTGTCGGTTTCCTGACTGAATTACACCACTTCACTATTATAGCAGTGTTGAGATAATTAATTCAGTAATGTTTGTAAAGTGCAAATGCAAAATAATAATTATCCTCTTATAGCCCCTTGTTTGTATATCCACTTCCATGTGGAAATGCCCTCAAACTGAGTAAACATGCACAGATGAGCATTAAAATAAACCTGTCGGGAGCAGAGACTCAGCAGCCCACCTCTTGCAATCACCCTTTGTCCTGCTCACCCTTACACGTTCAATATCCACCCAAGGCCGTTTGGCTGTGTTGGGGCTGGGGCAGGAGTTCCTACCTTCTGTCTGGCTTCTTTTCTTTGTTTGCTCTGCTCTTTGTTTGCACAGCTCCTACGTGCTCAGTGGAACTTGGCTATAGCCACAGCATCTTGAGGAGGGGGAGAAAAAACCCCAAACCAACAACGCTGCTATGTCGTCCTTTTTATGAATGCTCTAAATATAACGATTGAAGCAAAACAATACAGTCAGATAAACAAAGAAATGCAAGCAGTTTAAGCAAAAGCCCCTTCAGCAGGTCTCAAGTCAGCCAGTCTTCATTTCTTTTGTATGTTTTAGCTAACAACCCATTGAACTAACAATGAGAGAAAAAAAAAAAAGGAATAAAGACTTAATGCTACTCCTCACTGCTCCTTTAAAGATATTAATACCAATATAAAAGGTCTGATTGAAAGGAACTAAACCAAGGATGTTCAGCTAGGGCTGCTGGTTTCCTTGAATGTTCCCTGAAGAGCAGCTATGGAGCGCGGTGCTGGGGCAGCCGGTGACGTGATGGCAGGGTGCGTGACACCTCGCAGCGCTGCTGCGCGCGGGGGATTCAACTGGTTTGAGCAACTCCGGTGCTTTTGCTACAACCTTTGCTTGTATCTTAACTTCATATGCTGTTCCCACCATTGTAGCCCACTGTCGTATTTGTAGCTGCAGAGTGAAGCAGACCTAGGAAGAGCGGTCTGCCTGAAAAAGAACCTGGACAGCAGAGGAAAAAAAATTAAAAAAAAAAAAAAAATAAAAAAGGTTGTTTTAAGTTTCCTGAGCCTGCCCTGGAGCAACATCAGTAGCCAGGCTACAATGGAGGTGAAGGTGATCTGGAAACAGAACAAGCTGTAAATGGAGGGGTACTTAGCCATAGGTGTCACCAGAACGTTTCTGGTGGAACTACAATGCAGTTTTAGTGCACAATCTTGCTCCCAGTAGCAAAACAATACTTTTACAACAGAATGAGGGACAAAAGCCTCATTTTCTGATTCCCCTTTGTTACTTTGATCCCTATCCTATGTGCGATGGCTTGCAAGAAGACAAGGTAAAATTAGGGCTAGAGGGAAAAACTTGTGTTAACCTTCAAATAGATGTAATACTGTTGCATGTTAGCAATGCATTTTAAATCATCTAGTTGAAGGAGTAACAAAGGACATAATTGTGCAAGACGTTGCTCTGATGAGAGCTCTTGGAGTGTGAATAAGGGAGTGGAAGGTTGAACCCAGGGACTCAACTGTTGACAAAATACACAAGACTTTTAGAAGCGCTAAATATTGGTCTTAATGTCTGTTAATGTTAATGGGAACAGAATTGGGCCTTTCCTGAGCACTTTTGAAGATCCCGGTGCCAGAGCACTCAGCATTTCTCATACAGGTTGGACAGCAAGCATGAGTCTGTAACTGTGTTTCCCCATAGAAATCACTGTGTAAGTGGATCTGATGCATAATATGTTGTAAATAGCAGGTTGCTGTGGCTACACAACAAATGCATTCAATAATTGATACTCTAAACATATATCTGTCATATTTGGCCCCTTGGAGGCTCTGGCCCATCTGGTTCAGCATTGACACTGGATGGTACTTTGTTCCTTTAGAGTATGAGCTTGTACGGAGAGAATAAATCCGTAGTGTGTGCTCGTGCCATGCAGGGAGGATGCTGCACATTCATACTAAATCATAAAAAAACTAGATAACATGTGCCTTTAAATTTCTTTGCTATTTAAGAGCCTACCTCAGGATTTTTTTAAGCGATAAGCAGGTGATAAAGTAGCAAGTAGACTTGGCTTTGGATGCTGTCTGGCCCATGCAGAACAGTATTTTGTTACAGGGACCTGAGCAGTGGTTGTGTTTGAAGGAGACAACTTCTGAAGGGTGCTGCAGGGCTGCCACAGACCTGGCTCTGATGTCCATGTGGCTGTAAAGGGTGGCAGCAGAAACAGAGCCTGTGTCTCTGCGAAATAAATATCATGCACAGGTAAGGCTTAAGCTTCATTTGAGACAGGACCCTGTGTAATAGAGACGTGGAAAGAAGGAAGATCTAATTAGCTTCCTCCACCCGCAACAGATAGGTTCTTGGTGAAAAACTGAGTGTGCTGAATCATGCCAGCAGTGTGCGGCAGTGCCTCACGTGGGGATTGGCAAAGGCGGGTATTGCTCCCTAAAATAGTACGTCTTGACATTATACACAGCAAAGGGCAACTCTATATTGCCGCACAACAAATGCATTTGAATAACTGATTAGCATTTCTGTGACGTTCAGCGTCTGTTCTAAATTCTATTAAAAACTAGGGACTTGGGGAACTTGATCCTTTAGGGTAGCTCTAAATATCATAGAATACCAGGTTGGAAGGGACCACAAGGATCATTTGGTCCAACCTTTCTCAGCAAACCATAGCCTAGACAAGATGGCCCAGCACCCAGTCCAGCTGAACCTTAAATGTCCAATATTGGGGAAACCACCCCTTCCCTGGGGAGATTATTCCAATGGCTGATTGTTCGCATTGTGAAAAATTTCCCTATTGTGTCCAATTGGAATCTCCTCAGAAGTAACTTGTTCCCATTATGCTTTTTTTTTTTTCTTTTTCTCCTCCATGTCACTCCTTCTCCATCTTCTTTGTAGCCACCCTTTAAATACTCAAACATGGTGATAAGGTTTCCCCTAAGCCTTCTTTTCTCAAGGCTGAAGAAGCCCAGTTTTCTCAGCCTTTCCTCATATGGCAGCTTCCCAGTCCTTTGATCATCTTTGTGGCTCTTCTCTGGACCTCAAGAACCTTTTTGTTCTGCCTCTTTATTAAGTGTATGGGAGCTTTGCTCCAAGTAGATCCTTTTATTCTGTTCACTGAGCAACAGAAATGGTGTGCAAAGTCTGAGGCTGGAGAACCGGGCTCCTTTGGGCTGGTAGCTTTGCAATGGGTCAAGGAGCACAAAAGAAACCTCTGGCAAATTGCTGACAAGGGAGAACTCCTAGAGGTTGCCCATCTGGCTATGGAGCCCGTGTTTCTGCACCTGCCAGAACAAGGAACATGCTGGGGTTGAGGCAGGAGAAAGCGAAGTACAGTTGGCAAAACATCCAACACATCAAGAAGAGCATCTCCCATGCTGCGTGTGCTGTGCAAGTCTTGGCACTGGCCTGGAAATCAGAGAAGCGAAGCTGCTTCCCTGGAGGACTCTGCTTTGCTTCATCCTAAAACTGGCCCATTATTAATATCCTGTATCTCCCTTGCAGAAATGATCCACTGCTTTACATGTCGTTTCTTATTTAGGATGATGCCATCTGATGTGTCCAGGATGGGCTCATAATTAGTATTGCTTCCTTTCTAAATCCTTGACTAGCTACATGAGAATGATTTAACTTCCTCTCCTCACACCTGATTTATCTGTCTCTTTCTCTGAGTAGAGGAAAGTTTCCTAATCAGAGCACTATTTTTGTGTGAACACTTATCCAAAGTACAGCCTGGTGTGCAAGCATTTTCTACTGATGTGACACCTGCTGGTTACAGAATTCAATCTAAAGTATTCTTGGCTAATCATTATTTCATCTGCTTGCAATTCATTCATCTTTATTTCACCATTTACTTAATGAGGATAATAGGGAGCATCAAAATCTAAAGACTGATCATTTTTTAAGAGCAAGCATCTGATGATAATTAATTAATAACAGTGACAACAATAACTTTAATTTTCCAGGTAATCCCCAAAGAGAACTGTATTTTAATTATAATTACCACAAGGAAAAATTAAATCTCATAGATTCAAGCTTTGGTTTTAGGCATTCACTTCATAAAAGTAAGGAGAAAGCTGTCTTCATGTAAAAATAATCTGAATTTTTTGGAAGCTCCTACAAATGGCAGAGATGAAGAGAAGATAAATACTGCTGATGATATTTGGTATGACATTGGTAATTCTCAGAGGGACTCCACAGTGTAGTGTGCCAGTGTAGATGTTCTTTGTTTTTATGAAGGTGACAGACTTGACCTGTCATGTACTAGTTACACCCTGGACAGACTAGAAATGTCACAAACTGCTAACAGTTACTGCATAAGATATAAAAGCTTCTCTTTGGAAAACTGTGGCACTTAAAAAGGTGGGGGGCAATCCACTTGACTAAGGGATTTTTACTCTACCCCCCCATATGACTGCACACAAGACAAATTATTTGGGGCAGAAAAAGCAATATTAGCAAGCTTAAAAATGCCAGATTAAATAAAACTAGCGCCAGTGAATAGATAAAGCATTTTGTTACTATTTTGAAGGCTTTGTGGGGTATGAGGCTGATTGAGACTGGGAGAACTGCAGAAGAATTTCTTACACATAGAGAAGATGCAGATGTTAGGAAGGTGCGTGACTAATTCTGTACTGATTTATCCTGGTGAGCATTTACTGTATGAGCACTTCAGTCACTATAACTCAGCTATGCACTGGACTTTTCCAGTTTAAACTCAAGCTGGCATGCAGCTGGAAGGACTTGGTTACTAGACAGATATTTATGCATGTGTCTCATCCTAGATAAAGCTGCATGCTAGATATAAATGCGTCGTTTGTGTGTGAGAGATCTGCATGTGGCCGAATTTTGCCTTTCAGAGCTCTGTGCCCAGACTGGTGCACACACCCATGTGTCGAGCTCCCGGTTCTGCTTTAGTCCCACTTACGTGTCGGATCTGGTGCAGCTTGTGTTTCTGCAGCAGTCGGAGGCAAATTTTGTTCTTGGAGTTGGTGACATACCACTAGGCTGCCTTTGTGGCTTTTTGCACTTTGCTGTGGAACAGCCACCATGTGCTATGTTAGAATTGCAGGATTTCCTTTCAAGGTGTAAGTACTTCGTCTGTAAAACATATTATCAAGATTCGTGATGAATGGGTAGCTTTGATTTGTGCTTTCCTAGCTGTTGTTACAGTATGCTCTAAGGTCAGTGGTGAAAATGAGTCAGAAATACATGGCTTCATGTAGGTGAATCTTTCATCAGGACTTTGTTTCAGCAAACTGGGAAGTAAAACAAATGAGTATCTGGTTGGTTTGAATTCACTCCTAACTTCAGCTTGAAGAAGAACTTTGTAAAATTTTTAGGTGGTTAAAGTTTCGGTTTTCTGTTGTTTTAAGTATCTGTTTGTTTTTTAGAGGAAATTCAGCTCTGAGCAAAACAAACACAGAACCTGGCTTGCCCACCTCAAACACACAATCATGTCTTGGTTCATATCTGAAGTGCTTCCGTGACATGGATGATTAATGCATGAATTGTACGTTCTTTGTAGGTTGGTGCGCAGTGTAAATTACTACTGTGTTCAAACACAACTGCGAAGAGCTGAGTGAGTCAACTGACACAACGCTGTGCACAGTGTACCCTGCTCTGCAGGTGCTGGCTGCTCGGGAGCACCGCGGCTGATAGCTGCCTTGGTTCTTTGTGTGTATATTGAACTATGATAACATTGTCTAGTAAAGATAAGCCATTAGACTCGCTCTCAGAAAATTTTACTCATTGTTTTGATCTTAAAGTCAAATATGCTTGGATTAGACCCTTCCGGAGTTGACTTTGGTGCAGTTCGATTTATTACAATGGAGCTGCATTATTTAAAGATATCACCTTCAGTCTTCAAAGTCAATAACTGCTGCACTGGAGGCAAGTTTGGCAATTGATATTTGAAATATTAGCTGGTCATAGAGGTATATATTTACTAAAATATAGCTCAAGTTTGCCCTCACTTGTTTATACTTCCAGGGAGCTTTTCACTTGCTTATCACTTGGTCCCTTTTTTTATTTTTTTTTTTTTCTGGACTGTTCAGCAAGCCCCAGCAATATACCAGATCTCGAGCAATAATTAATCTGGTTTATCTCCTGAAGTAAAAGCTGCCACTTCAGACTAGTGCTCGTCTGAAGTCTATTGCTGCTAGACTACCCCACTGTATAGTTTAATAGTTGCAGGACTTCAACCTCCATTAAATTGTGTACTCTTTTTTTTTTTTTCCTCCACATATTAAGTAGTTCTTGGGCAAGTCATAAGTTTTTTTCTTGCTGGAGTCCAAAGTGAAGGAAGCTGTTTCTGGCTGTCATTTCTAGGAAGAAATAATGCAACTGCCTCTGTGGGGACAAAGAAGTGCCTTAAGCAAGTTGTAATGGGCATATCAACATTTAAAAGATTAAGGAAAGCTTCAAAAAGCACTGAACAGAAGGGTTTTGACGGGAACCTGCTTACCCTGTCTCCTGTAATGCTGGGAGACCCTGGAGGAGAAGGGAGATGCCCAAAGAGAATGGTCGCCAGGCTGCCTTGGTAAGGATGCTGGGAAGCAGGTCAGGGGTTTGCTCAGACTCAGTTAAAACGTAGTGGTGCTTCTGTCTTTCTGTAGTTTGTGGAGAATATTGGAAATGCCTGAAGACTGGGCATTATGAAGTGTTTGCTGACAACCCTGCTATTGGAGGAATATCCTTCCAGTTGAAAACAACACCAGCTGAAATTATTTCAAGTAACTTTTATTAACATACCAACCAACTTCTACCTTCTCTCATGTATGCTGTCTTGAGTGCAAAATAACTTGGGATTTAATTGCTCTGTCTTGGTCCCGATCTGATATCCGTTCTATGGAAGTTTCTGGAAGCCTCTTGGACTGCAGTGCGAAGTGGAGCTGTTGGATATTTTCTGAAAAACTAGGATATTTCTGTAGGCTCCTTTTGGAGGCTTATACTTCAAGCGAAATATCAAGGAAAAGGTGTTCTGAGAAAATAAGCATGTAATGACTATTAAAACTACCTATGAGGTGCTGTAGGACCTTTATCACTTTTTATGTATAAAAATAGCATTTTAGAAGCAGAATAACCATAAAGTATACACTGGTAGTGTCAATCTCTGCCTTGTAATATACAGCACATTAGAACTGCAGGGAAGCTATGCATAATTTTGACTTTCCCTTCTCTTTTTTTGGCCTTTTAAAATAGACACTCAAGGAAAAGCGTCCAGCATCTGCTTAAAGAAAATGTGGAGCTAGTCATTAGCACTGCCTCAGCTTTTAGCACTTTGTTGTTGAAGGAACCTACTGGTCTCAAGAGGCATGACGAGCTGTTTTCATTCTTTAATTTACAGGAGAGATGAAATGTGCAAAGCACTTAACATTAGGTAGTGGCGAATCTGTAGTTTGAGCCTTCAATCTTTGCTCTGTCAAAATTTTTCTTGGGGAAGAAAATACCCATGGAAAGATTTCTGGGATCATAGTTCAACTGTTATTGTCTCAAGAGCAGGTAGCTTGCTGTCTTACTAGTGACAACATTTATGTTGTAAATGCCTGTGTAACTTAGAGATAATGAGGAAAGGAAAAATCATCGGTTATTATGAACATGTCAAGGTTGCTTATTTTATTTTTCTTCCCGAATTCCACATGTGACAAGCAGCGTCATGACATGTCAGGTCAGGCTGCATCAATCATGTCATCTTACATTATATCATGTGTGCAGGATGGTGGAAAGCACTTATGGGTCAGACAGGAGACTGAAGAAAAAAATTTTTGTAGCTTGAATTGGGGGAAAGAGGGTTGGGGAAAGGGAAGAAACTTAAGTAGAGTACAAGATTTTTTTTCTTCTCCTGAACAGATGGCCAGCCTACCCACCATCAGGTGAAGTCAGATAGGGCTGGGGATACAAACCTCATCAGATGGATTGTTATTTCATAATGCTGTAAGAATAGAAGACGCAAAAATGTACAAACTTGAGGAGGCTTTCAATTCGGAGTTGGAAAAACTTTTGACAAAATTATCCAGTTTCTGGACGGATAGTCCAGTTTGGATTTCTGCAGAATTTGCTGAACTTAAGGGGATAAAAAGCGAAAGCTTAGACTCTATAGAAAAAAAGCAAATGAGGGGGAGAGAATTCTTTGAAAAGTACTCTTCATTTTGTCTGAAGATTATTTTTTTTTTCTTCTAATATAGACAATAACTTTAAAGAAGTAAAATATCATTGTTGAAATTAAAAATAATTTCACCTGGATAAAGAAGTTATCTTTGGAACTTTCAATGATATTCATTTCTTCTAGTAGACTTACAATTATGGAAGTTGCATGTTTTTAAGCAAGAATTGTCACTCTCAGCAAAGCTCTCTTTTTAAAGACAAGCCCATCAATAGGAGCATCTTGAATTCTGATGCTTTCTGAGGAAGTTTATAATCCAGAAAATGGACAGTCCAGGGACACTTGAGGCTCAGCTCTGCAATAGAAAGCCAAGTGTAACATACAGCAAAGGTTTGTATTTCCCTGTTGGTATCTGGGTCACAGAAACAAGACAGATTTCAGCAGATTTTGGATTTATCTTTTTTTCTAAGATTTTGCTTGCGTTGTTGTCAATAGCAAACCTGAACACTTTCTGCTGAGGTCTGACTCGAATGGCTGCTTATAACAATGGAAAACAAAGCTTTGGCTTTTAGGCCAAAACCAAGGCTGACTGAGCTTTTCAGGTTTTCCAAGCATTTTCATAGGGAAATTAAGATAAAAGGTCCATCTTCACATTTTCCAGAAAATAAACCCAAGTTGATTTCTTAGTCAAATATTCCATGTAGGCTTTACCCTTTTTTCCTTTTCACTTTAAACTTTACATAAGTTTTAAGCAAGATATTTTAAATCAAGTGTTTAAAAATAAATTAGCCTAACCTTTTATTTTCACTGACAAGTTCTGGCAATCTATGCTTTTCCGTTTGGAATATGTTTTAACGGTGCCAGTTGCGATCCTTTTGAAGACTTCCTAGGAACGCCGACAGCTGCTACAGTTTGCAGGGCAGTGCTTTAATATTCTCATGCGTCCTTTGAGCTTTGGAGATTATTGGACTTTTTTTGATACTTCTAGGCTCTCTTGTTTTGCTTGCCAAATATGGTGGAAAATAAATGCGTGATATCGCAATTATTTTGGTAGTTGCTGCGCCACCCAAAGATGCAAAACACAAACCGAAACCAACCTCTCATTTCCTTCTCAAGCTGCTGCTTGCTTGAACGGATTGGGCAGAGTAAGAACCAAAGAAAAGCTCTTGGCTCAGAGGTCATAGTTGGCATGAAGTGGAATTTCTTTTAAAAAGACTTGTTGAATTCAATTATTGGAGGTACTGAAATTAAATACACTAAGTGCTTAGTATGTCAACTGGATATGTAACTACTTAAGTGAAGAATAAATCTGATATCTGGGAAGCTGGTGTTGCCCAGTGGCCTCAACAAAGGACAGATGGGAAAGGGTAGTAGTTAATCCTCTGCTTGTCAAGACACTACGGCGAAAAGTACTTCTTGCAAACATTTTCAGGCAGAAAGTTTAAAAGATATAGCAGTGCTCAATATTGAAATTCTTGTTTCATATGTCTCTTCTTACAATATGCAGTGTAAATGTGTATACCTTAAGGTATATAGTGCAGCTGAATCTGACATATCTTGTCCAGACTCAGTTTGTCATAATAAATGCCATTTCCTTGAGTTAGAATGACTTAGCTCTTGAAAGAAAGGGGGGGAAAAAAGGAATAGATGAACATTTCTTTCTCTCTTTCCTTCATGTGATTTGGTCTTTCTGCTCATGTAATTATGGGAATAGTTTTTGGAGAACACCTTGCAACTTGCCTCAGCTCTTCGTGTTTGTTTTTGAAAGTAATAATTGTGCAAAATGGTTTTTTTTGATAGGCAGAGTTGAGATTTAAGTAGCTCAGCCTATGTTTTATACCTTCCGTTCAAAGCTTTCCTATTTCTCTTCTCCCCTTGTGATGTGACTACATTAGAAGATAAAGGGTGAGCTCTTTTTCGGTTGTAAATTGGGCTTTGCTTGTGCAGTGTCAGCTGGCAGAGATCTGACTTGTGAATCTTCCCTGGAATAAGATCTGTCCAAAACTGGAGTTCTACATAGATGAGATCATCCCTGAGTTTCCCCATCAGAAATGAGAACTGACTCAAACTTTGTACTATAATTAGAGGCGAACTACAGGAGAGAAAAAAAAGAAAAAAAAATAGTTGTGATTGGCAAATGGCTGGCTCGTAGTTCTAGCTTTATTTTCACTGCCCATATAGCACCTCTTGGAATGTCATGTGATTCAAAAGTATATCTTGAGTTTTAAATGATTCCTGATGTTAAAAACTGCAGCTGGTCATCTCTATATGGGAAGTTTTCCTCAATTTGCTCCCTCTAGGATGTGTCCCCTGAAGCAGGATAACCATTGCAACTGACACAACAGCAAACTAGATCTGCTGTGGTTAAGTGGCTTGGTGAAAAGCAACCAACCAACCAAGGAATGTGTGTATTACAATGTGCTTAACATGAATCCACAGTAGTATTGCAAATATATTTTAATGAGATGCTCTGAAAGTATTGTCTGTAGCCTCATTGGTCATGTTATGAAAATGATTATCAAATATCTGAGACGTGACCGAATAAGTGTAGTAACTATGAAGTGGTTTTGAACAATCTGTTCCCATACATGGAGATATGTCCACACAAGAATGTTTGAAGTATCTTGAGGTTATCAAAGTAACTGTAGGATTCATTTATTCTTACTCATTCCTACCCTCTTTTCATTAAACTTACTTTATCCATTTAGAGTTTAAGAGCTAAAGATGTTACGCCTGTCTAGTTTTTGTTTTGCTGTTGTTTTGTGGTGGTTTTTTCCCCCTTTCCAGAAAGTATTAGCGTTGCAGACAAGTTTAGAGGATGTTAAATCTTGGCTTGCTAACAGGAGGCTCAAAGATACTGCAATCTGGTCTCAGTATAATGAGCCCCTTTGTTATATTTAAATACTATCATACTATCCTATATACAGCAAAGCATTGGGATGTTTTATATTAACAATGCACCAGCACTAAAACCTCAGACAACTCTAAAAAGGCACTAATTATTATTATTAGTGTTTTACACTAACAATAAATGTCAAATGGAACCCTGCAAACAAATAAGTACCTGTCAGTAAGTGAATGAAAAGCAATCTTAGTAAAGTGAATTAAAACCCAAACAACAGAGAGCTCGGCAGGCAGGCGCTGCTCGGGTGGCTTGGCTGGGTGGCTGAGGCAGCTCCGGGTACGGGAGGAGCAGCAGCATGTTCTCGATTGTGGCAGTCGTGATAGCCGTGCCTTGCCGTTGACCTGTAGGGCACCTGGTTAGTGGGAGGTATATGAGATCATATCAGCTGTAAGAGACACTTAGTCATGGTAAATGGAAACTGGATACTAGTGAGGATTTAGCTGTTTTACTTACTGTATTGGTTGGAGGGCTTGGAAGTTTCAGTAGTGAAAAATTAAAGTTGGGTGCTAGAGTATGTATTTGGTTTGGTGACATATTTCTCTTAAATTTTTCAAGGTACTCTGAGTGTGTCTCCCAAAGACTTATTTTTATAAATCGTACATTTTATTTTCAATCTTCATGTATCTTTGATATCTGATTGACATTTTCAGGACACTCTAATCCTTTCTACTGAAGGAATCTCTCACAGTGGCAGCTCTTGCAATCAGCTTCACAGAGCTCTCCTATGTCTGTTTTTATGATGGGGATGAGGTCTATGACTGAAGGGTTGAAAGGAATTCAGATCTGGTGAGTGGCAGGACAGGCTTTCATACTGACAGTTTGATTTTTTTTTTTTTTTTTTCCACATAGACCTGTTCATAAAATTCAGATTTGTGGACCCTGAGTCTGTGCTCACATGAGTTTCAGTCTAACAGTCCACAAGCCTCAGCTGAGTTGCAAGACTATATAGAAGGAACAGACAAGATGAGAATTGGTCCCAAAGCCTCAATTGGGACAGTTTGAAATTGCAGGCAGCAAGGGAAGTTTGCACAGTTTTAATACAGGTTATCTAAACAGCTTTTCTGCAAAGGGTGAGCAAATGGGGCAGGGTTCAAAAGGCTTTCAGAACCAACTCTCTTACAAAATTTCATGCCTCTGCCAAGGCAGAGCAGCAAGCTTAAGTGGGTGAAAATGAATGAGAACAATGTAAAACCAGAAAGTACTGCTCAGAAGATTGTCCTGCATTGTGGATGACAGTTTAAATCAGTTCCATTTATATTTTAGATCATCTACCTTAACCTTTTCCTCCTTGTTTTAAAAAGTAAATGAAACCAAAGTACTCCAGTCTAACCGATGTTCTGAGGTGATGCTCAGTGTTAACATAACCTGATATTTGCCTGCTCACCTGCCTACATGAAGTGCAGGACCCAACACTAGTGAGTGTCTGTCCCTGTACATCCCCTTTCCAGATTCGTCCTCCTCTTCTCTTAAACTTTGCGTGCTGAAAACAATCCATATTTTAAAATGTCCATTCACAATGGGTTCATGACCCCAGTGGTTGGTGTTCTGATTTATCTTTAGTACTTGCCAAATCATTCTTGGTAGGCTACCTTCTCTGGGTATGGCTAATGAGGAGATGTCTAGGAGGAAAGAAAGTGTGGGTTACTGTATTCAGATTTAAAAGGGAAAAATTCTGCAGAAGTTATCTTATTCATTAAACAGTGAAAGCAATTATATGGATTGCATGGTGGTTTTCATAGCGTTTTAAGCTTCAAGCTGGAACACATTCTGTTGTGTACAAAAGTGTTAACTTTCCTGTAATGATACTGGCAACTCTAGTTAGTTTTTTCGCTGACCTTACCAAACTGTTGCATGCCTTAGAGCCATCACGTAGGACCCATTGTGGACACTATTCAGATCCTTCTATTGCCATATTATTTGTTGAAGTTTGTTTGTTTCTTTAAAAGGACATCACGATGAGGAAGAATGCAGCTTATAGCGATGGATTAACTAGAAAAGTTCAGTTAAATTCAAGCTAACCCATCTAAAGATTTTCTAAAACTTAGAATACCTGTATTGCAGAACTTGGGCTGCTGTGATCTGAGTTTCCTCATGAATGCTGGTGAAAGATTTGTAACTTCAGTCAGAACGAGTGCATGCAATATTTTTTTTTTTTTTTCCAGTAGTGTTTGATAACTTGTAGATGCTAGCTCGGTGTTTGCTCAAAGACCAAACTTCTAGCTTTAAATCAGAAAGTGCAAATTCAGAACCAAATTGTTTGAAGTTTATTAAAGCTCAGGTAGGTACCTGCTGTCTATTAAAGATGACAGATAAGGCAATTCTGTGGACATCTCTCCATTGATACAGGCTGAAATCTGGGGAGGACTGCTGTGTAAGACTTCAGCTTATCCTTACTTGAAGGCAAAGATGAAGCAGGAGAGAATTCACGTGACAATAATTATCCAAATAATGTCAAATTTGTAGGAACAAACCTGAAAATAACAGAATACTGCATGGAGAGAGGTCTTCAATGTAAAGGGGGAGTAAAACTTCTTTTACTGGACATATATCCAGGTAAGGGACTGGATTCACAAAGGAAAAATTCAGTTAGCTTTCTGCAGGAGGAAACTGAACCCCTCCAGCCATAAGCAGTGCAAGGGTGAAAGTGCTGCGCGCCCAAGGGGGCCACAGAAAGGACCAGGATCGTGCAGCGCAGCTCTGCTGGAAGCCAAGGTGGCAACGTGGCCGCAGGGCAGGGAGTCCAGCGCAGGTGCTCGTGTGGGGTTTTGCACAGAAATGCTGAGAGCAGAACGAAAGCCAGCCGGCATCCCATCTGCGGCTCGAGGAATCAACTAGTCACCACTAAGAATACAAGGACATTGCATCCCTGTATCTCTGTGCCCTGCTCCGAAACAGAAGTTTGTGCAGTGATGGAGAGCAAGATGAATGTAAACACCTGCAAAGCCAAAGCTAGTGGGTCACATTGCAGTGGAAGGAGTTTGTGTTGCCATTAAACAGCTAAATCCACTTTCTGGAACCTCTTGCTCTGCAGACTGAGAGCAAAGTGAAGCTTGGAGATAAACTCATACAGAGGATTGCTTTTCGACAGAGAACTCTTTCAAAATTTCCCACCAGGCGTCAGCAGCTCTTTAAGCCATGCTGTCTATTTTGAGTTTTATTTAGATTAACAAATTCCACACCCTCGCATACAAAAGCAGAATAGAGTGAAAACACAAGCTGCCCTAACAGAGCAATATCCAACAAACATTATGCTACTCAGAAATATTTGCTGTACAATCCTCCCCACAAAAGGGACTTGTTCAGCCAAAAGATGTCAGATAGCATCTTGCTAAAAGCAATGGTGCCAGTGGAGCTTGCTTCCAAGTTCATGCAGCTGATTTTTTTTTTTTTTTTTCCCCTCTGTTTGCTTTATGCTAAGAATATCAGCCATTCTTTCTCTGAATCTCTGAACTTAAAGAAATTAGAGGGACTTTATGCAGGACTGTATCTGCTGAGGGAATGGACTCCTGTGAAACAGAAGATGGTATAGTGTGTAGTAGAGCCCGCTGCTTTTTATTTAACAACAGTATTCTACAGGTTGGTTCATAAAGAAATGTTGCTGCACTTGCTCATTTTTGCTCTGTCAGGCCTACAGAACCTAATAGAATAGAATTTTTAGAATATGCTGTGTTGCAGGAGTCTCTTGTGAGATCTGGGCGATTTACATATTGAAATCTCAATGATTTTTTTGACTGGCCTATGATAACCTCGAACTGTGAGGACATGCTTGATATGCTAAGACAAAGATATTTTTCTCTATTTTTATAGCAGGTATTTTTTTTTTTCAGAATTTTTGTCTTGTCTACAAGTCAGAAATTATATGAATTAGGGTGGATTGATTTTATCTTTACATTAAAACTTGGAGAAGAAGGAAGGGAAAAGGAAGAAAGAAAGGACTTGTATGCTTTCTGACTACCTTTAGATAGGTCAATTTTGCCTTTAGTACTAGGGCTAAACTTTTGCTAATGAAGAGGAAAGTAATCCCTCTACTGAACTACCTGTATGAGAAGTCCAGTGCTATTTCTTTGATTTACAGGGAAATATTTGTGTAAGAAGCTGCCATGCAGAATTTTAAGTGAGGACGACACAGAGGTGCTTATGCAGAAGCTATTATAAAGCTAAGCATTTCAACCCATTTATCAAAATACTTATCGTTCCTGTCTGGAAACAGATGAAATAATAAATATTGAGCACAGAAACCTCAACTAGATCCAAACCATTTTATTAAAGGAAAGATGCGTACATATATGTGTGTATATATATTTTTTTAAGTGATGATCTTTAAACTCTTGCCAACTTGCTTAATAATTAAAGCACATACCCATCTATCTGCTGATCACAGCAGGCTTCCACAAGGGTGTTTGTTGATCAGAAATGTGATTTAAAAAAAATATTTCCTTTTGCCTTATTTCTTAGATTTTCAAACACTGTTTAGTGGAAATTCCATTAAAATATTTTTTTCCAAGGATATGTTGTTTAAAAAGTAATTTAAAGAGCATCACCCTTTAAGGGCCAAAAATTCTCTGGTAGTTGAACTACGAAACCACTACTTTAATTGGGATAATAATTGAGATGGTGGGGAACGTGCAGCTGAATTAATTCTTTGTGTGAGATCTTCCTCCCACAACAGAGACCATTCTAACCCTGAACGTGATTTTCATAAGTGTCTCCAGTATAATGATTCTGGCATAGCCAGAGGAGTCACTTCTCAAACTCTATGATCTGATTTGATGTATTAATTTGGAATTGTAGGGGAAAGCGAGGATGTGATTGAAGTTAGTTTTGCAGTGAATATGGGAACATTCTCCTTCCCACCCAAAAAGACAAAAAAGCTTTAGAGGCTCATACTTCCAAGTTGTGTGAAGTTGTTTCCTCCAAGGGCAATCCAGTCTCACAAGGAAATGCCGTCCCACGGGTGACAGCTGGGGCATGGATGGTGGACGTCAGACCAGGGAGCTCTTGCTGAGAAAACTGGGGAATAATGCTGTAGTTAGAGCCTACGCTGCTGTTTCTTGGGTTCTGCTGTCGTTGAGCCGAGTTGCAATGTCTATATCTTAGAGCTCCTGGTAGGGTATTAATCTAGTGTAAGGTTAGCTGAGAAGTTTGAAATAACTGCTTCTCCCAAGATGATTATGCACCAACATAGAAACCTCTCTTCACCTGGGGCTTCCAGAGAAACAGACAAGCTCTATTCCTGCAAAAATACCAATGATTTTATATTTGCTTATTGAAAGTGCTGAAACCAATTTTAGCTGGAATGTCCATTCAAAGGCAGGAGCTGGATCTCTCCTGTGTGGGTTTTCATGTCGGGATCTTTGAGCTTTTTTCACTACAGGTTTCTAGCGAAGTTAATAGCGCATCCTCTGCCCCTTCTTCCTGTGCCCAACTTCTATTGATAGCATCACATCTTGTATGAAGCTGTTTCCAGTTTTGGCAAAGGTGACTTTTCTCCTAGTTTAAACCTCACTGTTTCAGGAGAACCTGTTACCAGAGCTGTCAATTTTGATTTTCATATCAATAGTGTTGTCAGTAGCCAGAGGGTATGGCACAGGGATTTCCGTAAGCTTTTATTGGTGGTGTTACTAGAGGATTGTTTCAAATTAACATTATATTGTAGTTTATGAGATTGAAGCTATTTCCCACTTGTAAACAAAATAGTGACTATTTAATTATTGCAGTAAGCAAAATTGGATGGTTTGCTTGTTCTATAGTTCCAGCAGAGCTCTGACTCCACAAATGCCTGAATTAAGTCACCTTTTCCTCACTGTTTTAAGGCCAAAACCACCACAGGCAGATTGGAGAGGAGCATGTTTAGAGCAGTAATGAATTTGGCTGTCTATATGTCTGTCTTGTCCTTGAAAATAAAGCTATTTAATGCTGTCTTTTAAAAAAAAAAAAAAAAAGTCTATGGGACAGTTACTGGAGACTGGCTAATGCCACGAAACGCAGATTCATAACAAGAGACAAGCAACTCCAAAGTTAATTAGTGCTTCAATCTAAAGATTTATTTTAGCTCATTATAGATACTCAAGCTGTTTGCGAGATGGAGGGAGCAGATTTGTTTGGAACGTAGCATTACTTTCCTTGGCATTTTTGAAACCATGAAGGATTTGGGTTTTTTAAATATCAACGAGTATTTCTAGAAGGTTATAGAATACTTGTGATTCAAGAATTTTAAAGTCACTTTTTATGAGATACATTTTCAAAATATTTTTATTAAAAAAATGACGATACTTTTTCAAAGGGAGAGGAGAAGCCTCCCTATCAAGAGGAAAGTTAGAAGGCCTTTTTATTTTTCCATTTTTTTGCACTGGGATGTACAGCACACTGTGCATGAGCATTAGCAGTAGTACAACGCAACTGTGCAAATTTTACTGGAACAGTAGCACTTTATATCTGCTTTGTGTCTATGTAAACAACTGCAGAAGACAGAGGGCAAATGGAGAAACAAGATCCAACATAAAGGCTCCAGGGAGCAGAAGGAAGCTGATTAATCTTCTGCTATCTTACAACTTCATATTAGTAATTTCTCTTATCACACATTTATAATCCATACCCCATGTATTTCAATTGCAGCTAACTTGTAGTTTCTAAATGCCAAATCTATGAAAGGTACCTTGCTGATGTCCCTTTAAAATCAGCTTAAACTGACACTGTTATTTACACCACTGTTTGTCACTATTTAATTTTCTCTGACACTCACATTAGTTATACCTGTTCACATCTGTTCTGAACTTATTCCTTTCAGTTTAATTTATTATTACTTTCAATGCATAAAAATCTGAATTGGCAACAAATTGTCCAGGTAATAAGTCCCATCCTTTGGCATGCCTACAGCCAAGAATTTGTTGACATTTCCATTATATATCTTGGGGTGCAGGTGTAGGTAGGAAGAAAGTGGTTTAATACACTGACAACCAAAAGACTGAAAGTGCAGGGAAGGTTAAGGCCAGGATAAGAATCATATCGGTTTCTGAAGAAACTGGATGATTTTCTTAAGGGAATAGTAATAATTAATGTATTATACAGACTGAAGAGACCTTCAAGAAGAAAAGGATTTACAGTGTTCTAGATAGTAAGTCAGTGTCTGCTCAATAAGTTCATGTGAGGAGACTGGGATGCAGCTGTTGAATCGATCAAGTTGGGGAAACAATTCTGGAAGGCATGTTTTTGAGTGCAAGGAAGGAAAAGCAATAGGAGAACAATTGAGATGTGCCTCAGGAAGAAAATTAATGTGCTGGATTTCCCACGAGACAACAAGAATCTGAAATTTTGGAAAACTGGGAGGGCAAAAAGCAAAAGGAACAAAACCCCTTGTGGCTGTTAAACTTCCATTAGTTGAGGGAGAAGGGCACTGAATTGTCTTGGATTTTTGCTCATGATCGTTCACGATCCCATTTGTTTTACGGGATCTGATCTGCCTTGTAGGATAACAAGAATTTTGAGACTTTAATGTGTTCGTTCTGCAGAACAGCTGTATCTACCCCATAATTGATGTCTGTTCCTGCTTAGGTCCCTCAGCAACCTTCAGCCTCTTAAGTACAGGGCCGTGTCCCAGGGTTGTGTTGGGCAGAGAAACCTGAGCTCAGCAGATGAAATACCACCATCTTGCTCAAGAGTTTCCTGATCAACAGGTTTGACCTTTGTTTCTGGGTCTGGAATGTGAAAATAAAACTTGAGGCTCGTTTGGAGGAAGGGTCTCATCGCAGTGGCTTGCAGGTCTGCCTGTCCTCCTTAAGGAGCAAGATGGAAGATTCCAGTGCAGGATGGGCGTACTTGGGTGGGCGGAAGAATTAGATGGTGATGTTTGGTAGCTGAGTAGGATTCGAAGATGCAAAAGCACTCTTGGAAAACCACCTGGTGACTCTGCTTCAGCAGAGTACACTGGATTATTCATTCTGTGGGAAGGTGAAAGTCTTTACTTTTGAATTTGTGCCTTAGTGAATAATCTGGAACGTTATGAAAACAGTGAATTCATCTGTTCATGAATAGTGTGGATATTTTTGCTTTTGTGCCATACTCATCCACGGCAATATTTTTTGTATTAAATACTATGAATCCACTTCACCTGTCAGCACTATTCAAAACACAAAATGCTGCATGAATAGGAAGGATGTTCTGGGATCTCTCAGATGATTACTGTTGCTAGGAAAACCACTTCCTGATATCTTTGTGCTCAGTGTCGGTGTCTCTCTTTGTGTACAGCCTTTGGTGACAGGCAAATTCATATCAAGGCACAAGGAAGAAACAGGAAAAGTTTAGAAAGGTTTAAAGAACTCTCCTTAAAGTTAAAAGGCGGATGTCATTGCAAATAATACTTATGAGTTATGATTTCTTTCCTATGTGAGATTATTGGTATTAAATTGGAGAGAATTGCAGTGCTGGCTATACAGTGACTCTGAATCTGATGCAGAGTTGGGCTGCATTAAAGCTGAAGATTGTAGGACCTCTAAAATGCAGTTAATGTATTTTGTATTGTAATAGCAAAGAGGCTTATACTGGAGGGTCACAAACACTGACTTCTCATCCTTATTTGGCTGTTTGGGGGAGTTATTTATTTTCGTGTTTTTTTTTTTTTTTTTTTAATGAAAATTTCTGAGAGCATTAAATGTTTACATTAGCCAGGGGGGCTTTGTAGCTGTGTGGGGGTTTTTTTGTTGGTTTGTTTTTGGGCGGTTTTTGGGTTGTAGTGGTGGTTTGTTGTTTGGTTTTTTTTTTTTGGGGGGGGGGTGTGCACTTGCGAACACAGGAATCGTAGTATTTAATCTTCTGTGATATAATGTGTCAAATGTTAACTATCAGATAATATGAAGAACCAATATTCTGAAAGTCATGGTGTGGACAGAAACCCAGAGTTAAATAGGAGACACTGAGACTGGCATGCCATATTGCAACATAGTAATATTTTGGCTGTTTGAGGCCCACCCTTTAAGTTGTGCTATTGTATCATGAATCCTAAATTAGGAAGCTAGTACTATAATCATTAAAGAGTAAAACCATGGCACAAAAAGCTAGTGACAGCCAGGAAAAATGTCTATTTCCCAAGTTTCTGCTGTCACCGTTCTTTTTGCTACTTGACCCTCACACCGGTGAGGTGGGGAGGTGTGTGTTCCCTACTGCCAGCTTCGAGGACTTATCAGGATAAAACCAAATTGTTTGAGTTGAGTAATAAGGTTTTATGCTGATGTTTTTGAAGGGGCTGGGGATAGCTATAGTTGAAAACATCTGTAGGTGGCTGAAAAAAATTCTTAAACCTTCTGCATTTTTTTTTATGCAAAACTTTCCCCTTATTTGCTTGATACTTGGTACCCTACCATTCTGTCAGTTTTTTCTTAATGCAAACTGAGATCTCATGGACAGGAGTCTTCTGAAGAGGGTTGCTATCTGAACAGAATCTCCAAGTTGTGTAGCTGCAAAGCAGCAGACGAGCAGCAGCGCTGCGACTGGACCTTTAAACCTTACACCTGACTTATGTCTACAGGTTGGCTATTGCCAAGGATGTGTGAGGGTCCCCTCTCAGGCCAGTCTATGGAGCTCAGCCTTCTCAGACGCAGAGATTTGGACTTTTTATCTGAAATACCTTCTTTTTGGTCTTTAGAAGCCCCTTATGTATGAAGCTGGTGTGCTGAACAAAACAGCATCCGTCATGTGCTTTTGCCCAGGTGTTAGCACTGATCCTTTTCTATTGATGGCAAATTTGCTGCTAAGCTGTGCTGAATTTGTTGTTCTACCAGCTGAATAAGAAGATGCAGCTGTACAGGGTAGATTGGGCTACTTGATGGATAGATTAGTTGTTATCTCCTGCACTTGGCTGGAACTAGTCTGAATGTACCATTCCCTTCCCAACTGAACGGGTAGCTCTGCTGTCTGCCCTAAGGAGAACAACGGCTCCCACTGGATGCTTTGTCCTATTTTTTCCACTCTCGAGCTACAACATCCTTTTAATAAACCAGCTCTCAGCCAAGTACAGTCTTTCCCCAACACATTCTAATTCTTTAAAATAGCAGAAAATTTATTCTGTTCTCCTGGGTCTTTAAGTCCATGTTTTAAAATGTGAAGGGAGTAAATGGAGTATCTTCTGCTGTAATACAGCCAAAAAAGGGGATATATTATATTCTCTGAAAGGAACTAGCTTAACAGTTTTAGCAATTATAGGAAAAAAGAAAACCAAAACTAGTAGTTATTAAAGGGAAAAGTTTGTGGGCAATAACTATGGATGAAAGAAAGATTTTTCCTGACTTTCCACGTAAGTGTTTCTCTTTCCTTCTCCTTTTCTTTTATCGTTATTTATATTTATTTGTTTTACAGTCTAGTGAACTTGGAGGATAAATTCCTTTATGTGCTTGGTGCTATAGAAGAAATGTGTTAAAATATAACTCCTGATTTATTTGTAGTCTAGTGAAGACAAACAAGCAGAAAACAGCAGTGTTGGCATTACGAGTGGCTAAATGAGGACCAGTGGCAATAAGCAACAAGTCTGGGGTTGTAGGAGAAGCTGGCGTCAGAGGTTGAAATTAGACCTTGGATTTTTTTTCTTATGCCATGGCTCAATAGGTCTGTGGGGTTTGTGTTTTTGTTTTGTGCGTGGGGTTTTTTTAATTATTTTTTTTCGTAAGATTTCTCTGCCTTCCTTTCCCTGCTACTTTCTTTGTTCATATTTTGTTCAATTTGTCTGTTCTTTGTCATCTTCAGGGTGCCAGAAAAGAACTAAAACCCCATCAAATAATATAACTAGTTTCTCTGGGATGGCCTAATGAATATGTGATGAAATAATTTAAGTAGACATTTAGTCTCCTAGAATTTCACAGTCTGAATGACTAAATTCCTTTCCTCTTTCCCCCCTGTGTGCAGGAGTCCAAAACTTTTAAATCATTATGTGGTAAATTTACCCCCACCCACCTACTGCTTTTGCTCCCACTTTTCCTTTTTTCTGATAATGAGTCATGATATGTAATTACCTTCTGTCTTTTCTGCATTTAGTGAACACTCCAGTGCATAATGCTTTAAGAAAATAAAAAAGGCTTTAAAAAAAGATAAGGAAACAAGCAAGCATCCAGGGCTGCTTTGGCTCCCACTCACCATGCTTGCTCTTGCCAAGTGTAATGAATATTGCTTTTTCTCTATGGCACTCCGAAGCAGGATTAAGTAAACTTATATTTATATTATCACATTTTAATGAACGTTTGTGTATTAGCGTGATTTTTTTTTTTCTTTTTTTGAGAGCCATCAAGCTTTACTGGACACTTATGACGGTGGTGAAATTCAAATGATCTGATCTCTCCCTGAAACATTCTGTCTTTAAATCTATTATTCAGCCTTGCAACGTATGCTAGAACGAGCTACGCAAGACAAGCTGTGAAATAAGCAGAAGCTGCGCTGTGATGTGGGAAGGGCTGGGGTGGGTTGTGCTGTGCTTTTTATCACGGCCCCCTCTGCAACTGCTGACTTCATTTCTGGAAAAACTCGACTATCTTAGACCCTCTAAACCTCAACGTGCACTGGGGAAGGGCACATAAGTCAAGGCACCTCAGAAGTGCCCTACTTGCCAGATCCCTCTGTTTTTAAAGTGGTTTTGCTGCGTGTAGCTGTGACTGTCCTGAAGAAAGGGATGTTTAGGGCTGCTTATTAAATAGTGGGAACCAGAAGTTCATTGTCACTTTGGGAATTTGTTTTTAAGGATTGTTTTTTCTTACTGACGTGGGGGAGAATGTAAAAGCCAGCTCTCAGCCTCTGAATAATAAATGATTGAATAGCAGAAATTCAATAGGGCTTTTTCTGTGAATAAAATGGCAAAGAAAATAACCATTTCTTTGACTAACTCATCCATTCATGGATAGCTGCTTTTGGTAAATAAATATCTTGCCACCTGCAACTCTGTGGTCCTAAAGCTGTTGTGTAATTTCCAGTGTTTTCTGATGGCTTCTGAAATGAGTTTGAAAAAGATTGTTGTTTAAAGTAATCAAAAAGAAAGAAAAGAAAAACCTTACATCAAAGATATCAGCATTTCTCCCCTCTCTGCGTGTTTCCCCTGAATGTGGAGTTGGCAAACTCTCAAATCACTTTATCATGTTTGAACTTGGAAAAATGTATGATAATACCAGCTGAGCTAATATTTAAAGAGCTCTTCACTTCAGAATTTTATTGTCTCTTTCTCAATTCTTCTAAAGTCTTCTGACAGGCGTGGTGAGGCTGCGAATGGCTGGGGCAACTGAAAAGGGAAGAAAAAATTTATTTTTTTGCACCTGACTCTGGATCAGCTGGATCTGAAACAGCCTCTTTGGGATTTCTTGGAGATAAATTTATTGCAGTAGTCTCAAAGGCTGCTTAGTAGCCAAGTGTCAAGCAGAGTACCATGTACCTCTGGCTTTCTCTGCCAGCTCTCTGCCTCTGTAGGATCCTCTGGTGTCTGCAGGAATCTGGTTGTGCCCCTGGAGATCCAGCTGCTGTGCTCAGGCTCCAGTGGCCACAACCATGCACCTGAGTCTGCAGCGTCCAGTTAGAATGAAAAGATCCCTCTTACACAGATAAAACTATAAATCCACAGAGCTTTATGTGTGTTCTTTCCTTGGTGTTCCCCCCCATCCTAATGGTTTGGATTTTTTGAAGCGTGTATCATGGTGGTAGCTTCATCTAGTTGCAGGTTTCTGACAGGCTCAAGGAAAGGTGGCAAGTGGCACTTTGTTAAATGGATGTGCAGCAGGAGGGGGTTTATCAGCACATTAGTGACATTTCATTTTAGACTGTTATTTACAGCTTCCTTACTGGCCTCTTATGTGAGTTGAATTCATAGTAGAAAGAAACAGTGGGAAAGAATAATTCTGAGAATCTTGGTGGTCCTTGGGGCCTTGAACATTTTAGGACTTGCTGTGAAAATGCTCTAAGGTTTGCAATGTGTGGGTAGCAAGTGTTGGCTTCTAACTTTGCTGGACTTTTATCGGCTTTTGCCCTATTTGCCACCACACCAGACAATCAAATCGGGCTTTGGCAGGTGATCTCTAGAGGCATTTCTCCAAAATGCTTAAAGGTTAATATATCCTCAAAATCAAGTGGGCCAGAGAGATAAGGAGGTTTTGGCTTTCCTTCATCTATGGTCTGATCCTGGGAAACACTGAGTATTATCTCTTCCTGCACCTCGAGTAATGAATGTTTTGGTGTGGCATTAGGATCCTTAACTCTTATTAGATCCAAGCCATAGGACTGGTATTTGTGGGTCTGAAGTCAGTGTATGCCTAAGGGTTAGCTCGGTCATCTGTAGGTGAGGTTCTCCTTGCAATTATTCTGTGCTTTAATCCCAACTTGTGGGAGTGAAATTGTGGCGACCTTAAGTGTATAATTTCCTTGCTATTACATTATTTCTTCCAGTACAGGAGGTATCCAGTGTCTGTCATTTAGGAGTGTCATATCATTACATTGCATATTGCAGTGTAATGATGTGAAATGATTAAATGACAAAATGCCAGTTCACTGCCAAAAATCTTAAGTAACATACTTTTATTTGCAGATGGGAAAGCTATTATTAATTTCTGTATGGGCTTTGCCAGATGAAATAACATAAGCAGACTGAAAAGGGAGGTGGGTTTAGTCCTTTTTCTAATTTGGATATGAGCAGTAGGAGTGATGTCCACCTCTAGTCCTCACTTCAGAGCATATGTCCAGTGCCAGTGGTATATTGCCGTACATTCGCCTAGTCTGCTGTCAAATAATGATAGCAGGTATTAAAAGAAAAGGCTGGCACTTTTTGAGGAGGATATACTCGGCTTCAAAGAATGGTGTATTAAGCAGTGTAAGCTGTTTTATTCAATATTGTTTCTTAGTATTCAAAAATGTTTCTTGCTAGATTAAAGATAATGTAATTATGGCACCAAAATTAAATGAATACGCCTCTCTTTTTGAAAAAGGATGACATGACCAAAGACAGCATGGATAAGTGGAGGAGGTGTCTTGAATTTCAAATTACTATATCCAAGGTGAAAATAAAATTTGGAGGGCTTAGTGTGCTCAAGCCAGGAAGGATGGGAAGTCTCCAATGCTAGAATGCTGAAATAACCAACATAAGAAACTGCAAGCCTAGCAGCAAGGCTTTTTAGCTAAAAACAGTTTGGGGACTGCCGGGTTGTGTGTGAAGGATAGCAAACACAGCCCCTTCTTTACAAAAGGGGAAAAACTCTTCCAGGCCCCATCTGCCCCTTAGTGTGACCTCAACAGCGCATGAGGCCTTGGAACAAATGGTAGAGAGGGAGTGAAGACGCAGAGCTCAATCTAAAATTGGAGAAAATACTGCTGAGTTTACCAAAGGCAGGCTAGGGGACTATCCAGTGCCATTAAAGATTTCTCCTGAGACATCCTAAAATACTTGTTAGCACTGTTTTTAAGGACAAATTCAAACATTAAGATGCAAAGAGCAGGCCAGCTACTAGGATGGTTGGGGAAATAATCTATTGTATGAGAAGGACTTTGTAAGACCAAGGCTGAGAGGGAATCTCCTTTCTCAAACCAGTGAGTGAGTATGAGGGAGGTGGAGAAGTAAAAATGTAAAAGATGGAGTTGACACAAGAGCAAATAACTCTACACTAAGATTGAATCTGTTTCAAGAGGAGGCTCTGGAGCAGCCACTGAATATTAGTGGAGACCAGAATGTTTAATAACTCTGCAGATGGGGAATGGGTGCATTAAAGGCTTTATGCAATGTGACTGCCCTTGTCATTCCCTTCCTGTCCTTGAACCTCTATTCTTATTTAATGGTAGCCTAAACTTCCTAGTTTTTGTTTCCTTGCCCAAAGGTATTGCAGGGACCAGGATAGACAGATGAGCCAAAAGTTCAAAGTGAATTGGTTTTGGCTTTTTTGAAAAGTTTTTTTTTTTAAAAAAAAAAGGGGATTGCATCAAAATGGGGAATTCCTGTCTTGCGAGGACAATATTTTTAAAGTACTACTTATGTAAATCTATGTATGGAAAATATATTCGATACCATTGGGTGTAACAAAATCCTTGAAACAAAATAAGTGAGATCTACAACTGTTTTATTGGAAACTTCTGGTGGATCTCAAGAGGTCATCTAGCTTGTGTTTGAATGCAAAGATAAGTAAACCTGAAATATGTGTGTGTCTGGCTCCCAGCTTTCTGGGGAACTGTTTGGGTGTTACCTCTGGATAACATTACTCAGATATTCCTCTAGGTCTAGTTCAAGCTGAGAGTCCCTAGGCTGAAGTATCAGCAGATGAGTGGCAAGAAATTGTGAACGGATGGTCACTGGAGGAGAAACACACTTCTGTCCTTGGGTCACGCAAGCCCCTCTGGGTTGCAGGGGCACATCTTGGGCCAGTTTCTGTTCTGACGTTTGCCTGAGGGGAAGATTACTGGGAGATGCGTAGGTTAAAACCGACACAGTGACACTGTTTTCGTGCCTTACAGCTATACATATGTTTGCGCTTTGCTGGATTGGGGCCTTAGCCAACAAGTCATGTATAGTGCTTTTCATGATATAGATAAGGTGATGCAGGCGCTTGTAAATTAAAACTTAATAAACACAAAACATTTCTGGCTGGTTCTACACTAAACTCTTGGTTGTTTTACTTGTATTTTGTAGTCTTATTTTGCTTTTGCTTTGTTAATGTAAGCTGTGCTCAAAGTAAAGCGGGGGGAAAAACAGGCAAACAGTTTGTATTTGTATTTTATTAGGTTTCCTTGACACATTGAAAGTCACATGTCTGTTATAAAAAGGTAACAGAAACCATCCCAAAACAATTTTATGGATTTATAAACAATAGTAGCATGTTTGCCAAGATGGCTAGTAACTGTTAGGACCTGTCTTTTTAGCCTGATATTTTTTTCAAAGAAGAGAAAACACAAGAGACAAGTTTCTACTTCTAGCATGTTGGCAGAAACACAGAAACCCCATTCTTAACGTGATGGGACTCATAAATGGACAACTATTTGACTAATAAAACTGTCAAAAGCACTCATTGCACATGCGGCTAAGAGGTTAGACATTCGAAAGACGTTGCCATGCTAAATATACTGACTTCCCATGAGTTTATTTACCTAATAGATGAATTGCAGCACACGTGATGGACTTGATTTTTAGTTGCCTTTCTCTAGGTTTAAGCATAAGAATACAAGAAAAGCCCTTAATGTTTTGTGTGGGTGTTTTGTTGGGGGGCGGGGGGCGGATTTGAGGGGTTTTTTGTGCTTTTTTTTTTTGGTGGTTGTTGGGGTTTTTTGTTTGGGGGGGTTTTGTTTGTTTTTGTTTTTATGGCGGTTGTTTGTGTTTTGTGTGGCGTTTTTTTAACGAGCACCTTAATTACCTTATACAGAAAATCTTGCTCTTCTAAATTTTGTTGTCAAGTCTCTTCTCCTGCGCCTCCCCAATGTAGAAAATATTCTCTGGAGACCATATTCGGTGCTAGATCATATCTTACTGATGTGATTGCAAAACATTAGATCTCCAAAACTTGATCCACATTTATAATGGACGCCTATAGCTGGTACGCAAGGAAAACCGATCCCGGCTGTTTGCTGGGACCCGGGCGCCCACCTCACCCCAGGTACCCGCGAGCTGCAGCCTGTGCTGCTGCAGCTGCTCTCTCATTCAGCCCCGTTTGTCACACTTTATAGGAGTGATTTGATCTTTGATAGGAAAAAGCTGCTGCTAATTTCGGTGAAGTGATCTAGCACCGAGCTGAGAATATGTTCCCTTGTCTGTTCGGGGATTTGCTTCTGATAAGTGTCTGCCTCTATCAGTTCCCTTTCAATCATACAAGAATAGAAAGTGTTCAATAACTTAAAGAATCAAAGTATGAAGGATGAGAGAGAACCATTAATTTCTCTTGCCTCTTTTGGGTAGAAACGAGTGACACTGACTTAAAGAGAATGGGTTATATCTATCCCTGCCATAATTCTGCCAGTTCTAGTGGCTATATAGCAGAAGCAAAGTAGTGTCCCTGCCATTAAGGTCTAAGCAGTAATAAATGGCTTAACTATAGTTAGTTAGCCTTACTTTAGTTCCCAGTGCTGAAAAAAAAATCTGTGTGACATTTTACGGTCATCTTTCACTGTAAAACTCAAAAAGGCAAGAAATAAGACTATTCCTACCACCTTCTGCATGTTATGGCCAGCAAACTGTTTGGATTAAAAGGAAGAAAACAAAGACTTTGGAAAGCAAATTTTAACAAAACAAGTCTTTCTCCCAAACAGCCTAGCAAAAAATGGTGGTTTGTTCTGTACAATCCTACCTGATCCAGCAAGATATCTGCAACCATTTCAACCTATAGATAAATGCAATAATTGCCGTACAGCTTAAATCTCCTCTAATCAAAGCAAAAAGTTATTTTGTATTTAAATAGTCTTGGTTCTTGTTTTCTTGTTTGATTTTTTTTTTTTTCATTCCAGTTTTTTTTTTGTGACAAAGCTTAAAGAAAAATTGTATTTTAAAAGAGGATTTAGTAACAGCCTAGTTATTTGACTGCATTGTCTATGGTCTGGAAAAGGGTGACCTATGTAAATGCTTTTTTGCATACTCTATTTTGGATGTAAAATAAGTGTAAAGCTCATTTTATCTGGAGCTTATGTCACCTGAGCAATCATTCACTTGCTTACAATACCCTGAGAGTATTAGGCAGCTCAGGTTATAGATGACTCTAAACAGCAGACTTGCATGTTTTGCTGCTACTTGATGGCCTTAAAATAGAAGAATTAGATTTCAATGGAATGATGTCTCTGGCCATAATAAGGAAACAATATCTTGGAAAGATACTTTACAGAAGGATGATGTTCTTGCTTCTCTTCAACATTGTGTAGGTCTTGAGTTACGATTCAATTATTTTTCTCTAAGATATAATACTGTCATTATCACTTAAGAGTAACTTTGGAATTTTCTGTTAGCTGCCTGGTGGGAGCCCCTCTGTTCTAGTTCCTCCTTTTAGTGCTGATCTTGCAACAGAAGAGGACAGAAGTTGGGGTTGTCTTAGAACCAGCACCGAGTCACCTTTGTTTGCTTGGATTTTAGTGTGAGGTGGGTCACGAGTGTGCACAAACTCTGAGCTATGGAGCACGTACATACTTCATGTCCATTACTGCCCTTAACACCTCTTGCATCGTACCTTGTTTTGGCCTATGCATAATACTACTCTTTTCTAGTATTTTTGCATTATCAGCTCATCTTAAGAAAACGTAACAAATGGGAGTGTGTTTTTCAGATCCAGGTGTGTATGTTTGTTTGGGTTTAAAACAAACCCCGAACAAACAAAAAACCACACCAACATTTTTTGCAGCAATACCTTTGTGTGTGTGTACATGTACATATACATATATTAGTGTTAGTGGGGTGCTGATCCTTTTTTCCTAATCTATTTGGGAGGTCTGAGGGTTAGCATCCCTAAAAGCAATGCTCAGCTAAAGTAATACATTACATTTGAACGCTGTATGTTTGACAATACATTTCATGCCTCATTTCCTGCCAGTTGTGAGCTCTAGTAAACACAAAGAGCAAATTCATATTTTTTATGTCAAAAAGCCCTATAGTTTGTTCCCTCTAGGAAATCACTAGTTAAATAAATATCTGTAAGGACATGTTCTGTTCACACTATAATCTGTTGTGACACTAAATCTTAATCTGTCTCCAAAATTCCATTGTTTCTTCACGAAAATATTATTTCTAAAATATTTTATATCTCACATTCATTTTCTTTGCTAAGAATTAATTGCACAAGCAGTGGGTATCTGACCACTATTAAGTCTTCTATCGTAACCCAAAATTAAGAATTTAATGTGGATTATTCATAACATCTATCCAGTTAATTCAAAGTAATTTTTCTTTGCACTAGGCAGAATTTACACTTCCTTGAAACGAGCTTACCTCTCCATGAGATCTGGAAAAAAAGTCAACCTGGGCTGTCCTAAAGGCTTTGGAACACCTGTGTCACTAGTCTGCTGCAGAGCTGAAGGTTTTTACTATCCTATGTCATCCATACGTTCAGTGCTGCTCTTTCATTGGCACATATGGCTTAGGTGACTGTGCAAAGCAGGAAAATGAATTACAGAGCTGTTTGGCCCTGTGAATGGCAAATGCATGTGTGGCTCTGCTACTAATATAAGTAGGCAGAGAAGTCTGTTCTTATAGTGTGTTATACAAACTTGCCATATGAGCAAGTTACTATGGAAGTCTGGAAGAGTGGAGAATAAGACCTCATATTTCAGGGCTCTGTCTTGTTATTTTAAATTAGCTCAGCAAGGAGCTGCCTGGAAATTTTCTGGCAGTCATAATAAGCTTCTGTGAGAAAGACCTATGATGCTGGAATAGTAGCTGGGTTTATTTCATGATTGCTTCTTATTATTACAGAATCGCTGGGGTTGGAGGGCACCTCAGGAGGTCTCTCATCCAACCTTCTGCTCAAAGCAGGGGCAAACACCAAGTTCAGACCAGAGTGTTAAGGGCTTCTCCGAGTTGGGTCTTGAAAACGTGCAGGGATGGAGATGCCACGGCCTCTCTGGACAGACTATTTCAGTGCTTAATTATTCACACAGGGGCAAAAAAAAAAGTTTTCCTTGTTGTCTCTACAGAAAATCCTCTTTTTCAGTCTGTTTCTTATTCTTGTGCTGTGTACCTCGGCAAAGAACCGGGGTCCATCTTTTTTGCAACTTCTTTGGGTGCTGGGGGGCTGCTATTACACTGAGATATTTCAATACTAGTGCTAGATAAAATGAGAGAAATTCACCTGACAGCTCCTAAAAGCTGCGCTAGATGTAGGGGAACAGTGAGAGGAACAAGCATGTTTGAAAGATGGGTTGGTGGATCCTGAATAAAGCCAGTACTGCTTATATAGATAGACGAGACCTAATGTCTGTCTTAGGGGAGTAGCGGACTACTGAGAAAAACTGTCTTGAACCCTGGGATAGCACTCAACAAAATGTGAACACAGCTTAAGAATGCATAATAAAATTCAAATTATTTAATTCAAATTATTGAACGTATACATACTTCAAAACTGAGTAAGAATTAAGTTTATTTGCAAAAGAGTATTATTGGTTTAAATGCTGGAACTCTAATATTTTGAAAGTATGCCTTCAGACTGTCTGTTATTTCATGGGGCTTGGAAAGCTTTTAACAAGTCAGTTTGAAGTAGGCTGCAAAGAATAGCAAAATCCTCTTGCAGAAAAGAAAAACTGTAGCTGTACACAGGACACAGAAATCTTTGCTTAAAGCACATTGCTTTTTTTTTAAAAAACATAAATGCAAGGTAGGATAAAGCACAGAGCTAAGCAAAAAAGGACCTCTTGGAGTCAGATATTTGTGAATAAAGTGTCGGCTCCAGAAAGGTAATACAAATGATATACAGTCGCTTTGTAGTCATTGGCTCTTTAATTGAGCAGACTGATGTGTTGCTAGCATAATGGATCTTTGGAGCAGACTGAGAATGAGGTGCTGTTATTTTGTTTCTCAAAGCCACACATTTGAAGTGCGGGTGAACACAAACCATTTAAGAAATAATTGGTCTGACCTAGCATTGGAGTAGCCATTTTGGCAGCAGTAAAAAGAGGTGTTACTCAGGTGACAGAAGACAATGAGACAGAGATATATAACACAATATTTGCTCAGTCTAAAAAAAAAAAAAAAAAAAAAATCAGCCTAATGAAAAGAAGGAAAAAACCTACAAAAGTCCTCTCCCTTTTGGTTCTACTATTACAGCCTCTGCAGATTCTTCTGCTTCATTAGCCAAATTTCAATACCTTTCCATCTTTCCTGATTGTTATTTAAAAGCAAACTCCCTAGTTTCATTTATCATTTCTATCCCTGCTGGTAGAATCCTTGTCCATGACCTGGGCAGCTCAAACTTGGATTGCTGCAGCCTCCCAGTTTTCCTTGTTTCAGTTCCATTCTCTGCAAGCCCATCTACAAGAATATAACTGAATTCGTTCCATGTTTTGGCTTTTCTGTGATACTCTCTCCTTTGGCAAAACTGCCAGTGCTTACCTTAAATGATATAAAAATTCTTTTCCTAGTTTAAAAAATGATATTGAGAGTTTCCTGGGAAAAAGGATTTTTCTGAAGAGCAGACAGTTGCCATTAATGATTCAAAATCAAAAGGTCAGGTTCAAGTGAATAAAGCTGATCTATAGAGGTGGAGAGCCTAGCTCTGGGTACATCCATATGGACCCTGAAAGATACTGCAGTGCTTTTTTGGGGGGTTGATTTTATTTTGTTTTGTTTGTGTGGGTTTTTTATCTCCTTTCTGCGGTGCTGCACATGCCAGCCACTTTGGATAAGCTAAAGGCTTTAATACCTGGTCAAAGACACATGTTCTGGTTGTTTAAGGAAGGGATGAAGAGAGTTCTTAGTTTCTCAAAATCTAATTAATGAGAATGAGACTTAATAGGAAAGGATGTAGATCTTAGAGACTCTTAAGTCAGGTGCATTTATGAAGGCGAAGATGGGTAGGAAAAAGGTCCAATGTGTCAATGTGTGAGTAATATACATATTTGTCACAGCAGGGGTCACTGGCTCAACAACAGAAATGGTTGCATGAAGCAACGTAAATGTTCTTGGTTGCTCCTCATCAGACAATAGCGTTTCCGAAAGCTGACACTGATGTGGGCAGTGCAGCGACTGGGGGAACGGGGTTCACTTTCAGACAAGATGCGATCAAAGCAGATGCACTTACAAAGTGGCTCTTGCTGATAATTTTGTCTGTAGCATCTTCTGCTCGTGGACGTGGAAATATCTAAAATGAAGAGACAATGGATTGTTTTAGAATCCATTTAGAAGGCCTATGTAGTAATTCTACTTTGAGAAGTGATTGTCAGGCTCAGGTTGATACATCTAGAACCTTTTGGTCACAGATGCTCTGGCTCATGTGTAATAATCACTTCATCTAGTCATTAATGCTCCATTGTACTCATCTGGTTAGGTACAAAGCTGGTTTATCAACCCTACGCCCATTTTCTTGGATGACATATTAAAACACAACAGGCTTCAAGGTGTTTGTATTTTTAATTATATATTTATATGGAATTTTCTGTGAAGCTTAGTGGCTGAAGCTACTTCAGTGTGACTGGGCAAATTCATCCTCTCTGCAAGTGAATGATACAGTCATCAACATGTGAGCTCTGAGAGGATAAACTACTAGGATGTTACAAGGCTTTTTACTTGTTTACATGTTTTGCTGCATACTTTCAGTAAGACTTATGAGTGATACAAAAGTGGAGCATGACCTTTAAGAATACGGCAGACAAGAGAGACAACGTAGGTTATTCTGCCACTCGAAAAACTTCAAGTCTTTAAAGAATCCTTGGGAGCAGATGTACTTGTGCTTTGGTACAAGCCAGCGTTTAAACAGGCAAGTCGGATTCTTGATTATAGCCAAGTAGATTCTCAGGAGAGTGTCCATTGATATCAATGTGTTTGGGATCAGACCTTAATCTGGGGTTCCTGCACACGTGTAAATTTGAATAGTTTTGTCCAGATGGCTGATGGCCTTGGGGGTACAGCTGCTACTGGATTTGCCTGGTCATGGGGCAGGCATGGTGAGCACAGAAGGTTCACCTAGATGGCCAACACAACTGTGGCATAGCAAAAGGTTTGGTGCTGCAAGGTATGCATGTAGGGAAACCCCTTCCTCCCGCCCCGAGAACTGCGCTCATCACGCAGGAACATTAGTTAGTCCCATTTACTCTCTTCTACTTGATCCTGTTAGAGGATGGTTTGAATAGCAAGCTGTCAGTATTTGGATTCTTTCAGTGTTTTGTATTAATCTAAAAGCAGCACCAGGATGTGGGATTTGAAATCCTTTCACTTTTTTTAGGATGCTGTAATAAAGAGTTACTTCGTAACATGTTCAAGGTCTATTAAATAAATGCACTGAAGAATTCCTGTTCCTTCTGAAATGGGCTTGTCAAGCTAATCTAATTTCAGTGTCTGTACATGGAAAGTATGCGATTTTCTCCTTTCGGTGATTTCAAAAATTAATAATTAAAGTTTCCTATTTTCACTTAATCAGTTCAAATTACTGCACTTTTCTTTCTTTGTGTTTTATAATATTATGGTAATTATTGCTATGTGTACCTGCATACCTGACACACTAAAAACATTTTTTATCAAATAATTTCAAGAAATTGCTGAGCCAATACATCTTCAGGTTAGAGAACTTTGTAGGCGCAATTTACTAAGAAATCCTGGCATGATGCTTTGTTGCAAGGATGCCAGCCTGTCAATGGCTTAATCATGGAGGATAATAATCCTAATGTCTCTTTATCATACTGTGGAAAATGCTGTATCCTCTTTATATTTTTAAAATTGACCTGTGCATTTCTGTAAACTATGCAGTCAGGGAAGCCTCTGCAGAGAAAATGTATCAAATCAGTTGGTCAATCTGTGGTTATTGAGTGACTATGTATAATTACTGTTTATAAAATATTTTAAAAATGCACATAAGAACTAAGTGTAACGGCAGCTTAGGGAAGAAAAGGTGGTGCTGAGGGTAGAATGGGTTTGAGTATGCAAACTTTTATGATAAGCGATATTTGCTAAAATCAGTACCAGTGGCAGACTCAGGATATGATACAGCTGCCTTTTAAAATAACTTTCTATGAAAATTGGGCCTGATTTGAATTGCTGGAGATGAGTGGTAAGAATTTAGAGACAATTTAGCTGCTGCTGGCTATGTTTCACTGTTTGAAATGTTTGTTTCTTTCTTTCTTTCTTTATTTTAGCCTTCCTGGTTTCTTGACCAATTGCTACTTTGGTACAGAGTTTTTTGAAAGAAAAACTCTTATCAGAGAAGATGAGTGGTGACTGGAACAAATCAGCTCCAGCCTCTGAAATCTGATCTGCATGGATCTTTGAGATCCTGCCATTCAAGATGCTCTCATTTATTCATAAAAATAGACGTTCCTATAAAGCTGATCAAAATATTTACAGGGTTTGATGGAGTGGATTAGTGGAGTGAAACTTAGCCTGGTTATTTAGGGAAACGTACTGGAGAAAACTCTTGAAAAACTCTGGCCTTCTGTGTCTAAACTTAGTTAATCCCATAGTGTTTCTCACATCTTCTTTCATGATAGCTGCAAATAAGTGAAAATATAATGGCAATAAACTGTTTATTTTCCTATTAATCTAGTTTTACTTTACATTATGATGCTCTCTTTACAGTGTTTCTCAGCCTTTATTTTTACTCAGTCTGAAATAATGTTTAGGTAAGTGGTGTGTTTTCATAGCAACAGTGTACTCAGCACGAACAAAACCTGCTAGTGGGTATCAGATCAGAACACTTTATAGAAACATCAGAAATTTCAAAGGTGTTTTTGTAGTAAATGTTGAGACAAATGTTTCTGCTTCAATGGTTTAGTCTTTTGTAAGAATAGTCTTCAGCACAGCTACTCAACAAATACCCTTTTTTCTAAGAAGTTTTGTTGATCACTGCTGCTTCTTTCTGATGCTCGGAGAATAATAAGGTGGGGTAGGTTACTTGGGAGTGGGAGAGGGGACATCCTATTTTGTTGTGAAACTTCTAGTTCTCCGAGCCAGAGTTCTGGCTTCTGTCACCATCAGCAAGCACTTGCCGACTAGACTTGCACCCCCCATACTCTATTGGTCTGGTCATACGTTGATATCCACGTACAACTCATTAAAACTCTTCAGCAGAACTAAGTATCTGTATTGTCGTAGTGTCTAGGAGCACAGATGGTCTTGCTATTAAAGCTCAAGATTGAGAGCCAGGTGATCTCAGTACTATTTCCAAGCTCTGCCACAAACTCGACATGTTGCTCTGGGCAAATCACTTGAACACTCTGTGCCTCTGTTTTTGCACTGGTACTGTAGGTACAGTGATTAAATGCCTGATATACAGTATTTTGCAATTTAGTGCCTTATCAAGTACTTGGGGATCTTCAGTTGCAAGGTGATGCAGAAATGCTGAGTATTGTTGATGTAGTATAAAGATTAGGCAGATAAATTTCTTTATTTTTTTCTTAAATCTGACACTTTTTCACTTATGGCAGAATTTCCAAAGTAGCAGCTGTCTTGAATTAGAGAAAAAGCAGCAAGGAGGAAAATAATCTACAGGTAAAACCTCCAAGGTTGTCAGTGTTTACCTCAAGCCCCATAAAATCAGGAAGAAACTTCCCTTGAAAGAGGCCCCAATATTTTGAGTTAACCATAAAATAATTTGCTTAAAAAATAAAATACTGCATATGGTGTATATCAGATCACCATACCACAGAACCCTGGTTAAATTCTATTCACTGTTTTTAAAGAATACCTGTATACGTAGCAATAAGCTGGGACTGCTTTGTCAGAGACCTGTTACAGTAGATGCAGTGTTGAGGTGCAGCGGTGTTTACGATCAACGACCGATAAATTTGGGAGACCTGTTATTAAGGTGTTTAAGAAGTTCTGAGATGAAAGTTTATACATGCACCTCTGTGCCTGTTTCGTGTGCTCAGCTATTAGTTATCTGGCAGTTGTGTGCAAACACTCGCACATAAAGAGATGAAACAAATATTTTCACCAACAAAGCCAAATTCGTGTATGTACGCTCCATAAATAAGCACTCAAAATAGACACGGAAAACACGTACCAGTGTCAAACCTCCTCCTTCTGAAAAATCCAGCCTTTAACACAAACGTCTGATTTGCAAATCAGATGCAAAATAGGTTCTTACGAAACAGTTAAATATCAAGGTTTGAATTTTCATAAAAGGGCAATTTCAAACCTCATTTGTGTGTGTAATTATTGTGCTTGTGAGAGCATCCCTGGTAAATGTGCACATAAATGTCATGGCAGGTTTCTAATGGCCATTGACACGCTCCCTTCCCACTGCTGGGTCTGTGGTCTCTGTGCAGAAACAGCTGAGGGAAGATGTAAAACGGGTGCAAAAAATCTGGCAGAAAGTTGGGGGTTTTTCTTGATGAAAAGAGCAGCAAAGCTCTGTGTACACATCGGCATATTCTCAAGATGGAGTTGCAGCTCTGGGATCTAAACAAACTGAATCAGTTTTTAAAATAACAGTACGTACCATACCTTGGAAATTCAACTACGTCATTTTCCAAGGCGAAAATTTGGCAAATGCACTCTTGTAAGCCTGTTGTCACTTCCACTTACAGGAAGGTTTAGAGATACTTCTCATTCCTTTTTTCATGCTGGGCTTTTTTATCATCCGAAAGCTGCGAAATACTTGAAATCTGACGCTGCTGCTATCAGATAACGTACTTGAAGACTCTGCGGTAAAGAATCTCCCGCATACTCTTTCTCAAACTTGAGAGATGAACGTCACTAAAAGAGTCTTTGGTCACAGTGGATTGGGTTGTGCCGACTGATCCAGAAATATTTATTCTGTGCTATGCACAATTAGAGGAAATACAGCCCATAATTTGATGGTGGAATACATTGCCAATATGATGCAACCGAGGTCAGCAGCAGCAAGATTCAAACACGATTTTCGTGATTGTGTGTAAATCATGAATACTTAAGAATTAAAGTAGTTGATTCTAATGAACAGAATACGGGAAGAAGGAGGGAGAGAATATTTAAGGGTAAATCTACCTTTGTTAAAATTCAGGGTGACATCTTGTGGGCAGGGAGGCATAAACTATTTGTAAGTTTTGGTGGTTTTCACCTTTTTTCAGTTGCTGGCAGGGGAGGAATTCAGGACTCTACCACCCATGGGTCAGAGCCAGTACAGTCATCCTCATGCCTCTAAATATAATATTATTTTGTGATTAAGCTTAATCTTGCTTGTATTTGAACGACCCCTCCCCAAAGGTAGAGGGTTTTGGCGATTTGTGGTTTTGTGGAGAAGGACCAAAGAGCTGTGTGAGGTGGCGGTGCGGGTGGAGGCACAGCAGGTACCGGCCTCCTGCAAAAAGCAAGGGTAAAATACCAGGCTGAACCAAAGTAGCAGCAGAAGGCAGGATAGAGAACATGCTGGCAGATATCGGTCAAGAGTCAGAACCCAAGGCTAGGACTTGAATAGGCTCAGGAGAAGCAGGCAGGAGGCCGGGCGGTGAATAAAAATTAGCACGCCCCATACTGCTCTCCATATTGTTGCTTGCCTGGCTACTCCCCCTCACACCCCCTCTCCTGTATTTTCTTTAACGTACCAGTGGTCAAAGCAAATAATGATATTATGTTTGTAAGGGAGGCCCTTGAAAGCTATTCTGAGACTAGAGTCCAGAAAAACGTAATCTCTGTTTGATTCTTTGTTTAGTGGGGATTCAAATCCCAGCTTAATTTAATCTTTTTGATTTATCCTGCAGGTACTGCCTGATTATATTCCAGTGCCACCAGTAATAGAAATACAGGGATTTTCTTATTTTTATTTATTTCTGGTTTATTTTAGCACTTTGAGAACAAAAAAGGCTTGGCAAAAATCATTATTGCTATTATCCTCTATAATGCATCACGAGTGAATAACTGCATTCCTGAGTTTGTACCCCATTGCTTCATATTAATAACATCTTACCCAGGGTTACACACATTTTTGTTCTGCACTTCAGCTAAAGCAACACAGCATGTATAGCTGAATAGGGCTGAGAACTTGTTCCGGCTGCTCTGGGAGTGGTTAAATTGCCACCCCTGCTGCAAGACGGGCAGGATTTCACTGGGAAGGATCAGGGCTGGCCAGGTGTGAGGAGGGTGACGGAGCACAAAGGACTTAGACAGGTTTCTTCACAGGGACCTGTGAGATCAGGAACAAATTACTTAAGGCTGAATTTAAGGGGCTTTTTTTTAAAAAAAAAAAAAAAAAAAAAATTGTACTTAAAATGACTCTTGGTGCCCTCATGCATTTTAATGATACTAAGGAAAAACAAGCATCAAAAAGTGCAGATTGGAATAGCAAAACAGCAGCAAATGTGCTGTGATTCCACTGGTTCCCTTCACTGCAATACCTGGGCACTTCACGGGCATTTGTGTGCTGAAATGAAAGGGGATTCGCTCAGACCTGTAATAGCCTGGCAGCCAGTTTCTCTGCGTCTGAGCTTCCTCACGTACAGGATAGGGAGAGAGCTTTTTTGCTATCCTGGAGTCCTTGCAGAATGAGTACAGTAAAATCAGAAGATAATCAGACACCAGCTATTGTTGCTGTAAAAGTAACTAGTGGCATACAAAATACTGTGTGTGGCGTTTTGCCTTTCTATTCCAAAAGGCTGCTAGTTTCCATGTGCATTTTCTCATTTGCCTCATGTTCCCTATCTGGACCTTTAAAGTATTAAACGCTTTCATTTAATTTTTCCTTTCACTTCCCCAAACAAGATACAGTTCGTTCATATCCTTCAAAAAGTTGCTAAAATTAAATTTTTAAAAGTCATATTAAATCTGTAATATTCTCCTATGGATGATAATATGCCCAAGCAGACAAGGACAGCATGCAAATCTAGTGGCATGCCTGACAAACATAATGCATTTATAGTAAATCTATTGTACAGTAAGAATTTCAAGACAGCAGTGATCAGAGGAAACCATGCAATTGGATTAATAGATAATTTAGACTGTAATCCAGCAAAGCAGTTAAGCATATGCTTAACTTTAAGTGTGCGTAGTATAACTCGATGTCAGTTGAGGCAAAGCAAGCTTAAAACTAGGCACGTGCTTAAATGTGTTTTGCTGGTTTGTTGACTTAGTCAATGATCTGAACAAATAAGGTTTATACAGCTGGAAATCCATGAAGGAGCAAAGAGAGTCCATTTTTCCTGTAATCATTAAAACAGCAATCCAGCTTGAGTTTTAAGGCATAACATTTTTATAGGGGGTTAAGAAATAGCGCTCACCAACTGCAGAGGTAAACAGCTTACAAATTGTTTATTTTACCTGCATTCCTGGTTGAACTGAGTTCAAAATAATTAGATAACCCTGTAAAACCTGTGACTGGTGCTGTTAATTCCACATAAAGATTTTCTCATGCAATACCTAATAAATGGAGTTATCCTTTAACAAAGGCTTTAAGGGGATTAATATGCTGTACAGAGGATGCTCTCTGTAACTCGGTTAAGATGTTTGCTCCAGATCTGAGCTCGATCTAAAAGAAGAAAGAAAACTTCTTGAATGACCTTAGATTGTCACCCGGGCTTCTCTGTACCAGCTCTACCAGTGAACTTGCTTCTGACGCTTTGCAGTATTTGTGGCCTTAATTGAGGGACATAACCAAACAAATTTATCATCGCAGCCCATAAAAACGACAGAATTCATATGGTAGCATTCTTCATTCTCTCCAATTTGTTTCCCTGAAATCCCTGCAGCAATTTATTTGCTGAATATGCGAGTTTTCCTCCTTATGAAAATTACAAATTGTTGTCAAGGTTAACGAGTTAATATTCTCATTCAATATTTATTTTATATGGGGGGAGGGGGAAAGGAAGAAGCGCGACTGTTCTTACACTTTCTTCCACGGCAAAGTCTGGTTTCTTAATCAATATGACAAGGACACTGTCCTTTGGATAATACCCTGAATCATTGGGACTAAAAAATGAGCTTTATTAATCAACAGCCCCTGATTAATTATTATAAAGTGATGCTCATACATTTCTGTACGTTTTAATAATTCCTGCAGAAGGCTAACAATGTCCCCAGTGATTTGAAGGCTTTGGGGTTTGAATTTTTCTAAGCAATGTCACAATAAATAGTCCAAGGGTACTACTGCTCGCTCACTAATCCAGTCTGTTTCAATCCTGCAAATGAGTAAAACCTTCTTTTTCCTATTTCCCATCTATAATTCATCATTTGCATACAAAGTAAGAAGCAAGAATTGGCAGTCTCATCAGTTTTCAAAATATCAAGGGACAACCAGGGTGATTTATAGCAGGCTACATTATCTAGATCATATAACCAGAATATTTCTGTAAAAACAGACCTACGTAATTTCTCGATAAGAGCGTCTGTCTAGCAGATAAATGTGATGAAGGTCATTGGGCTGGAGAACTTACTATAGACCAGGGTAGCCATTAGATCTGTATTTGCGAGGAAGTATCCCATCGCAAAACATCTAATGAGCATCATCTTCAAACAGCAATTTCAAGTAGTAAAGATGCCTGTATTTAAGGCTTTCAGGCATCAAAGAGTATAGCCTGTGTGTTTGCTTACTACCAGTGAGATGAAAAATATGCCACCTGTTTCTTATGATTTCAATGCACTTTTGAAGACATAACCTTGCTGAAAGGAACAGATGCGTTCTCTTGGTTATGAAATGATCAAGCCCCCAAAGATATGTAATAAGGTGACCACAGCTGGTGAGCATTTGTGTTTTAATTCTAAAGGGCAATGTGTTTCTGAACCACAGTGCAAATGATCAGGTGGATGTACTGCGGGCTTGGAGACAAATTAGTGTGAATTTATTGAAATAATAGAAATATTAGGAGGGCCAGGCATAAAGCACTATCCAGCATCAGTTCTGATCCGCTCATTCTTCGTACCGGCTATCTTACAGTTGAATTTCTCTTCCTGTAAAATATGTGCCCAGATCTCAGCTCACGAGGATGCTCTTAAAGCAGTGGGGCTATCATAAAAGAAATCAGATTTCCAAAGTCAGTAGCCTCTTGTATTAGTGTTTTAAAATAATGTTTGCATTGGAAAAATCCAGTGGCCTTTTCACAGCCTTCCTGCAATGAATGTTTTAATTACGCGTCAGAGTGCTCACTTATCCTAAGTCAAGTCCCAGGAATTTTTCAAAGTGAGATGTTACAATTCATGTGCAGGTAACCCACAGGTTATTTGGTTTTAGTTCCTTGATTTCTGTTTTAATTCCAGTATGCCAATAATGAGTTCTCTCTTCATTTTATTAATGTGAACCACTAAAAAAAAAAATTTCATTGCTTTAGGATGCTCTGCAACAAGCAGTACTCCTGCATTTTGCCCTCTAGAAATATGGGTTCTGATCACAGATAACTAAAATGAGATTAGGATGTTAGCTTTCTCAAGAGATAACAGCAGTCTAGGTCATAAAACTACCATATGGCAGATTTGGCAGTCTTTACAGAGGTCCATGGTTTAATTATCACACAGACAGATTCAGTTCCCCACTTGCAAATGCCTGGGTCCTCCTGTGGCAAGGACTGGCAATGCAATTATGGGAAAGCTGTATTGTACTTGGCTGAAAAGAGAAATGACCTTACTGTGGCCAGCGCTGTCACTTCCTAACATTTCACTCATGATTAAGTTTATCATTTCAAACAAACAACATAAAATGTCAGGTCTCTGGCCTGTTTAACACGTGGGAGGAGGGGCAGGGAGAGTAGAGGTGCATAAACCATGACTCTGTATTGTACCAAGGCAAAGTGGAAAGCTTTTCTTTTGAGGAGAATTTTAGAAAAAGCAGGCAACTACATCAGAAAAGAGCAGTATCTCTACAGAGTTTGCCTTTCTGGGCAAGTCTTTCAGTTGCTTGCATCAAATGGTTTGGTGTTCCCCGTGTTTCCAGTCCCTTGACCTGTCTTTGTTGCTGGAGTAATGGCTTTTTACGTCACCCACAATTTCATACACAGCTCCATTGTGTACTGGTTTTCTTAGAGAAACCATGTTGTCACTCATGTTTCCATGTGAGCACCACCTACTATATAGCCACCGTGTAGAAGAATATCTGATTCTAAGAAAAGCAGCATCTCATCTTATTTAATGGCTTTGGGTCAGCAGAGATCAGCAGCATAAGGTTGATGCCGATGACTTGCATCAAGAGCAAGAGCAGATCGGGGGCTCCATGTGCAATTGAACTGTTGCTCTGAATTGCCACTTCGCAAAGAAGTCCTTTGCTTTGCCTAGAACGTGTGGTGGTATTAGTAGTAAGAGAGATGACGATCGTCTTCATCAAATGGGGAACCATTTTTTTAGATGTGTGCTCATACATATCAACACTTTACTGAAAGCAAATTCATTAATGTTCCTTGTGTTAAGGTAACCACACTGCTAGTATTGCAAGACTGAAGTCACAAGTTAATTTAACTTGCACTAGCAGCTAACAAAATAAATGTTGTCGTTCTTTCATGTGCAATTGTAACAGTGAGAATGCCTTTTTGAAATGTAATCACACTCTATGTTGAAGCGTGTAAGGTTTTTGAAAGGCTGACATCACTGAGAGTGAATGATGCACATATACCTAAATGATATCTAAGTTTCCAGTCGGTAGGTCAAAAGTATTTCTGAATCCAACCAATATTTAATAAGATAGGAAAAAATATTAAAATGTAAGAAGTGATAAATGTTAAACACTTAACTTGTTAGTGGGCTAGGGAAAGAATCTTCGAAAATAGAGTTTAAATGTTAGTCTACCAAATCTGCTGCTCGTTGTCTTTCGTTACATTATGTGTCTGAGCATTTTTATGGCTATTGTTATTTTAAACTCTTTGCAATATCTGGTCATTTTGAGTTGTAGTGACAACTCCATTTTCCCCACTTCTTGGCTAATTTTATGCAAACCCTTGGATACTAAGTTCAATTCATGGGCATGTTCATGTCCAATTAAAAAGTAATAGATCTGAAGTGTATACAACAAATCAGAAGAATACAATGCTGTCAGACCCAAGAATTAAAAACCCAGCCATACAGCCCACCAAGCTTTTAATTTTAATCATGAACTCTGCTATTAGTTGTTCATATTTCTAGTGCACTAAGTTTTGTGAGATTTGTTAAAACTAAGATGTATTATGTAAGGACATGAGGATAAAATAGAAAGATGATTCCTACCAAAACCAAGTACCTTCTCTTTCACCAAAACATCTGTATGACCCAAGTACCAGTGCAGATGCAGCTTCTACAGCTAAAAAGCTTCTTACCTTTATTTATAATGGTCTCAATTCCCTATTTACTTATGAAGTCAATAGAGGCCCAAAAATTCATAAAAAATTTAGTGCATAGAGAGACAGCATTACTGCTTTTAAGTAAAATCTATGAAAAGTAATAGCATGATATCAGCACAAAAATAAAGCTAGATGTAAACCTGCAGATACTAAAAACTAAAACCATTGGAAAGTAAAGATGTGTTTTATTCTAGATGTGATATGGAGTTATGCAATCAGCATGCACCCAGTTTCCAAGCGAGAGCAGTACAGATGCAGTAGGGAAAAAATGCTCTGCATCAAGGATGGAATAGATAACCCACTGAATTCTCCTGTTGATAATCCACAATCTTCTGGTAAACACAAGGATGTCCTTTTTTTCCATCTTATAGCTCATGAATTGTTGAGTGTGGCTCCAAAGTGTATTTCAGTGGTGAGACATGAAAGTGCTTTATTGCATAAATAAGATCAAGGAAATAATGAAAACTGTTCTTCCTGTGTAACAGCTGTACGAGTCTTGCCAGGTGGGGTCACTGTAAAGTACTTATTTTTTTTAAATGTTACTCACAATTTCCACTGAATGCAATTTTTTTATTACTTGCCTATTAAAATACTTGCTTAAATATACCACAGCCCTAGTCCCAGCAACTTGGTTTGGCTCCGGAAGCCTGAAAAGTTCACATTTTAGTCATGCTGCCCTCTGTGCATTCTTGATCGGACACTTTTTTTTTTCCTCCCTCATTAGCGTTGCTAATTGGCTACAGCCTCTGTCTCTCACCTTGTAACAATCCAGTTGTTTCAGATGTTGGTGTATGTGGTACTGTTCTACTAGAGACTGGTCAAAAAAAAATGCAAACTTCCTAGAAGAGCTATTAATTGGGGTAGAAGGGTTGGGGGGGTGGGGAAGGATCACACTTAGCTTGGAAAGGTTTTGAATTCTTATGTGTCAGAATATCCTAATTCAAATCCAAATGGGAATCCACCATTCTAGGGAATTCACACAGCTCCAGGTAAACAACTAATGAGCAGCCTGCCAGTTTCATTTTTATCAAGAGCCCTCAGAGATTCAACTGTGCCATTTCATAAAATATGCAGATGATAGTGGAGGGAGAATAGCAGAGGCTTTGAAAATGATTCACACAACCTAAAAATGATGTTGAAAAGGGAGGAATTAAATATTCACAAAGTGAGAGAAATTAAGGCATATTAACTGTTAGAATGTGGAAATGAAGTGACTAACATGCATAGAGATGATGAGAACTAGATGATTACAGATCTGTCAAAAGTTTCTAATTCTGACACAGTGTGATGTCGAGGTGCTAGTTGGCTGGTAAGGGCAAAAAATTAGGTATGGGACAAGTAACGCAAACCTGGCAGATCAGAGTCAAAGGCGGTAAGACACTGCAGTGATTAACATTAGGCTCAGTCCCGTATCAAGGGTGAACTTTAAGCTTGCAAAGCGAATACTAATTATGGTTACAAACAGAACACAAGGGGCTCAATTCATCAGCTGTAGAAGGGATGGTGTAATGAGTGAGTTGGGGGAAAGAAGTCACCTAGGGCCAAATGTGTCTCACTACTGAGTTCTGGCTTCCACCAGGGATAAATTCGACCCTTGGGATGTGAGAGTTGGAAGTTTCACTCTTCTGTAATTAATCAGGGATGTATCTTGTGTTGCAATCTTGATAGAGGCAAAGTTGCTGGTAGACGCATTCGTACAGAGCTGGTAGTGACAAAAATAATAATAATAAAATATTAAAATGCATGTCCACGTGGGATGAAGCTATTCGTGTTGTTCTAGCATGGCAGAGACGCGGTTCAACCTTTCTCAAGGGCAAAGCCAGATTCCCGCATCCGTAAGCAGTAGGGAGCAGGGGGCTCTCAGAGAGCGCACAGAACTGCGGTTCTTCCGAAAGTCGCTCCCTAGAAGCACCATTTGTGACCCAAGGAGCAAGAGCTCTGGCTCGGGAGGCTCGCGTCTCTTCAGCACAACTCCAGCAGCACCATCTCGCACCAGTGGTGCGTGGAAAGAGTTTGGACCCATTTTTGGCTTGCTTGAGTAATGCTGGATTGTTGTGTCCATGTGGAAATGGATGGACTCCCAGTGAGGAATTACATGTTGATGGCCTTTTATTAAGGTTTCCCAACAGAGAAGCAATTTGGTAGCTTGTTTGTTCATTGCCGTACAGTTTTTATTCTCTCTCTAGGCCTTGCATGCATGAGTGCTCTGTGACTGTATATAGTAAAACCCTTGTTCAGACCTGTGCAGAGATCTCTTATGGCTAATTAGTATTTTCCCTTTTCCATTGGAAAAAATCCACACAAACTCTGTCAGTCTGAGCCGTAGGTAAGTGTACATACAGTTCATATATGTGTGGTTACATGCACACACAATGTTTAAGCAGCCCTTTCAGGGTAAGGGATTTGGAAATTCAGTGGAAGTTACACCCTGTAATCTCCTGTGAGTAACCCCATTTTAGGCCATAAACTCAGCTTGATACAGTGTGAATTAGTGTCATGTACATCACTGAGTATACTGAGAATACTTAATAAAAATATTATTTTGATTACAACAGGATCAACAGCATGCTCAATATCTTCCAGGGACAAAAAGAACTCAAGATACTTAAAAAAAAAAAAAAAAAAAAAAAAAAAAAAAAAAAAAAAAAAAAGTGGTAGTTGTGCATGCCAAATAGATGTGGCACTGTGTATGTGTTTTGCATAGCTAATTTCTTGGAGAGCCTGTCCTATGTTCATAATCAAGAGACAAGCATAAACTCAAAGGTCATAAAAAGACTGAGCTTGGTAAGGTAGATGTTCTGAATATATTAGGTATGTAAAGCAATATTGTGGCCCATCCAAACTAGAATTAGTGGTAATTATTATATAATATGTAATGATGAGATTTAAATGGCTAACACATTTTCTCTGCCGAGATCATTTAGACATGATTCATATAAATGATTAAATTAATAGATCTTCCTCTTTTAAGACTGCTAGGCAGCTTAAACTAAATTCCTCAACAGAGACTGATCCCAGTGAAATAATATTAATAGAAAATGGAACAAGAATTTCTGAGAAGTGGGTAAATACATGCTGGAGTTTGAGGAAACTTCTGTAGATGTCTTTGCCGACAAAAACACTTTACAGATTTAAATATTCTCTAGAAATAACCCATCAAGGACTTTGGAAGGTGAAAGAACAACAAACCTAACTTTCCCTGAAAGAACAGAGTGGTGAAATATACTGGAAGACAGGGACTTAAAGGATCACTGTCTACTTAGTTTAGGCTTAAATATTAGGCTTTTCATAACAATAAAGGGTTTTACAAAACCTAATGTGGATAGAATTTTTTTTCATTTCTTTTGAATCAAATTTCAATAAGATAACTCCCCTCACCCCCCACACATATTCAGGAGAATCCTCTGCAGTGTTGTAATGTCACATGCAGGAGCATCAGGCTAATTAGTGAGAACAAGGACAGGAAAATGACTACAGATGGGATTTTTTTGAAAAAGCCTGAGGGAGTAAGTTGCCCAAAACCTAGCAAATTCAATGGGAGTTAAGCACTCTAATCTGATAAACATCTGAAAATTTTAGCTTGAAAGTACAAGTGAAAACATCCAATGTGAAAGCCAGTCCCACATGCTTGTGAGGAGTTTTGCCACCTTAATGCCTCTTCATCCCTTTCCAGCTCGAGCCTGATTTGCAGCTCTCTGCTCTACGTTGTGAGGAAGAGCTTTTTAGGCTTTTTGTGGGGTTTTGCATGCGTCAGCTCAGACTTGCCAAGGTCCCAGTACAGAGGTGATAACCAGTCTGTCTCCACAAAATTCTAATTCCTGTGTAAATTGCTGCATAGTGCATCAACGCAGGAAAATAAGAGTGTTGTGAGGACCACCCCTAACCGCCAGACCATCCACTTGCAGGTAGTTGTTGTACTATCCAGCACATGTAGGAGAAGATGGGCAAGATGAGACCTCCCAGTTTCAAAGCTAGCCCCAGGCGTTCTCAGCATCTGCTTACTTTATATTAGTCACAACTAATAATCAGGGACAGAGCTGTAGCTGTTTGCTGTATATCAGCCATTCTGCTGGGAGAGGCTCGTCACCTTCTAGCTCTCTTTTGCTCATATTGAGAAATTGGTAGGCCATCAGCGCCTTGGAGTACCACAAGGAAGATATCATTTATTTTAGCTACAGTTTTCCATCAGTGCTATCACATTGTAAAGAATTTCATAAAGCATATTTTGGTTTTTGTTCGGTTTTTTTTATATTGCTTGGAAAAGGACATATGGTAATCTGTATAGTTCTGTCCCAGAGGGTTACCCAAGTGCTGTATGCCAAGTGGTCTTTCTATTTTTACCGTTAAATTCATGTTCATTTCTTATCCTAAATATTCCCTTTTTCTGCTTAGGAGGTTAAAAATACCTGGAGCTGCAAGTCTGGCCTATTTACTACAGAATTCATGAGTCATGCACTATACTGAAGTCTTGAAATATCACCGAGGTATTATTTAGAGAGCTCAGCAAAAGGATGGCAAAACCTGCCCGTCAAGACTTCAGATTCAAAACACAAATGCTTAAGGGTAACTGGTCGTTGAGCTTTCTCTTTCAGAAAAGATGCGTAAGGAAATTGCTGTAAGTCTCTGATTAGTAGAACAATCTTTATCTTGCTCACAGTTGGAGAGCCAGTCCTTCCTAAGGAAATGTGATGTGAATGTTGTTAATATCACAAAGTCCAGCTCGCTTTCCAATCGGGATGCTATATTTATATGACAAAGTGATTGTTTCTCCAGATCTCAATTTCTCTTACTACTTTTCTCCAGCCTTGGGTGACATAAAATACTGACGGAATGTCTCAAATATCCTTAATGTCTCTAGTCTTTCAGATGAAGTCTCAATGTGGAAGGCGGCAATGGGATATGCAGACTTTGACTTAACGACATAGCTGTTGTTGATGGTTTAGCCCATGAATCTGCGCTGGAATATGATCAAATACATTGCAGGAGTAACACAAGGTCTCTGTAAACTGGCCTCTCGACTATGGCTTTGCAGATGAATCAATTTACATTCACTTTATCCTGCGGCTGAGGCTCTCTGTATGATAGATTAAGCTCCGTTTCATATCATATTATCTTTTATTTATCTTTGTAGCTAAAACAGCTATCCAGATTTCTGAAAATCATTGGTTGTCATTGCATGTCACTATAAAGCAGAGCATGGTGAAACTTTGAAGTATTTCAACTGAACCTCAAGTGGTCCAGAAGTACTTCGATATATTCCGCGAAAAACAACAAATTGAGTGCTAACTCTTGAAACAGGGTAGTTCAGCAGCTCCCATAAACACCAACCAGACACAGATGCTCAGAGAGGAAAAACTCCATTGATTATGACCCTGTGTTTCAGAAGACTTTCAAGCCTTTCTCCATACTTCATCGCCTCCTAATGTTTTTGCCATAGGAGAAAATAAATTAAAACTGAGAATATCTGCTTTTGGGAGACAAAATCCGTTTCGTTTCTCTGAATAGCTAGTTGAGCTGCCTGAAAAATAATTCTATGTGCATATAGTAAAACATAACTTTTTCTTGAGAAGAAAATTATGAAATATAATTTTTTCATAATGTTAAGTGGATAAGATGTTTCTTCTTTTTTTTTTTTTTTTTAATACAAACTGTGGCACTTTATACAGCTCTTTTTCCTAAAGTTTAGTTTGATTGAAGACTTGTGCAGATAGGATGCTTGTGCCTCGATATGTAGAAGGGGTAGCTCTCAGTTTTGTGGAGGATTTTCCTTAGCTCTTTGTTAAATGACCTGGAATTCACAGTTCCTGATGGATGAGGGCACAGCAGACAGTAAGCAGACTGGTTTCTATTCCTGGTTTTGCCACCTACTTGCTGACCTGGGGTGATTCATACAAGTTCGCTGTGCCCTTTTATCCTCATCTGTAAAATGAGGATATTGACATTTACATTTCTTTATAAAGTGCTTTTAGATCTATGGATGAAAAGTGCTAAGTAAACCAAAACTCTCAATTAAATTAATTGGAGAGAAGGAGCTAGGTCAGAGTTATAGCAAGGTTCATTTATACACCTCTTAATTTCTTTCTTTTCGTGTCTTGAACCTTATTTATAGTTAGAATTGCTACTATATCCTGTTACTTGTAGAAGTATTCTCTCTGGGACAGGTATGAAGCATACTTACATGCTAGAAAGGAAGATGCAGGAGCTGGATTAAGAGCACCCAGTCCCGTGTGTTCACAGAACAATACTCTAATACAAGTACGTCACCCTCCAAAATACTGAAAATCCAGGGAAGTACCTTTGGCATTATAGCAGAGCGCATGCTCAAATTATAAAGCTCAAACATTGATAATTGAATGTTTGGGCTTTGCTTGTGGGGAAAGAATTGTGAATGTTAGTCTGTTAGTGACCTTTCAAGGTCATAATTAGATCGGTGCACGCAAACCTACCTCCTGCCTCAGTGCCTGCAGAATGAACTGTGGTGCGTCTGCAAAAAAGTCCGTATTTTAAGCTTGTCCCTGGTCTCTATGGTTTCTCTTGTGTTTTGTAACTGAAGGCCACCACTTGTGTGCATGTATTCTTGCAGGGAAATAAGTATCGAAAAAATCCTCTAATTTCATCTTGTCAGGGATTATTTTAATCACCTGAAGATTGTTGTGTTCTTCTAGGAGATTTTTTTTTTTTTTTGAATGATTCTCGAATATCTTACTACATGATAGTAAGAAAATATATTATGCATAGAAGCTGGTTTTGTTTTGAAAATTTCAGGAACAGATGCAGTCCTGGAACTGTGATCCCGGCACAGCTCAGAGATCAGAAGTAATAAGAAGCCTCTGAATTATCTCTCTTCTGTTCACAAAGCTTGAACTTAATCTGCCAGACTGCCTGTAGCTGGCACTCAGTAGAATGCAACACCAAATATCAGACGTGTGCGTGGCTCATACTGTGTGCAAAGGGGAGTTAGTGGTCGGCGAACAAAGAAAGTAGGGCAGACACCCTTAAACCAGAGCTGGGCAGGTGTTCTTGAAAGTAAAAATTAAGCTATAAAGTTCACTGCATAGGGAGGAGAAAAAAAAAAGTCTTTGCAGTTTGGCCAGTATTCTCCTTGTTATCCGCAATTTTCTTTGTGGACGGAATAAATGTAGAGAGGTACGCTTATCTTAAACGTCTGGCATTTTGGTTAAGAAATGCCAAAGCGTAGGGTAATGCCCTCAAAAATGATTAGTGCTGGACTGAATATTTTTGACTCTTTTGAGACCTCCATAAATTTTAAGACAAATGGGAAAGAGGCTGGAATATAGCTACTTTACTTGTGAGTTTTGATTGACAGAAAGTAATTCTATTTAATGTTCACACCATTTAAAATAATGTGTTTATATGTAATCTCAGGTGTTCTAGCAACACTGACTTCCAGCTGTGCTGGCAGGGGTGGGAGCGGGATGTCAGGCAAACAATGATCAAATATAGGGGCGTGAGCATGAAGTATGGGTCAAAGGCACTTGGAGGAATAAAAAGTGGAGAAAAAGGTTTGTAGCAATTAACTTAAAATTACAATGAATCTTTTTAATAAGTAATTCAGATCACGCAATCACTACGCAGTTTCCTCTAATGTCCTCTCTACTGTCCATCTGCTTTACAAGTGGGTCAGCTGGACAGTGGGAAAGCTAAATTAGAGAAGGCTGTCCCATGATAAGACTTTTAGATTAATAAGTTAAGATGTACCAGGAAAAAAAAAAAAGGAAATTTGAGAGGAAAATGAGTGTGAAAAACGCAACTCCCACATGGTATATCACAAACTCTTATGTTACAGGGGTGTATTTATAACTCCCTCACCTGGATTCTGAGTTACAGTGTAAGTCACCGATGGTATAAATCTAGTGTAATTCCTCTCGCTACATGGGAGCCAATCTGAATTTAAGCTGAAGGAAGCAGGCTTCATATTATTTGTACTGTTTCAAATATTCCAAAGTAGTAGAGAGACCTCCAGAAAAGCCCTATCTAGAAGATCATTCACCAAGCAGGAGAAGTCCTGTTCAGAGGTGACAATCCTGCTTGAAAGGAGAAGACAAACTTCGAATAAAAGCCAAAGCAATGCAGCCTCTGTCCGATTCCCTACAAAGCAGCATCCAACAGCTTCATCTACTGAATCGAGCTGCAGACAATCCCCTCCCAACTCACAGAGGATGTTTATACCTTGCCTTTGAAGCCACCTTTGTCCTTCTTGAACTCTCCTCTAGATCTGCACCATTGCTGCAGCATCACCTGCTTCGAGGTGACTTGCTGCAGGTATTTCTTGCCTTTGGAAACACCTGCAAACTTCACCATGTGTCATCTCTGATGTCCAGTTATGCAAAGTCTTAGATAATTTGACGCAAGTTCGTTTGAACAAATAAGCGCTGGAGACTTGCTTTCAGTCCTGTGTGCTAGCTTAAACTAGTGGTAGAGCCAGGTGATGATTTCACACTAAACCACCAGAAGGAACAGCAAAGTTGATTTCCCCAATGAGTTAAGAATATGGCATTTAATTTCCCCTTGTCAAGGGGGCTTAGGACAGACACTGTGTTGGTTTGGGGTTTTTATTAAATTTTAAAAAGCCATTTTCATGTATGCTGTACTGCCAAACACTGCTGTAATTAGGAATTTTTTCATCAAGGAAAAGTTTTGCAGATAAATTTTATTTTGGAAAAAAAAAAACCTCTTCAGGGTCTTTTGGGAAGATTTTGTATACTGAAGTGGGCTGCTGTGCCATTAGCCTGTCAAATGTGGCCTGGTTTTGTATTAATATGTCACATAAGTATTTTAAAAATCAGAGTTGCTTCTTTTGTAAGCTATATGAATAACTTAATCAACTGATAAGGAACTGGGCACAATACTAGATTAATAAATGGATTTTCAAATCTTAAAGGGTCAGTGCTTTCCCTATGCTATTAAAAAAAAAAAATCTCAATTTCTTGCTTCTCTAAGAGATCCCAGCCTTAATCCATTTTTCACCTGAATTTTCAGAATTCCTGTCTTTTTTGGAACCATTGTGGAGCGGAACAGATAATTCATGAATTAGTTTGAATTTCCCTGTCCTACATTTTGCAATATTGTGTGGATTCAAAGTTGGTTTTAAGGAGAGGAAAGAGTGTCCAGGAGAAGTAGGACAAAGAACTGATTTGCAGCTGAGGAAATAAAACTGCTGACTTAAGATTGTAAGAAAAGCTTTTGGATAGAGAGAAGAGGGAGAAGGTGGCGTGTGCTGGAGCAGCAAGAGCAGGCCAGTTACAAAAGCTCTAGTTGCTTAAAACATTAAAAGAAGAACTTGTGTGCTGGTGCCTGGAAGCCTGGTCGCATGTAGAGCGAGGTGGTGAGAAATGCAAAGGGTAACTCTTGCCAAATAGTAACACATCCCTCATCTCCATCGGGAACGCTGCTGTAACACAGCAGTTCGGGTCTCGTGCTCTAGCCAGCTTTTAAAAATGTCAAACTTTTCCCGACAACCAGTCTGGCATTCAGAAGTCAAGCACTTTTGCTCCAGTTCACACTTAGTGATTGCAGCCGAACTATTCCTGAGTTTTGGTACCTTTTACAGGCTCCCCCTTCTATTGTAACCAGCTGTATAGCTCAAGCTTTAAGGAAATAAAAACCATTAGAGATAGAGTATAACCCAGAGGTGCTGCCGTAGAGTCAGAACTAAGATGTGCTGGCAGAGGATGAGTGAGCGCCCACTGTCTGGAGTGCACTTTGCTTGATCAGTGTTGTGGATCCTTTGCTACCTTATGTATGAAATTAATGCATTTGGTGGCAGTGATTCTTGTTGGTGTTGTTTGCCTCTTGTTTTAATAGAGGTTTCTCAGCTCTGAACTTGTACTTTCTAGTATGTCAGGTCAGAAACTTCCTTCACTCCTTTTACTGTACAAATCGCTCTGGAAATGTTGGCACTATCATCGCTGAACGTTTATTGTATCCATCTTAACTGGCAGACATAATCCATCTCAAATAAAAACTTTAAATCTTTAATCTTGTCTAGGAAAATTCTCATGTTGTTCTGTCAGTGTAACATATGCTGAGATTTCCCTTAAAAAGATCTGTGCTACTCAGATTTTTTTTGTAGCGTAACAAAAATACCAGTATTTCCTTTAAAATTGAGCTGTTACAAGGAATTCTGCTTGGAAAATAGAATATTAATTACCTCTTAACTCTCAGAAGGGGCATGAATCTTTTAAATACCCTCTGTAGAAATTCACGTACCTTCTAATGCCCTTGGTAGGATTCTCACTTGATCTGGTTTCCAGCACTGTCAGGAGAATAGTTCTGCCTTTCGGTGCGCTAGGCTGAGCTTTAACTGGGTGTCGGAGGCCTGTCGTGTGTTCATCGGAGTACACGCAACAATTTCTAACCAAAAGCATTAGCAATACTGTAGTAACTAATAATGCAGAGTATTTCCGAGCTGCTACAAGCTTTGGGGATGGTAGTAAGGGAAGGGATGGGAGACCCGGGGGCTGAGCAAGGAGCAGAAGTGCACGAAACGCTCCTCACCAGAGTTAGACTCCTAAGGGCCTTCAACCTATTTAAAAAGGATCATCATTAATCAGCACCATCATCATTATCTGCTCGATCGGGAGGAGGAGGGGAGGGATAATCAGCAAGAGATGATCAACGTCTTATCACTGAGCTCCTTCATTTCAGTGCAGGATTCTTTCTGGAGAGATAATTCATATTTTATCATTAAAACTGCTGATCATAACCTCGTTAATATATGGATATTGCTAGCACACACACAAAAAAGCTAACATGATAAAATGTAACGCTTCTATTAAATTACTTAAACTAGTTTGCCTCGCCTCGACATTATTCCCTTCCCCGCCGCTCCTCTGCCATCACAGACACTGCTTGTACACGGCACATAAAATCTATAAACTCTTTCCAGGAATACAAAAGCATTCTCTATGATGTTGATAAGAAACAGGACAGTCACTCTCCCCTGACATATTTGTTCTTTAAAAACAAATCAATGGTGCAGGGATTTGGCACCTGAATGCAGAACAACGGCTTGATGAGGCAAAGATTGTCTTCATTAAGGACATTAATATTCATAGAGAGTAGAAAATCTGACACAAGAGAGGACTCACTAACCTTTTCTCATATTAGATTTTTACTTCTTAACACAATTACAGTCCGGCAATGACTTAATTAATGCTGCTTTTTGTCAGACTGCTTTAAAGAGCTGTCAATTTGGTCCTGCAGAGGCTGTCAGTGAAAGAGAAAGACAGTCATCTAGGCTAAAAAGACACAGGAAGAAATTCAAACACTTAATAACATTCAAAGTGCTATGCAAAGTCACATATCAACCTGTATTAAGGAGGGTTTTTGTCTTTCCTCTCTTCCTACTTATGCTAATATTTTTCAGGAAAAATTGGGGCTACCACCACCTTGAATTCTGAAGTACAGGGCAGAAAATGAAGACAGGGTTATAAAATCCAATTTTTTTTTTTTTCCCCAGAATCTTAGGGATATCTCAAATCCTCTATGGAGAACAGAGGGTCTAAGAACCACTCCAGGAATCTTTATTAAATGCCTGCCAATAAAGGTCCGCCTTTGGTTTAAAAAGGCTCGTACAGTTGCATCTCCTATCCTTCCTTCAACCTCTAGAAGCCAGGGAAGTATTTCATACTTTTCATTTAAATAGAACACAATGAAAGTAATCCTGCAAGCCTGGAGGGTTCTTGAAAGATTGGTGGATTTCTAAGGTGGTTATGAGGTTGGTTCAAGCCAGAATCACAAGTGTGGTGAGCAGCAAGTAGTTACTGTGGCTCCGCAGGTGAGCGGTAACGCATTAAGTTACAGTTACTCATTAAATGATGGTAACTCACCTGCTTGCCATTGTTTGGCCTTATTTCATGTAGCTGCTACAGAAAAATCTTGAATAGAAATTTTTTTTAATCTAAGTAGAAAATTACCACGTGGCACTGGAACCAACCAGCTACTGGCGAGCTCCGCTTAGCCCAACAGTGGCTCATGATCTGCTTTTTGCAGCTGTTTAAAATAAAATAAAAGCATTTATCTGCTGGTGTTACATGCATGGGTTGCATGGTGATGCTCAAATAGTATGCTAAATCCAGCTTTACATCACAGGTGCCGTTTAATTCTGTGGCTTTTGTTGACTTTGAGTTTATTTTTAAAAGTGCTCTAAGTACATAATGTAAATAGAGTAAGAATATTCTTTATGCCAGCACAAAGAAACAAACAAAAAAGTTAAGCACAGGAAAACTTTGCAGGTGTTATGTCCTAGACGAATCTTTATACATTTGTGGTAAAAACATCCGATTTAATCAGTACAGTTTGATCTCTGTCTGAAGAATTCTAGTACTGAGGACCATAGAAGGGATATATTAAAAGACAATGCAGAGAGTTTGGAGATGTTTTTGCCGTTGAGTTTTAAATGCTGGATGCTACTTTTTGTGGTGGGTAGTGCTTTTAAAAATGTCGGAGAGCACTGTTATCTGAACCTCCTTAGTGATGGGCACGTTCTCTCTAATTGTTTCCAGCATTCCCTTCAGAGGTGAAAATGAAAGTAGTCAAGTAAATTGCTGCTAAAACTTTTATTGCTTATTATCTTATTTAAAAGACATGTCTATTATTCTTGATACGCATGTTGTAAATTGTATTATAATTTAAGCGGGAACTGAAACATCTGTCCAAACTAACGCTGTATTTAAGAGACTACTTGGGTTGTAGGACTTGTGCAAGATTTGCCATGCTATAGGCCTTGAAATACAGATAATACTTTCTTCAGGCTGACAGTCTGTCAATATTCAAATGGCAGCACAGTTATGAAACTTCTTTAAAATGTCCACTGTTTTGATTTGAATTTCTTTTGTTCAAAACTGTCCTGATTAGTTCAGCTTTTAATTTAGTAACGTAATGAGGGAAGGAAGAGGCAAGCTTCTGTAAAAACATAAATATAATTAAACTTTAAAAGTATTTACCATATAAGCTACTTACAATAAGGCGCAGACTTTCTGGTATTATCTTGGAGAACACAGACTATTGCCCTAAAACTAGGCTATTTTGAATATCTCTGTGGAGGGAACTATGTTTTATGTAAGTGGGGCCACACCTACGAGAGATATGTCTCTACTCCAAAGAAAAAAAAATAAAATCAAGAAAACATTGACAGAACCTGAGAATTAGATACCGTGAGTACACGTTTTTCCCCTTGGGGAAGTGTTATTTGCTTTGCATAACAGAGTCCTAGAAGATTTGAACTGAACTGAGTTATGCAGTCTTAATATGATTGAAGAATTATCTTGTTGACAAGTGCAGAATTATAGATCTGAATCCATTAGCTAAAAGGGTCCACAAACATTTGAATAATGGCCTTCACATTTTTTCCATTGGTCTATCAAATGAAGAATCCTTAAAAAAAAATACCACCCACAAACACTAAAATCCTGTCATTACCATGTAAAGAGACTGATTTAAAGTTTCTTGCCTTAAAGATAAGTAAGCTTTTGTATTTCATTATGGAAACAGGAGTTTTGGTCTGTGCTCTGATGCTTAGAGCTGTATTTTTGTCAGCTGGAAAAGTACAGTATCTTGTAATAAACATAAATGTCTTCTATGTAAATCCAAAAGGAAAGCGATCAGGTTAATTTAGTATCAAAGGAGGAATTTAAATCAAGAGGCCTTTTTGTGGACATTACTGATGGGGTTGGCAATAGGTTGCAAAGGTGGAATAGTTCCCATATAAAGGACCAGGTTCTCATCTAATAGAATTCGGTGTAATTTCACCGTGGCATTTGAATTCATATACAGACATTGACTGCTTTATCTACTTGCATCATACATTTACCATGTTCCAAAACTGGGTATTCCAAAAATAAACCTCTTTAGGATAAATTTGGTGAGGATGTTTTTGTTGCGATTAGTTGCATGCCGTAACTAGAACCCACCATACATTAGCGTGGGGAAGTGCGGTTTCAGACATAAATTTGAAGAGCGTTAATGAGTGTAAGTAGGGGATTTATTGCTTTATGGACAGGTGATCGTCTCCTGTAGATGCAATATCATGTTTCAAGCTTTAATTCTTTAATTCTTAAACTTTCTTTTTTTTTAAGTCCATATGGTTTTGGGCATTATAGGAGATTGCTGTTACAGTGAGACAAAGATGAAGGCGGTGGGGAGGAAACCTTTGATTTTATTCTTTTTTCCGACTCATTCTTCTCCCTATCTTGAAGATCTTTTGTGGGTGAGCCAAATGTAATCAGGTTTGGCTCACTTGGAGGAATTAGGATGACTGAAAAGTATGCCAGATTTCAAAACAATTTCTAACAGTTTCTGTGATACTGTGTAAGCAACTGAAAATTGACATGTTGTGTTGTGCCCAAGTCAGCCAACTGCTGTCACTGAATAATTAGATTCTCTAGAAGAAGGGAAAGTTTTTTTTCTGAACAGAATTATTAGAAAATAATGTAATAGCTATTTTATTTAGGGATAAGCTCAAATCCTTCCGCTCTAGCAAGCAAATTTTTTAAAACAGTTTGAGTCTAGGCCCCAAGAGTATCCTTCATGTATTTTTATATATAAAAGTATAAATAAGTTGTTTGGGTGTTTTTATGCCAATACGTGTACCACTTGCACATGGAGGAGTCATTGTTGCAGATGGTTAATACCGTTTTTCTAATATAAATTAATTATTCTCTTTAATTATTTTTATCTAATCTAGCACATCAATTCTGTGAATTGAGTTCTACTATGAGACATAGGTCATGATCTAATTATAGCTTGGTCTGTCATAGAATCATGATATTCGTGAGGATAGATATAGTGGCTGATTCCCCAGGAGCTTCTGCCTTTGCAAACCGAGGATGGGCTGGGGGAGAACCGTTCTGCTTTGTTGGCCTTTATGTCCCTTTCCACTCTTCAAGTAGAAGCTGAAGCGATAGCACGTTCCATGGAGAAAAATCACACCTAGTGAAATAATAAGTGCCAGAGTCAGAAGAGACAGGTGAGGGATCCAGACCTGGTAGAACCATGTGCAAAGTGCTCGCTTCGTACCCTTGTGAATTATGTGGAAACGCTGGGCTTGTCTGGAGGGGAAGGTCTGGAAGACTCTGCACGGGCCAGACCCTCGGGCGGCGATTGCAGTTGGTGTCAGCAGAAGCTTTGAATGGGGACTAGAGAGACTTGGCTAAATTATGGTATCGCAAGAACTGGAAGGAAATTGGAATAACTGGGAAAAAAAGGAAGTTTTGGGATTTTTTTTGCTCATATTTTCTAAGCTGTCTTGTTCCTTTTTCTGGTAGTTCTATCAAAAAGCAGCACAACTTAAAACCTGCTATTTTTGTCTTATTTCAAGCCTCATCTTGATAGCACCTTCTCATCTGTCCTTTCTAATTGAATGCACCTTCCCGTTTGTTGTTTGAGTCATCTGTTCGTAAGGGTTCAGAGTAATTCTTAAATCTGTAGAACCACTAGTTGTACCAATATTCTGAACAACAAAAAAGCTCAGTGGAAAACTTACATGATGCCAATTAATGAAAAATATTTTTATTTGAAAGTGTTTTTTCTGTTGGGCTAACTCTTTTAGAATGTAAATGTTTCGAAACGGTGGTGTTAGGGATAAATACTACGTATTTTTGAAATTTCTACTAAATTTCTCCTATTAAATTCAGCTCCAAAATTCAGTTAATGGTAACGGAGCAGGGCTCTCCTCTCTCCTTTGAAAATCCCACCTCTTTGTTTCTTTAGATACAGCCGTAAAATTCCTCATACTTTTCTGGCACTATTAAAATGAGAGAGAAATAATAAGCAGGGCACCCAAAGCTACATATATTAATCTATATTAAATCCAAAGTTAATGATTGGTGGGTGGGTGGGTTGGTTGGTTTGGTTTTGGCTGTGGGGAGCCCTTTCTGAAGGAAATCCTGTCAAAGCGGTGAAGTAGGTTTCTTCAGAGGTTCTTAACCAAAATGAAACGTTAAGTTTTGACCATTCTGGTCTGCAGCGTGTGACCAATGCATTGTAAAAGAGTAAAATGTACCTTTTATGTATTTGTCAATTGAAAAAAAAAAAAAATCTTTTTTGTTTTCCCCAAATTATTCTATATCTGCAACGTCCCTAGTTTGACTTGGTCTTGCAGAGAAAAGTGCTCTACTTCTCATTAGTACTTTGCTGCTACCCGTTCCCTGGCTGAGGTGGAAGAAGCTTTAAATCATGTGGGAGAATGGGGAAGGAAAAAGAGAGAAAACAGGCTTTTTGAGCCCTGTAATGTAAATTTGCAGACAATTATTCATTATTAACTGCCTGAAGCATCACACCTCTCTCACCTTTGCTGGAACGTCTGAACATTAGGGTAAACAACACGCTGCTGTCTTATCATAATGCGGTCTGCTTCACTGCAGCAAGAACGTGTCAGAAACAGATTGTGATGTTGACTTCTCAATAGGGGAAAAAAAGGGCCTAAATTAGACTTCTATAAAAAGAATATTGCATATTTATTTCCACAATAACACCAAGGAAAAACGTTAGTCAAGAAGCAAGCAATTGGGTGAATAAATAAGCTTGTCTTTGTTCTCATCAATTAAGTTATTACATCAGTTGGAAAACCAGTGAATTATAATACAGATGTTTAATGAAACACTGCTGTGCCTATAAGTCAAACTCCTATTTTGTGGTGTGATTTTGGCTGCATAGTTTTGTGTGTGTTAAACCGTATTTATTAGCTGATACCCATTATTATTTTGAGCAAGGTATAATTCAGTTGTCAGGCTCCAGCTCTGGGAAGGAGATTTAATCAGTGAGAGCCCGCTTTGCTGCTGAGCATAAAACAATGCGGGTTTCATGAAGCAATCACACCAGTGTGAAAAAATGGGATTAATTAGTATTGTACAAGAACAGGCAGCATGCTCATTAAAACCTTGTGAGCTGCCTCTTGATAAACTGCCACTTGATAGGGCCGCATTAATGTGACAAGGCAAAGACTTTATTTCCAAATCCTTTCTGATTATATCTCACTTTTAAGTTACCTGAATTGACTCTCTAAGGCTTTAGGAATACAAAGATCAAAATTGCAGCAAGAGATCCCCAAGACACCTGGACAAAGGAGCCGTGCTCAGATAGTAAGGCTTCAAAAGGCAACTTTTTTTTGAACTCCCATTCAAACATAAATCAATAGCTGTACAACGAGGCAGCTCCAAAGGTGGTAAATTTGCATTTACACTCAGCAGGTTGGGCTGGAACTTATTTGACGATTAGCAGCTATCTAATGAATCCCATATAATTCTGTGCCTCTTTGCTCACCAAGTGCTTCATATGTTTGTCAATATATAAAGTCTTATGAATATTCTCACAGCTTCAAGTATGCTCGGAGGAAAAGGGAGGCGCTCCCACCTGCACGTCTGTTTCTTGTAGTTTGGGTTGGCCACTGAAGAACTTATGGTAATATTTCTTTTTCGTCCTTTCTGTTAGAAGTAATCACAAACTAAAAATGTAGACTCCCATTAGTGGATTTGTTTCTACGTGACAAAACATAATAGGAGATACGCCTGAATAGTAACAGTAAATGTTGGATAGGATGCATTTTTGATCTTATGTTATTTTCCTTGAGGCATAATGTTTTATTCCTTCTTGAATTTCTAGGGGTTCTAATGGTTTCCTTGCACATAATCTTGTTTTGGATTTCATGTGGTGTGGTGGGTTGGTGGGTTTTTTGGGGGGGCAGGGGGATTTCTGTGCCTTTTTTTCTTCTTTTTGTGAATTAGTGGCTATAACGAAATTATATCTGAACTTCTAATAGTTAACCAAATCTATCAGCTGTTTCATGGTGCTCCAAGATGCTGACTTTCCATGTAGCTTTAGCTGACACTGTATGCAAGGCAATTGTAATGCAATACAGTTACCTGTCAGCATATATTTGTAGGTGTGGAAAATGCCACTCAGAGAACAGAGATTTCGTCTTCCCTGAAGCTTTCCCCAACTATTTTATTTTTAAGCAAAAACATCTTGTTAAATCTCAACACCCTATTAATGTTATCCTCCATGAAGTCTGAGTATTCGGATACCAATTATAGTTTGCAACTATACAGGTGTAATCCCACCCACAGCTACCAGTGAAAGGCATCAGACTGGAGGCAAGGTACCTGAGCTGGCTAGATATGGATGACTACGATGCTTTACAAAGTGATGTGTTGCAATATTATTAATTTAAACCCTTAGATTTCATTGTTGTGATCTTGGCTACATGATGCAATGCAAGATGACAGCCATTGAATTAATAGAAAATGGGATTCATCTCTGAAATTTCACACAAAGTAGAAGCAGGAGACAGACAAAATAAAGGGAGATGGATAGACAGACTGATAATACCATTAATACTTTTAAATTTAAATTGAATGGGTGAGATAATTTTAAAACACTAATGGTATTTATCAACAGTGTGATAGCAGAAAAAAAAAAATCATGCTCTTTTCCTCTTTCTCTTTCTCGCTTTCGTTGATTGCTTTGTTGAGCAAGTCAGTGAATATTTTACACTTTGTTTCTTTTATTTTAGCAAATGAACTGCCTCAAGCTAATGTAGTGTAAGTGGAAATTTCAAGCACCAATGTCTACCGCATGATCCAATAATAGGAACTTTCTTTCCCTCCTAGCTCTATAACATAGTGCGGCAGCAAACTCTCTGCCTCCAGGTGGTCACATGTCTGATTTATGATTATAAACTATAGCTCTGGAAGAGGTTAGCTAGGTAGTTTAAATCACTGCTTTTTCTCTAATGAACCGGGGTCAGAGAGAAAGTACAACATGCAACAGCCTTATCTGGTTGTTACGTATGCCCTACGTACTACTCCTCCATGTTTTTGGTTGTTATAATGTTTTTACATAATTTGTTAATGCCATTTTAGTAAACCATGTTACTGAAAATTATGTTAAATGAGTTTTTTCCTTTTACGATTTATCATTCATCTTGGTGCAAATTGGAACTGGGTACTTATTTCCAATGTGGTAGAGAGCGCATCAAAATGGTTTGAAAAAGACAAAGTAAAGATAGATAGCAACCACAGATAGTATAAGGGGTGGTTTCTTCTCCCAGTGACAAGACAGTGTCATGTTGAACTCTGTTCTTGTCTGATATCTGTATCAGACTGTTGTACCGGTATCTAAAGAGAATGAGATATGATTAAAAGATGCCTGAGATATGCAAATGTGGTATATTTTCACAGATGAGTGTGGAAACAGATTCCAGACTAATGCTGTTAATCTAAGAATTAGTGGAAGGATGGGATTATAGTGTAAACTCAAGGTACCCCTTCTGCAGATCAGTCTTGCACGAATAGAACTTACTCAGCAGATCACTGTCTTACTGACCTTGACAACAGTTCTATGATCATATTTTCATATAAATAAACTCTTTTCAGGCAATTTTTCCCAGTGGATTCAGTACAGATGGACTTTTTCTGGCACAAGGCCTGTTAATCAATTTTTGCTTTGATGTCCATTATTCATAACTATCTAAAAGACACTAGTGTTTGACTTATTCTTTCTGTGTCACTCACTAGCTTAATGGGGTATCAGACAATTCGTGCTCATGCAACTCTTGTCATTCAGGTGCATCAGAGCAACCGATCATGTCACACTCTTTCTAAAGTAACCTAAATTTTGGAATTAGTAAATAGTAAATTAGTAAATAGTAAATTAGTGAAGTAAAATTCTTCCTCTCTGCAACTCTTCATATCAGAAATCTAAAGCCAAGACTTTGAGTAGTAGAGGTATCTCTTCGGTAGCCTTGTGCTTCTGCAGAGACATTAAGCTTTGCATGTCTGCATCTGGAAGGATTTTTAAGCAGGCTATGAAAGGTTATTTAATAATCTAGCAGTGTTTGCATGTGGCTTTCCTCTGTCAGCTAAAGCTTCAGGCAACACAAGTACATGGGTCTCCTTCCTGCCTGTTCTTTCACATCCAAGGTCCAACTTTGATAGAAGCTTTACTTGATCTGCTATAGTCCCTGGATTATTCTATATGGAATTGTTACTTAGTTATTCACTCATCGTGTACTGTTGAATGTTGCTGCCTACATGAAATTTGCACCTGTCCCTTTTGAACAGCATTCTATTTTTCAGACTACTTCTCCGATTTGTCATGATCATTTTGAATTCTAATCTTGTCTTCCAACATACTCACAATCTGATGCTGTCTGCAGATGTAATAAGCATAATCCATTCTGTCAATGAGGTCACTAATGAAAATATTGAATAATACCAACCCCAGTCCCCTGTGGAACCTCACTTCATACAGCCTCCCATTGTGGCCATGAACCTTTGATAAATACTCTGAGTACAGTTTTGAAAGTGATTTTGTACCCTATCATTGTTTTATCTGATCCATGTTTCTTTAGCACTAGATATCTTATAGCAATCAGATATTACTCTAAAATTTAATGACATCTATTGTTTCCTGTCCAGAAAACCTCCTTCCTTGTAGAAGAAAATTAGCGTGGTTCAACAGCCAGTCTTCAAGAAGAAAATGTCCAACTCTTCTTGTTATCTTTACAGAATAATTTGTTTCAAGGTTTTCCCATAAATTTAAAAGGAGGCACTCATTTATAATCTCTAAGTTACTTCTTTTTCCAATTCCCTTGTCTTGTGTTTTCTAACTTCACCCTTTCTTCAGTATTTCTTAAGAATAACTATAAATATCTGTGAGCTTTAGTCCTTTAAATAATGGAGAATGAGGTAGAGAGGACTACAAAGGAAGTGAATAATTATAAAAGATCTAAATTGCCCCAGTATTTTTCTAACCTTTTTTATCAAAGACTACAGCCTCGTGCAACCCACCCTCGAAAAGGTAATAAATACGTAGGCTATGCCGAGGGCATCCTCCAGTGGCCTCCTTCACCTTTTTGAGTTGCAACAAGTTAAAAAGTTAGAGCAATCCAACTTCATTTGGACTCCCTTTCACTAAATTAGTTTAGAGTTATGGTTTATGTCATTTGTATCTCAGTTTGTACCTTGGATTTTCTTATTATGCACCTTGGACCTTGCCTGGAGAGTTAAAATTTCTCATTAGCTTTAGAGTGTGTGTGTGTGTTCCATTTTTTTCATGAGAAGTCTTGTGCACCTGATCTTGCTGCTTTGATAATTTAGGGAGGTTCATTCTGCCAGTGGCAGTTTGACATTGGTCCATCCATAACTGCTGCCTTTAGAAGACCTCAGAACACTTGTTCCTGGAGGTTGAGTATCCACATTCACTGTCTGCTGTTTCTTTTGTTTCCCCTGAGTTTCTGGTATAAATGTTGGAGACAAGTACTGGGGTTGGATGGACCTGGATTTGATTCAGTAACTCTTGTGCCAATCTGCAGGAAAAGGGGAAATTCTCAAGAGTTGCTCTTTCCCCCACCTTAACTCTTGGCGGGTGGTGGGATGACACGTTGCACTCCTCCAGAATTACAGCTGCTCCATCAAAGATTCCGTTCGGAGAGATTAGATTAGTGGCAATCTTTTAGAGCTTGCTTAAGTGCTAGAATTCTTTTATTATGGCATTGAAATCAATAAGTTATGTAGTTTACAGTAAGAAACTTAGATGTTTAGTTTGCTCTGTTCCATGTGCACTTCTGAGAAAAAGGCCTATTTAGATAGACATTCCAAACTGAAATTCCTAAACTCCAAATTTTTCATTATTTTTAACAATCTTGGAAATATATTGGCTTGTATGCACTAACAATCTCTCATGGAAATTTTTCAATTCAGTCTTGATGTCAGCTATCTCTTATCGTAATGACTGTGAAGGAAGACAGTGGAAGATTGCTGACTACAGTTTGTGTGGACAAAGCCAACATATATGTGAATTAGGTGTGTGTTCTGTCTCTGCTTTGTCCTGTGGGTTTGGAGCTTTTACTTTTGAGATTTTATTTCTGAAGCTGTCCAGTTATCTCATCTAACTAGTTCATTGTGATTCATCTGATCACAGGAAAGCATGATCAGCGCTTGGAGGGACCTTTTTCCAGCTTTTCGGAGGCTATACTCAGCAAAGCTTTTTTTGTGTAAGCGGGACTGGCAGAGGCATCAACTTCTCCTGAGCTCTGAGCAGCCCGATCCCTTGTTCCCACAGGTTCTCCACACAAGCCAAGGGAAGAGCCAACGCTTCAGGGAACCTGCAAAAGGGGAGAAGCACTTCTGTGTGCATCTGTGCAGCCACAGAAACCACTTCTGTCTGCGTGCGCAGCTGCTAATTTTCTGACCCAAGTCTCAGGTAGGAATCTTGTGATGAAGTATTTGGGAAGTAAGTAAAAATTTTTTTGAAAAATTTAAAAGGTAAAATGCAAGTGTGCGCTTTTGTACATGATTTCTTGTTGCTAGTTGCTGCCGTGCCTCGGTATTATTCTTTTAATATGCTTGTAGGTGCAAACTTATCGTACGATATGGTTATGTTACCCTTGACTTCCAGCTACACTACAATTCTGGTTACTATTATTTTTAAATTGTGTTTCTATATAATGGTCTGCACAGAAGAGAAAAATAACACATTATGTTATATTAAACAATCAACATTCACAAAACTTAAGCATCTTAGTTACCATTTATGGTTATCCTTACGTTTATAACATCGGACACCCATTAGCATTCTCAAGTCGCATCTTTGAAAGGCTGTCCTTTTTCTTTCTGCTACTCCGAGAAAAACTTCAGCAGTTGTCATGAACTAATCTTGTGTGTTAATCTATTGTTTCCACCTTGAAAAGTGCAAAATTATTCCCTTGAGAAGAAATCCTTACAATACTCATTCAAAAGCAGCTAAAGGAAACCATCCAGAATTTTAACCGCTCTTGAGTTTACAAGGTAGAGAATGGAGTTGGGTCTCAATGTCATATTTTGTAGCTGATACTACACAGTTAGGTTTAAGTAAATTTAAAAATCGAAGCCCTAATCTGTGTTTTAATATTGACATAGTCCCTGCTATTTTGACTTTGCCAATCAGTCAGAGTATTTCAACAGCTACTAGAAGGATAGTTCTTGCATGATTTGGTTACAGAATTAAACATGTTGGAGGACTATTCACTCATTTATGCAATATCAGAAAACTGGGCATGTCAGTAAAGTATGTCTTAAACCAGAATGATTTATCCGATACAGTGTAGCCAATGCTTCTAGCTTTTTATGGAAAATACATTTCAAAAAAATGAGAAAAAAAATTGTTCTGCAGGATAATGTTTCTAGCTAAGGATGCTGAAGGAACTCAGAGATTTAGATACAAACACTCAAATGTCAGGCTAAGCTTGGGATAATGTTTGTACTAGCAGTCAAAATAATCACCAGGTGATTAAGGTTTTCTCTAACAACAAAATTACATTGCAGATTTCCTGGACCCTGAAAGGGATTCACTCTGCTGATGTTTTGAGCAATAAGGGGCTGGTGATGTAATATATATTCTGGAACACTTTGTCCACATGTTATCGGAATGCCTGCAATGCAAGACTTATGGAAAATATATCATCATCCCTAGACTGGAGTTTAAACAGAATATTACTCTACCATAAGATCCCTTTTATCTGCATTCTAGATGGCTTGACGATGACTCCCCAAATGCCTGAAGCCAATTTAAAAAGGATAGTAAGAGCACTGTAATAGCTGAAGTTATTACTGCTAAAGTGTAAATCAATGCTGTGGATGTTCCAAGGAGGAAGAGCGGGTCCGAACGAGCTTTGTCTTAATGGAAAGAGTATTTTAGACAAATTCTGTACATGTGGAGGCAGATTCTACGTGTGCGGCGCCACATTCTGCAGCCAGGTCTTCTGGCCTCCCCTTTTCGGTAGCGTGAGGTGAATTTACTTGGCTTCGAAGAAAACTGCACTGTCACTATTCTTTCTTAATGATTGCGTTAGCCTTGTTAGTTTTGCTAGGCAGGCACTGAATGTGAGCCTAAGCTGGGCTGTGTATATGCGGCAAGCACATGAGGAGCAAGAAGGGGACAGAAGGATGTGATGCTGCATCCCTCGCCTCGCCCGCCCGGGCCGGTGCCGGCTGCGGTACCCAGCCCTGCCAGGCTTCCCCTCGCTTTTGGCGGCCTTACCTCCTACCCCTCGGGCTCTGCTGCAGGACTATGCCATTTCTACCAGTAAATATTAATATTTCTTCATAATCTTAGCAGTGATGAATAGGTCCGTCAGGCACTTTTGGTGGCTTGTGTGCTAACAGGCACCCAAAGTAGGAGTTGAGGTCAGGGGCTGTGCCTAGTTCTGGGGTGTAGTTTTCCCACCCCTGATTTATTTACAGCAATCTTATGACAGCCGCTTTAGTGAAAGGGAATGTAAATCATATCATTTCTGTTCATCTTGAGAACATTCTGCACTCTGAATACCATGGATTTTTAGGGATTACTAGTGGGGCCTCAGTTCTGGGTGTGATTCTCCAGTTATCCAGAGCTAATCAGATATTAGGGAAGGCTGGAAATTGGTCTCCTATTAATAATTTAAAAAAAAAGTCATAAAAGACTCTGATCTTGCTAGTGTCATAAGTAATGTCACTTGGTAAAGTGACTGGTACTAGCTGTAGGCGCAGATATGCCAATTATAATTAAAGCCATTATTTTCAAATACAGTTCAGTTTATCCCTGGTGAAAAGTAAAGAGAATTTTAGAGTGACAAATCTCTCTGGAAAATGCAAACTTAACAAAAAGGCTGTGGTTTTAGACTACGTGTAATAATTTGGTTTCAGGTTTGAAATCAATGTTATGTTAAGACACATTCCTTAAAATGAGTGTTGACCAACCTAACACACTGTACAACACTAGAATATGTATGTGCCTGTCAGAATCATCTTGAGAAAGCAAAAGATGACTTACAAGGCAAAAGTGACATTTACTTCTCAGATCAACAGCCTTCAAACGTTTGTAGTACAGTTTTCAGAAAGGTACCGAACCATTGTCCATTGCAAATCTGATGCCCATTCACAGTTTTCTAGAAAGATATCCAAATTGCTACCTATCGTTGAGAATTATGACCAAATATGGTGCTCTTGCTCTAAAAAAGACACACTGAAACTATTCTTTTTCAGGTAATCGTGACCTGATAACAGAGAATTGTCAGTAAAACTGAGGGTTTGGTTATTTACTTACAGCAAGGTACAGGTAACGGTGGCATTTTTTTAAAGCTCTATAACACCCTGAGACACCAGGCGCCCTTGGTGGGTTTCTTCCCCAAAATGGACGGGATTCTTGGAGAGGACTGTAGGAGAATATAAAACACAGCCACAAAGTAGTTCCCCCAAGCAGCAATCTATTCCTGTAAAGGCAGCTTTAAGCTGGGGACAAAAGCCACAAGAAGTGGCAGGTGTCACTACCTCAGGTAATCTCCAATTGCTCCGAACCCTCCAGCCCAGGTATGTCCCAGAGGAACAAGCAGTTTGGGGTTGCTCCGAAAATGCAGCTCCTGTCATTGGCAACCTGGAACTGAAGGTTTACGGGCAGATGATGAAATAGAAATTTTGCCACTGACCTTTGCCTGCTAATGAGCGCGCCCGTCCTGCTCACATCCAGTGGTAGTCAGTGTTTCTCTTATCCTGACCTTCTTCCAGATCCGTTTGCACAAGGCGACGGTGCGTTTGTGCGCTCAAGCATTTGCTCTCCTGCCTGCCCTACACCAGAGATTACCCTGAAAACCGACTGCGTTGCAATGAGCTGAGGTCTGATGTTAACACAAGGTGCAGATAAAATTCCTGCTTGCACTGCAGGTGGCTGGGATCTAGGCACGAAAAGTTGCTGTAGCGGAGTGTTTTTTCATTCTCGTCTACTGCACGGGGCAGCTATTTTGTCATTATTGGCAGTCTTAAAATCTTGGCTTTGTTTCCTGCCCTGTAATCTTGTGTTGATGTCCTTTATGTTCCCAGACCTTCTGTTTAAAAGTGTTTCCATTTGATATGATTAATAGCTTCTGTGAATGATCTCTATTAAGGACTCAAAGCTCGATTTCAAATATTTTTGTGGCGCTTCTGGTGGGCCTTGCTGGGATAAATTAAGCCTATTTTTTCCCCTGATTGCTTCGTTGGTTCTCTTTGTAACTTCACCTTGTATTCCTTTCTGTTCAATACTTTTCAAAGTACTGAGAGTTTAAAGAGGTACAATAAATCCCAGATCAGTTTTTAATGACCATGGTAAGCCTGCTTGTAATATGTCAGTAAGCTGAGCCTAAAAGCCAATGGGGAATAGGCCATTTCTGCCTTAGTAATTGCCTCCGCAGAAAGATTTATAATGTCATTATCTGAATCTACAAGAAATAACTCATAGAGCTGAAATACCCTAAAAAAATATTACAATTCTCTTAAAATCTAGTCATTCATAAATGCTAAATCATAAAACTTTTTTCAAGATGTTTTATGTTAAAAATAAAACACAGTCAAAATAAAAATGTACTTTTCTTCATCAGACTCTTCGTTCTTTATGTCTCTGTTGTCCGCGCTGTGGTTGGGGCAGAACGGCGCAGCGCACAGCCCGCATCCAGCGCTGCCGAGAACACGGACGGGTACCGAGAAACCACAAAGAGCCTTCCCAGTCATTTTTCTTTATTCGTGCGTGATTCCAGGGGGGAAGAGAGTTAGTTAGCACTGCAATAAATTTAATTTTAGCAATAAAAATCACTCCCCCTTCTCCTTCCACCATTTTCCCATGAAAAGCCACACTAAACGTCCTGATAAATGTACTGCGGTGCTGTTCTAAGCCGTTTCAGGCAGCTTCCTTTGCCCTCAGCATTCCCCAATCAGAAGATATCATTCATTTCTTTCAAAAAGCAGGAAATGTACTCTTCAATTTGTCTGGTGTTTAATAAAGTGCTAGAATTACCATAGCTACCCTCATCTTCTGATGCTTTAATACACTGTGAGATTTATACTAATTTCAACCCAACTATATTCTTCAGTGTAGAAAGCTCGTATGCTTAAAAGGGGCACTGTTAGTGTGGTTTTTTCTTTTTCTTTTTTTTTTTGTTTTGTTTTTAATCATGAGCTCCTATAAGTAAGGACCCGATTTCTATTTCCCCTGAAGATTTTGAATTGTTTCTTTTTTTTTATTTTTCATGTTGTTTGTCCTGTGTCCATGTGAACTTGATCATTGTTTCTGAGTGGTTTTATTATGGCTTTTTAAAAATTATTTTTCATTCATTGCTTAAATAAACATTATCCGCTAACACCTCTGGAGATGTGTTATAATGCAGTTGCTTCAACTCAGTCGAGTGATTCCTAAAATCAGTGAAAGGTCTGATAGAGTGAGATTTTTCTCTGAAGTTCAAATTAAACTTTCTAGGCTCAAATATCTGCTTTTAGACTGTAAATTATAGAGGCTAACACCCTTTTAAAGTGTGGCAGTTTTGTTATTAACTTGAATAGGTCCAGGATTTCATCCCATGTCCCGTACACTTCAGAGCACAGACATATCGATAAGTAATAAATTATTACCCGTTTCTAGTGAGCATTATAAACTTTCAGGTTCTTTGCTTCAAAGAAATGAGCTCCCTGAAACAGAAATTGTTCCCTGGTCAGGGCAGGCTGGTCTTCATAATGTCACTTGAATCTAAGAGGTCTGTGAAAACAATACCGACACATTTATTTCCTGAGTTTAAAAATGATTTACAAGCAAATAAATGCATGCTTCTGCCTCTGGATGTGTATATCCAATTCTTAACAACATTAGCAGGAACGTTTCTTTGCACAGAGATCAAATACATTGTAATACACCTATCATCTGTGAGCCTCTACTGTATGCCTTGTAGGTTTACTTTTAAATCTTTCCCTGATTTCTGAGGCAATGTGATGTGTGCTCTTCCACACTGAGCTCTGTGAAGAAGTCAATGACAACTAAATGAAACTGGAATTTTAGAGTGGTCGGTCTTAAGTCGATGTGTTTAGGAAAGAAAAAAAAAATCAGGTCTGTGAAAGCTTATTTTCCTTTAGAGCTGCTGCACACTGAGTACAGTCAGATTTATAACTTGAAGTAAACTTGATTCATTGTTGATCATTAGCTTTTAAACCTAATCTGGATTGAGATCAGAGTATAGCAACTAAAATAAAAGTCCTTGCACTGAATCTAAAAGCCTGTGAAGAAATTGCAGTCGCTGTAAGGTGACGGTCTGGACTGAGCCGTCCTGGGCCACGTCCTTAAACTGAAGGAGCACAAATTCGCTTTCATCAGGATAGCTGATAATAGGATTGTAGCAGAGAGAACCCAACCACAATGAAGCATGAAAGAATATCAAAACATCCTTTTGCTCCTTACGTTAGGAACTCGTCCTGTAAGAACCAGGGTGAAATAATGAATTGAGGCTGGTTAGGATTAGTCTGTGGTTATCCACTTGGTGCTGTGCTTCTTCACTATTGTGTGTAGCAAATATCTCCTGACAGGCTAACTAGGAATAATAAAAGGATAAAGGACTCTGGTGACATACTGAATGTTACAATTGTTAGTCCTGTCCTATAATGTGGTTTACCTTTGGCAGCGTCAGAGGTGACTGTTCTCAGAACCTGGGCAGACAGAGCTGAGATGCTCAGGGTAGGAGTGCTCGGTGCTGCTGTGCTGCACGGACTGCCCATGTGAAGTCCCATGAAAGTTTATAAGACCGTGTAAGTGTGAAGCGTGGGGGCTTGTCCCTTTGGAGGAGTTACTGGAGGAGAGGAGAGGGAAGGAAAAAAAAAAAAAAGGAGGAGAAATAGTTTTTATGCTCATTCTTCCTCCTGTCATGAGAATAATTAGTCAGCTGTTTCACCCTTACTTTACATAAGGTACGTTTTACCACGAGATTTTTCAAAAATTCTTAGCCACCGTCACAGTGATGATGTTTGTGTCTGTATGTATATGAGCTTGTATATGAGGGCTCTGATCTATTTGCAAGTCTGGATCCAAAACGTCTCCTGAAGTTGCACTGCTGGCTCAGTGCGGAGCGGCAAGGGTGCAGGCGCGAGTTCTCACTTGTCCTGTGAGGTAGCCGTGCATTCACCGGCTCACGCGCGGGCTCATTTCTTCTGCAGCCAACGTGAGAATTTGGACATATGCACGACGATGCATTGTTACCTCAAATCAAAATACTTTTCCTTCTCGCAAGTTATACCGTGCAATTCCTAATCCGCAATCAGAGAATAGCATCTGCCTTATATTACAGACTGTTGCGCTGCTGGTATTTCTCTTTACTGCCATCTCCTTTCCTATCCAAGGAAGGAAGAGTTGCAAGACCAGAAGTCTCTGATGGTAAATCAGAGCTTTTATTAGTTTTTATTGCAGAAAGTGAAAGGTGTTGAATTTAGTAGATTGCATCACTGTGAGCGTTGTGCAGAAACGCCTTGGTTTGTACAGCTGGAGTAAGTAATTATGAGTGGAAAATCTCACCATGAGAGATCCTTGAGAAGTGGACGTAGGACCCAAATAACTAATAAACATACAATCAATTCATTTCAGGTTCCCCTGAAAAGGGTAGTTCCAGGAAAAAGGCAAATAAGCAAAATTATATGGCTAGTTGGAAACGTTTAAGCTAATAAGGAAAGGGAGCGAGAGAGAGAAACCATTGTAGGGAAGGGCAGACAACGTGCATGTACTTAAATGCCTTTGCTGTTATGAATCCTACACAGTTAATATGGTTTGCTGTTCTGCTTTCTTGTTCGTTGTATCACCCAAATGTAAACGTATGCAAACCATTTTAGGTGAATAGTTTAAAATTTAACCTTTGGATTATTTAAAAACCACAAATCTGTTCTGGGTAGTTTAAGGACCTTGTTTCTCTCTGGCTTCTAATTTTGCATGCAACTTTCCACTCTGAAGAGCGACTGCACCAACACAAGTGGAGTTTGGATAAATTACTCTGATGTGGGCCCATGTGTAATGTATGCTAATGAAATATAAGTGTACAGGTCAAAAGAGAAATATTTAATGGGGGTGTTTACTAGTTGGCGATGGGAACGGAGAGCTCAGAATATACCAAGACAGAGTAGTTAGTGAATCTGTCATACACATAAATCAGCCACAACTCCCTCTGCATTTCTAATTGTCTCCCTAAAAAGGTTTTAGTCAACCCCTTAAAATGATGATCACACAAATGCATTTTTATATCGCCTGTTTGCTTTTAGTTATGCAAATTTGTTCAAGAGAAATGATGTACTCAAAATGCTCTAAAATTTTTAAAACCTACAGATGTCTGTGGTGTGAAAGAATGTTTAAAAAAAAAAAAAAGCTAATGCTTTCCAGCCAGATCTGGGAATGTTCTGATTTGGAGTTCAAGGCTGGCTCCAGGTATAAGTAAAACAGGGCATTGGTCAGGGCAGTAATGGGTTAGGGACAGTGACAGTATTACGGTCTGTCTTTATGGTATTGTTCAGGAATCCCATTTCAACAGTGGCTTACTCGCGAAGTGAATTAAGTTAGATTGACTGAAGGCTGCTTTCATCTCTGCAATGATTTTTTTTTTTAATTATTCAATTGATTTCTTAAAAATGACAATTGAAATGAACTTCCAAGTGTGCCTAGGTCGTTTTTGAAAAGGTGAATTAACCTCCTAAAAAACTTCAGTTTAGCAAAGGCGGCCAGAGCAATGATTAAACAGCTTTGGAAAAGCCGGACCTTCCTTCTGCAGGTGAACGTTGTCTTTCGCTGCTTGGGCAGTCAACAAGCAGCCAGCACCCTGGGGTGGTGACCCTAGTTTTGGCCTCAGATGCAATGTGAACAAAGGTATACTTGAAAAAGAAAAGGTCGTTGTATGGTCTGTCACTGTCCAGGACATATATCTTGGAAGAAATCTTGTTAGGCTTGGAGACTTTAAGATTAGGCATAAAGCTTTCAGTCAGGATCTTGTGTATTTGACCTTCACACTTGTCTTTCACAGCTGTCACTGCAGTAGATTCACAAGAATTAAACCGAGCGCAGCTCCTGCTGTATCTGGAGATGCCAGGTAGGGGCAGATTTCAGGAGACACCTCTGCCTGCTTTCTCAAGTGGCACATCCATGTTCACTAACCCAAGAGCACAGGCGGATGGATTTTGTATCAGTCTGAGTTTGCCCATGTAGAGGTACCTCTCTATTCGACTCCAGTGTTTAGCACTGAAAGCCAAATCCAGCAGCGTATCTGGAGGCTTACGTTACTGTCCCTGTGCTGAGCCTGTGTGGCATCTTCCACAGGTACTAAATTAACGCAAAAATACTGAAGGAGGATGTAAAAATCAAAAGTTTGAATATGATACTGTGATTTTATAGAGTTCTGCATTGCTCTAAATCTACCACAGAGCTCCTGACGGTGTCAGCGGGCACTGGATGGCCCATCGTTTGTCAGACCATTTAAATTCAGTGGCTTAGCACTTAGTCTTTTGGAAAACATCCTGCACGGTTTGATTTACAGCACAGTAGAGCTGATTAAAAAGTCACTCGTTAAAAAGGTATCTTTTATTGTAATTGCTAAATATTTTTTGGTGTGGTTAGGAGGTTTCACCTTTAAAATGATGTATGCATGCTGGCTCTTCTCCCAAGCTGTCGAAGCACTGGCTGGTAGATTTGTACTGAAGTGGCAGAGACTTTGCGGTGCTTAGCATTTTCACGTGCTTTCTTTCTCAAGTACAGGAATATCAGCATATTCTTGTCAATAGGGTAGTATTCGGAAACTCAGCTTTCAGTCCAAGGTACCAGTTTCCTCTCTGAACTGGGAGAAGGTATTTTATTCTTCTCCTTCTATTTTACAATAGCTGGAATCAGACCTATCTGTTATAAAATGTTCTGATAGCCCTGTATAAAAAGCACTACATAAGTTCTAGCCAGTTGATGATCATAGGATTTAATTTGCCGAACACTGTGAAGCTGGTTTTCCAAATAACGAAAGAGAAATGTTGCTATAATGCCATACACACTTCTTATTCTGTGCTAAACTTCGGTCCTGAGGTTGGAACCCTTTTTCTTCCTCCTTATCGTTATTCTTCAACACGATGATTCTTCTGTGCTGTGTTCTGTTTATGGCCAGGTCTGTGGAAGGAAGATGACTCTTTGTCCAGGTTTTTTTTCTTGGCTCTGCAGGTGTCCTGTGCCTTACCAAAGCTACTACAATCCAAAATCTTTGTTTATAGGGTCTGCTTAGGTGTTAATGGTGTCCTGCTCAACAGCACATTGTGACACTCGCTTTTAAGCCAGTCCATCCTAAATATCAAAATCAGTTTCTGTTTTTCATTGTCATCATCAAGGAAAAAAAAAACACCTGATGGGGAGAATGGTTATCACAGTGTCATCACTGCAATAATTTTCTGCTTATGCTGCATGGATGAAGAGGGGATAGGATAAGCAGGGAGGACCACAAGATGACTAAGCTCATTTGAAACAAGAAATCCAGCCAGGACTGATGCCTGGAGAGCATGGAGAGCAGGTGCCTGATCCACTATAGGTGTAGCAGAGGGAGACATATGGTGATTGGCTTTGCAAAGTGTGGGTGAGATCTGAGGGCAATCACGAGAAGAAGGAAACCAGTCTATTTGCTAGGGCTGAATCTGGGTTTTTAAGTGGGTTTCATGTTGGACATGTCCCTGAACAAGCAATTTCATAGCTGAGCTGGCATTTTTAACTCATCTCAACTCTTGACTTGAAGTCTGCAGTCAGCCCTACAATATCATCTTCAGAGTAAGATACTGCTTTTCTAGCAGAACAAAAGAACCATTAATGACACCAATTAACCAGTGTAATTCTCATTTACACCTCTTTATTACCTTCCATATACAGTATGTGATACATTATACATCCCATTAATTGTTAACATACACGCAAGTCAAGATCTTTTATTATACTGGGTCATCTATCATTGATACAGAGATATAGATATTTTATAGCTGAGCCAACTAACACTACTGTAGAGCAGAATCTATAACCCTTTTCACATCAAATCTGATTGTGTTATTAAGCCCTTTAGAAGTGCTTACTATGTAATTTGGCCTCTTCCCAGAAGGTATTTTACAGAGGGGAACAAAAAGCAGTATTTGGGGTAAACTGTATTCATTTTGTGTGTTTTGTTTTGTTTTTAAAGCGTAATTATTTTTACCCCTTTAAAGCTTAGAAGTGGGGCATTGTTCTGTGGCACTGTAAATTCCACTTACCTAACAAGCCTAATAGTTTTCATTAACTGAAAACATAGAGGTATTAGTGAAGGGGCCAGAATTTAAGGGAAATCTGGGTGGGAATTCTTTTTTGAAGTGCCAATGATTTTGCATTTTCAAAGGACAGAAAAATGAAAACTGTAATGCAATAGGTATAACTGGACTTCTGCTGGGAATAAGTAAAGTATGTTATCAATGAGCTACATATTGCCCACAGAGATTGATGTTATTTTAAGTCAATGATGTAAACTTTGGAAGTTTGGTTTAGACACTCAGGCAGCTACTCTTGCATACTCTGATCTTAGACTCCAAATGTGTTTTTCTGTCTTCTTGCTGTGTAAGAGACCTCCATAGCCAATAGAAAAATTTCGCTCTCTAGAGGAAATTACATACACAGGCTGTGTTTCTGTTGTCTTGCGCCGAACTCTGATTTGATTCCTGGTGTCTCTTAGCGCACGTGGTCAAACCTGCGAGCTTTGCATGCAGCACTCCTTGCCTTGGGTCTCGAAGCTCTCGTGCCCACTGCAGCAACCTGCGATGCAGGGCGGGCAGAGGAGCCTGTCAGTGCTGAGAAAGGGGCTCTGCAGGTGGTCGTGTCCCTACCAAGGCGAGAGCCCAGCTGCCCACATGCTCATCCTCCCCGCTGTGGTTCGGGAGCGCTAGTGGCAGCTCCTCCCAGGCAGGACCGATGTGCTGACGCCAGTCTCCCAGCCAGCTGCAGCAAAGGGGCGTTCATGCAGAATGATTTTTGGAAGCAGCTCCTGACAGTATCGCTCCTCAGCTGAGCCTGGAGATTGACTGGGTGAGTGTTTCTGCATCGTTGCTGAGAAGCATCAGTTAACTGCACCCTTCCCAGACAGAAGGGGGACCTGATTCTTAGAAACCAAGCAGAAATAAATTTTTAGATTTAAGCTTGTGTCTGCAATGAAAAGCAGTGTTGCCAGTTACCTTCTCATGGCTAAAAAAAAAAAAAGTATGAGTGCTGTTTCACCAATGCCTGCAGTAAAAAGCTTAAACATGATGGAGTTTAGCAAAGAAATGGTGCAGTCAGTAATTAAGCTGGCAGATAATGGGAGCCAGAGCAACCGCCTCTTGGTCGAGATGGGTGCCTGTGTATGTGCTCTTCAGTAGTTAAAAGAAATCCGGCATCTTTTCTTAAGCCCCAGGGAGGATGGAGCAGGCGTGTGCGTCTCTGCCTGAAAATTTCCTTTTGCATAGCTGTCAGTGGTTGCTGCCTCTGCCAGCTGTCTGGATGCCGTAGCAGCGCGTTGCTGGGATTGCTGGGCTGAACCTGCAGGTCGAACCTGGACGTGGCCACAATTTTGTCAGCTAAAGTAACTAAACGGAGGAGGAAGGGGAAGCCACCACAGTGTTTCAGGACAGGCCTGCCCAGCTGTGCCTGGCAACACCCACGGCGAGTGCCTTTGGATTAAATACTTGCTTTAGGCACTTGGAGTCAGTCAGTAATTTGGCACTAACATTTAGCCTTTCCTAAAGAGGATCTTTCCAAGTAATTTTGAAACTTGATTTCAGTGGGGTCTGTGCGATGGTTCCTCTGTGCCTCGTACTTGAGTCAACGCACGAACAAAGACGGTGACCAAGTCCGTCCACGGGCATGGACCAATGCAGTGGCGGACCAGAAAGCAGAACTCCATCTCCTCTGTGCACCTCCAGCCACTGGGCAAAGCTCATCTGCACCCAGTCAGCTACCAAACAGAGCTGTATAAACTCTCCGCCTGGTACATGTGTTACTTGTTCACTCCTATACAAGTTTACTGCACGATAATACATAAAGAAAAGCATCTGTGCATCTGCTGTGCTGACTTGTACTTCTGGTATTATATTTCTGCTTCAGGCATAATTCACAGAATCTGGTGCTTGGGAAGTGTAGGACCTGAGGAGTATCGCGGGCCACGGCTGCTCTTGGAAATCTCTCGGTAATTCCTCACGCCGCGCTTGGTCCCTGGCGCCCGTCCTGCCCCGCAGGGCGCTGGCAGCCCCCTGCCCACCTCCCACGTCTTTGGTTGGACCGGGCACGATGGGCCTCAGAAAACTGCTCCCATGCTATTCTAAATCCAGCTTCCATTATCTGTATTCCTTAATTAGAGCAAATGAGTACTAATTATTCATGGCTAGTATTTTATCAAAATGAATGGCAGCAGCAGTTGGAGACTTTGCCCATTAGACTTGTATCTGTTACATACAAAATGTTGGTATATTCACTTCATGTGTGATATTCTGGTATATATTTAGAATGGCAGTGATTTGAGGCTAATGTGGTGTCAGTAAACAATTAAATACCCTTTACTGAGCAGTTGATGACCCTAAATAAGGAGCACAATGTCGGAGGGAGAAGGAGACTTGCATTAACATAACCCCTACAATAAATGTGCTAAACTGTGTTTAAGTTCACAGAATCTTACTGTTTGAATAACTCCCTAAAATGTTGCTAGTCTTCATTGTTTTCGTTTTCTATGACTGGGTTTCATTGTTAGTCAATATTTAATATGCAATTAATTGACACTATCACCTCACAAAACCCATGTAGTCCCTGATTCTGCTGGAAAGAGGAATTTAAAAATGCTGGAATCATACACAGAGAATAAGAGAACATCAGAAATATACTTCTTCATCCCTGCCTGGCATATAGGTATATATGATCCATTTCACCTTAGGTTAATGATGAAAACGTTAATAATCAATCATAAAAATAGCTTCTTAGGTAAAAAATCTACATAAAATAAATTTTCTGTGATGATATGGGTCGTGAGAGATTCTTCTCAAAAAATTACCATGTTTTTTAGTCCTGTCTTCTCATAGAACGGTTTGGATTGGAAGGGACCTTAAAGATCACTTAGTTCCCCGTGCCACAGGCAGGGACACTCTTCAGACCAGTATTGGTAAACTCCTGATGATTTTGTAATCTTCAGTTGAAGAAAGAGGAAATTAAGCTGTAGATAAGCTTCTCCATTTATACTGGGTTCTGTACCAGGATATATATATAGATGTATGTATATATGCGAATCTTGGAATGGCTTGCATGAGTTAATACTGAAGAGCAGAGCTCTTATGTTTTGTAACCACAAGGCAGCCTGCCCTGCTGAAGAAAACTTAGAAATCCCTTTAAGATTCTTTAATAAAGTGTTTAGCACTTTGAGAAAATCTGGTTTCCTTTGCTGTGATGTTGGTCGTGCAATGTAATTTTTAGAAGGGGCGTTAAGGTTTTAAGACAGAAGAATATTCCTAGAGATACCTTTATAAATGCCTAAATCTGTAAGATGATTAACTGTCAGATTTTTAACAAGCTGTTGATAAAGAAAAAATAAAACCTCCCAAACCTGGTTGCACATAAATTTAGATCTTATTCAAGTTTGTCCAAGGCTTGTTCAGACTCCCATAGAGTGATGTTTGTATACTACAGGTTGTAGAGTCTAACAGTTGCAATATGAAATTTGTATAGGAATATGAGGCAAACTATAGAATATTAAAATGGAGAAGGGAAGAAGGCATATAATTATATGATAGAGGTGTGTGTTCTATAAGTGTGCATACTTTTCCCTTTAAAAAGAATGTGCATAAAGAAAATCTTGGATTTCATTGAAAACAATAATTATGGTAGTTATGCTGAAAGTAGGAATACAATAGTAAAAGAATATAGCATATGAAGAACATGTATCTGATGAGTTAATGTGCATAGTAGAACAGGTATTTTGGGTTATTTTGATTTGCCTTTTTTCCCCTTTTCCTTCTTTATCACGAGGACTGAATTTCTCCAGGCCAGACACGCTGTTTCTCTAGCAAGGAAAAGGCAGAGACCATCTTAATCTATGATGCTGTTTTTTGGGATGGTAGAGTTCACAGCAACACTAATTCTAATCCCTAATATCAATCCTGAAGTTTCCATTATTCCCAGCAATTCCTTTTAAGCTGCTCGCGATTTTTCTTTTTTTTTTTTTTTCTTTACATCTCTCTATATGAAATAATCGTAAGAGGTACCTTACCCTTCCTCTCTTATCTTTCCGTGGCTGCGTTCGCCACGTGCTCAGAAGTCCTCCTGCGTCCATTCGTTTTGTCCTCCTCACCCGTGTGACGCACTGGCGGGTGCCGCGCGAGCTCCCTGGGCTGAGCGCGGGGCTGCCCTGCCCTGCCCTGCCCTGCGCTGCCCTGCGCTGCCCCGCGCTGCCCCGCGCAGCCGCGCCGCCAGCGCCCGGGCTTTGGCTCCCTTTATGGAGCGCATCTTGGTGTCTTCCGTCCTCTTTACCCAATTAAATGTGTGTGTTTGTCTGGCATGCTTAACTTTAGCTCCCTTCTGTTGTTAACTGTGTCCTATCTTTTAACGATCTTATATTTCGCTTTGTCGGGTTTTTGCTAATTTTGAATTCAGAGCGTTTATTGTAATGAATTAAAAGACGATGAAGTCAAACCGTAGTTTGCACATAAATGTAACATAAAAAACCTTAAATTTCCAGATCAAATTATTCATTCCAGTTTCTTGCTCAGCTTTAGTCTCTGGAAAGCACAGACACACACCAACAGCTCTGAAATGCCGTTCCCAGAAGGGACTGACTGCAGAAGTAACACAGTTCCCAGAAGAACTGGGCACAGAAGTAGCATCCTTTTATTCCCACTCATTTGCTTTTAATCATTTCTGTATTTTAGGGACAGAGGTTATAAAGATCAGGTAGTAAATCCTTACGGAGCTGAAAATACCAGGACTTGCAGTCTCCATGTCCTCTGTCCTGCCCAAACAGCACTTGCTGCAGTTCTGGGAGGAACCTGGATTGACAAGTTATTTCTCTGAACATCCTCTCCGTGTCCCGTGTGGGTATTTCAGGCTGCCATAGTGGAAGCTGAAAGAGACTGAGCTTATGGTGTTTGTTGTTATAATAACTCACTAATAATGCATTTTAACAGGAGAATGTGGGACAGGGAAATGTGCTGCAGCCTCTGGAGCTGCCCCGAGCCTGGGATGGTCGATCATTAAGAGTTGCACTCCTTTAAATTAAAGCAAGCAACAAAGCTTGCATTACTGTTACATTAGAATATATTGAGTCTCTTATCAGCCTTTTTTTTTTTTCTACATATTTGTAATACCAGTCCAAGCCAGTAGCATTTTTTTGAAACTTCCCGTGCCCATTCATAGTCATATGGGAGTCAGGATTGTCTCCTTTTAAAACATGTAATAGCTTTGCAAAGAGGGGAATGGGTTGAGAATATGTCATTTGAGATTTTGATAAAAACCTAATGGGAAATTGGTCCATGAGCCAACTTGAATGAGCTAGAAATGTAATATGAACAAAGATCAGCAAAGCTCCTCAGGTTGCCCAGAAGCATTAAGTGTTTCATTTGTGAAATCCCCAAAGTCTGCCAATGCTTGCAAGCTTGGCGTGATGCAGAAGGTGCACTCGCTAAGACAGAGTTTGCACAGATGGGAGCCAAAGAACTGAGAATGTTTTTTGTCCCCATCTGATGAATCTTAAGGCTCCATTTTTGCAGGTGGAGTCCAAAATACTGTAGCAGGTGGCATATTTAAGGATTTCAAAACAAACCTACAGTTTTACTGAACAAAGGTGATAAAATTGCAGAAGGGTCCTGCGTTTGCAGCGAGATCTCTAAGCCATGGTTTATATCTTGTTCACCCTGTATAAGATTATTTAACTGGAGATACAGTATCTCTGGTCCCCGTGAATGTTATGATTCACAGTACATAGCCAGTGTAAAACTTCCGTTGTGTGTCCTTCTCGAACTACATCCAATCTAACTGTGCATTAAGTGGGAAACAAGGCAATTGTGAGGTGCCCAGACAGAGCCGGTTCTCAATTAGTTAAACTGGAAGGATCAGGAAGAAATGTAGGTTGAAAATGAACATGCTGAATTAAAAAAAAAAAAAAAAAAAAAAAAAGTGATGATTATTTAGCAAACAAAGAAAACGCATGGATTCAGCATGAGCATTACTACTGTATTGGAAAGACTTTTTTTTTTTTCCAATCAACCGATTGCAGTTTTTGATAGCTGGAGCCCTAGCTTTTCAGAATATTTTGTGTAGGTGAGGGTTTTTTTCTATGTGAGAGAACCCCTGAAGTCTAATAGAAACCTTTTAAGTAAATCTTACAAAGCTCTAATCTCTCAAAAGCTCCCATGTTCTTCTCGTCTGTTCTTATTTAATTTTTAATAAGAACAATTCCATGCAGCTCTAAAGTGTGGCTCAATTAAGAAATATTCCTACCAGGCATCTTTGAAATCTTGGGAGGTTTTTCCTTTTTTTTTTTTTCCTTTTTTTTTTTTCTTTTTAATTTTTCTCTTTTTTTTTTTGTGGTGGTGGTGGTTTTATTTTTTGTTTACTCCTGCAAATCTCAATTTTGGTTGGCTGGAGTTTAGCGAAGGAGTTTCTCTTTAATTGCAAGCTCCACTTCATGCTGTTATTTACAAGTAGACCAAATAACTTTCAAAGTCTTGTGTTATGCTCGAAGGAGACCATCGAACACATTAGTGCTGTATTCTGAAGTTACAAAAAGGAACTTTGATCTAATTCCCTTGACTTTATCTGTCCAAAAAGTAACTCTAGGTCATGAGAAGTAATTAGAAAAAAAAGGTTTGAATCAAAATTTCAAGACCAGGTATTTTATAGTAATCAAACCTTAACTACTTTATGATTCACTTTTATTTTTATAGTGTATGGCGCACTTCTTGCTGCTCTGGTTAAGCTTGTATCAGCATTTCCATTATAAAATGCTGCTTTCAGGGGTTTATAACTTAGCTGCAAAAATTTACTCTGAGTTTAAGGTGGCATTATGACCTGACTGGAAAAATCATGTTTGTACGAAATACGTGCCTGCCAATACGCATAAAATTTTTGGAATCTTATTTTGGGCTTTTAGAGCAGATTGCAATGGCAGCGTCTCATCAGAATATGCATTGTTAAGGATGAGAGGAATAAGCCGTGCCTGGAGCTATCTCACACAACGGCTGTGGCAGGTTTCATTTTCTGGTCCAGTGTTTACTGAAGTCACCCTGACTTCTCCCAGCTGGAACGGAAAGCGACCTAAGACAGAGACACTCGTACACTTGTAGACTTCCTTACTTTTCTCTTCCTTGATGTCCACACAGAATGGACAAGATGATGTTATAGTATCTCATTTTAGATGGTTATTGACTCCTGGTATTTATGTCATTTATAGTTGTTTCATAGTATTTGGATTGGCAAAAATCAGTATAAACAGTTGTATTCTGCCTATTAAAAGGGCTGGTGAACTTTCGATGTGATGCAGGGTCCGTATTTGCTTCCTGCGTTTGGATAGAAATGGGTCGTTACTTTCCGTGCAGCTGACGGTTTCGATAACTACGTGTCAGTGCTGACCTGATGTCTATAAAATGCCTTGATGTGTTATCCAGAGCATGAAAAATATAAAAGAACATATGTATTTACCTGTTGCTGAGCAGTTCTGTTCTATAAAAAGGAAGTAATATACTTTTTATGGTTTTCTAGAAATATTTTCTTTTTAAAAAAGTGGCTAGCAGGCCTTTTTCAGGGGAGGGGAAAGTCTGGATGGTGTTTTCTGACCTAAACTCCACAAAATTCAAAGAGATGAATGACTTGTCTCTGGTTTGTGGTGTGGGGGTGTCTCCTGTGTCTTTTCAGGAGGTTGTGGGAGAAAGGCTGTGGGCACCGATCAGGGCTCTGAAATGTTTGGCTCTGTTGCTCACTGCCATACTCGGTCTTTTGGTTGTGTTTCTTTATTGTTTTCTCATGTCTTTTTAAAAAACTTGAAGGTAAATGGCAAAAGGCCACAAACCATGGAGATTTAATTTTCTGCATTCCATTTTATTGTGCACTTGTATCTTAATGAGAAGCAGCTACATGAGTTGTCTTCCCAGCCCCCTGAGTTTTTAAATACAGACTTTGCTAAGCTCTACTTTCGGGGTCAAATCTTCCCATTTGTGCAAAACTTCTCAAGATGATGATCAGCTGCTATCGGCTGTGGCCCTCTTCTTTTGTTCATTACACATAACAATGGAAATTCAACGTCTGTCAGACTCATTTAGGCATCTTCAAGGAAAAATTACAAAAGCTAACGTGGCACATAGGGGATGACTTATAGCACTTTGAGGGGGAGAAATTCATGAGTGTCTGTCGATAACCCAGGTACCCCATCACGGCTCTTGAGTGTGTCTCAAAAACATCTCCCAGGCTGAAAAGGAAACTCGCCGAGGGCTCTGGGGAGCACCGAGGCGGAGGGGGGTAAAATGCCACCACAGGGAGAGCTGGGAGCACAGTCGAGTCAGAGCAAAAAGTTGTGATTCAAAGCAGCAAACGGTTAACTTGATAAATCTGCAGGCTGTTGTTCCAATAAGGCTTCTGCAGAGGAATGGTTTTTTGCAGTTTGGAGGCTTTGTGTGATCCTTGCTCTCGTGTTGTCCTGTTTTCCCACCTCCACCTGCTGTGCACCTGCAGTGAGCAGCACCAGCCTGGGCTGGGGGGCTCTTGGAGACACCCATCCCTTTTACTCTGTGAATCAACCCACTGGAAAGGCCAAATCCCTAATGACATTGACAGATTTGAAACTGTTCTGCAATAACTACATGCTGGTTTGGTTATTTTATGGGAGTTTGGATTTTTTTTCACTTTTTGTCTTTTTGTCTTTTTTTTTTTTTTTTTTAACAATCAAATTGATTTAGCACAAGAGGATTGACTGTCTGGGGATACAGAAAAAGCTCATGCAGGAGAGGTCTGTGACAGTCCGTCTTCTTGCAAACCATTTAGTTGTTAAGGACCAGTGCCAAAGCATTAGCCTAGCTGAGAATGAGGAAAAATCATCAAACTGACAAAACTACTTTTAACTAGGACAGGGAAAAGAACACAGACAATCAGATCTACTCTAGCAAGTTTGAAAAAGGCCAAGTCTCTCACAAAAGGGAGAGGAACTTTCTCCTGGAAAGTGTGAAGAAAGTAGACAGACCTTTTTACCTTTTTTTTTTTTTTTTCTTTTTCCTCACCAGGGGATGCAGGTGCTATAGTTGTATGTACAGTTTATTGGTTTAAAATAATTTTTCCTCCTAAATGCTTAGCTTCTGCTGCCTAGCCAATGTTGTTATTCAAAGAATGGCACCTAAGAATTGCACTCCACTTGCCAAGATCTCCTGAAAAGAAGAAACTTAAATTAGGTTTGCCAAGAACAGTTGATTCATAGTGTGTTATAGCCTGAGACCCGTCCAGTCATTGAACACTTGTGAAATCTCGTCCTAGCTGAAGCAGCAGTATCCTAAATCTGGACTGTACTTGCAGTCCGTGGCGGTGATTTCTACCTTAGGTACCCCATCCCCTTAGCCCGAGTCTGCCCAACTCCTGCAGGGCACCAAACAGTAACAGGTCCTTCTTCATGGTTAAGCCTGAGTTGAATTTTCAGTAGTGATCCGGTAGTTGTGTTTGATTTATGATTGGTTTTAAAAGTTTGATAAAATTTAACTCTTACCATGCTAAGAGTAATAAGTGTCAAGGACTGAAAACGGTTCTCACTAATTTGCAATTTAAAATAGAAAAACAAACCCAAAAAGCATCCAGTAGCACAGTACACCCCCTCTGGTTTGCTTGCTCTAAAGAGATATTTATTACACCAGGAAACAGAGCCAGAAGCCTTTCTGTCATTAGTGAATAATGCCATATGACTCCCTTGTGGTACAAATGCCAGATTATGCAATGCCAGGATAGTTATTGTCTCTAAATATAGCATTGTTTGGTATAGAAGTGTCTTTGGAATAACAAATTTTCTCTTATGGACGTTAATATTATACTTTAATAAGGCCAAAATAACTGCAACAAATCTCAGATTTAGCTAAAGGGCATGCATTGTAAATTCAAGTTTGTTACTCTCGCTTTCATAATTCACTGGAACAGTCCACTTGGTGACCCTGATTTACTTATCCTTGTCTTATTAGAAGTAGAACAAATACGTTGTAGTATTTTGCTCTGAAGTGGCAAAACCCCATACTTAGCACCGTGTAAAACCGTCCCATTGTTTAATACTTTGTCAGGCTACCACATTCCTGCTGCATAATGGAAACAGCACCCACAGCCAGTGTGCTGAAAATTACAGAACAGTTCATCACTCAAGACTCTCCAGCATATGATACTATTGCAAATATTTATATTAGAAGCTTTTGTGCTTGACTGTAAAGATTAGAGATCTTACAGGGAGTACTGAAGGAATTACAGCTCTGAGGTGACACACGGGATGGATCTTTCCTGTAAAAATTCAAGCCTTCTTTTTTCCAGGAAAAGAAAAACACATCCTCTAGAAGTCTTTCCAGCTATGAAAGTCTCTTTGCCTTGTGAAAATAGTGAGAGCGTTGCTCTGCAATGCACAATTCAGTGGGAGTGTGATAGCATTTGCTTGCTAGTTGAAGGTGGTGAAAGGTGTTTTTGACACAAACTGAGAGAATTTTAGTGAGGACGTAAAGATATCGTTTGGTTTTGGCGTTTTGCATTGGTGATGTGGTTTTGTTGTTGGGTTTTGTTTGGTTGGTTTTTGGTCGTGGTGGGTTTGTCGTTTGGTTTTTTTGGCGGGGTTGTTTTGGTGATATTTTTGTTTGGCTATGTGGGGTGTTATATATATATATATATATATTTTAATATGGGCAGCACAGTACTAACATCATCAGTATTGTCAGCACAAATATGAACTCTTGCTTTCATCGGGAGGCAACCTACTTTCAAAAGAGCACCTTGGATGCTGAATTTTATATTACCTAGAGAAAATCAAGGGGGAAGAAAAGCTTGTCTGCTATTTCAGTGATATGCAGGGGGGATATATTTGATACACAGAGGAAAGGGACCATGGCCAAATCTGGAGAGGGGATGATGCTCTTGTATTTCTGTGACAAAAGGAACTGGATGTATTTATGGCAGTGGGCTACATGAAATGTATGGATTCTTGCTTCCTTAATAACCATCCCTGTTCCAAGACCATCCTATTTTAGGCTAAAACTGCAGTAGCGAGTCAGTTCAGTAAAGCTTTACAGGTGAAGAGCTGGTTGAATAGGAGAACATCTTGGTGCAGAAGTGGCCACCGAGGCAACCTGCTCCTCAGCAGTGACTGGAACACCAGAGTTCAGGGGAGATTTTGAAAATGTCCTTGCTTGTTTTCCCAGGTTGTTAAACACCTCAGACACAGAATCCCAAAGGCAACGTGAACCATTTTTGAGGTGGAAAACACACAAATGGCATCTTCATTACAGTAATAAGGGCTGCTACCCAAATGAAAAGCTGTGTCTTCCTGGAGCAGCCTGTCTCTTGGATGATACTGGGAAGCCTGGCAGGTGTGTAAATACTCAGTCATGTACCAGTTTTGCTGGTGTCTATAGGAGACTCTCTTGTGGCTGAACAGGACTGGAGAAAATTAAAAAAAAATTGAAAACAACGTCCTTTTCTTTCAGATACTCAAACCTTTGTCTTAGGAGATCTAAGCAGTAATTTGCAAATGTGAAATTTTATGCCTGCAGAATTAGTGCTGGATGGAAACGTAGTTCAAGTGGCACATTATAGCCATTATCTTGTAGTCTATAAAACGCCTGTGTCTGAAAGGGAAGAATACAGGCAGCTGGCAGAGTCTCTGTGTAATTACTGGTTTGTACCATCTCCCTGGTTTTATTGTGAAGCAGACTGCATTTGGCCCTTCACTGGGATGCTCCGAGCTCGATGGGTATGTGAGGGATGTAAGAAACCTTTGCTGCCTACAAACCTGAACCTCCATTTGAATTTTATTCTTTTTTTTTTACTTTATCTTCCAGCTTGCTTCTGATAGCCACTCATGAGTCATTCGTTAGTGCATATAACAGTTATCAGGTGCCACAGGAGCACAAAAATATCCACTCTAATAAACACTATTGTAACTGTCACCTCTTTATGATGTGCAGAGGGATATGTGTGCAGGATTGCCAGCTTTTCATCTGCACAAAGTCTGACACCCTTCTCCAGGGATCTCAGTTTTTCATAAAACTGTCCTCCCTGTGAGTTAGCTCAGTAAAGTCAAGACAGGCACAGCGTCCCACAAGAACCTGATGGTCTGCTGATTGCTGCACAGAGAAGACAAAGGATCAAGGTTAATGTGCTACTTTGGAGTCCCACTCTTTAGACTGATCAAATGAAATGATCTGTTAATAACATAGGAATTCTGATGTTAGGCTTTTTCTAAATGTTGAAATAGGGAATATACCGTCCTTGACACCAGATGCGCCCAATGTTCATGAAAAATGCAAGCACTTATGGAATGGGTTTTTAAAGCGACTTTTTAAGAGCTGGTTCATCAGATGAGAAGAGTTTCCTAAAGTTAGGGACTGACCGTTATAAGAGGCAGCAAAAGGAATTCCAGAAGAAATGTGAAATATGTGGATGCAGCCACACCTGCATCTGAGTGGTCCTTTAGCACAATGCCTGCTTGCTGCTCCTCTCCCCCTGTTCCCAGCCGCTGCCAACACCTCTTTTCCCTTTTCCCCAGGTAAAATCGACTGTTTGCTGCAGGGAGGGCTGGAGTCTGTTCCCAGTGAAGAAAAAGTTCACGAAAAAAGGAAAGAGGGGAAACAGTGTTTCTGTAGCCACTCCCAAGAGCGCATTTTTTTGAAACGCAAGACAAACCATTACTTCTAGCTTGTGTTTATCATATAGTTTGTTTCTATTGGCTACGCTACTTTCCAAGTCCTCTTACCAGCTGAAGTTTGGCTCTAGAACTGAATTTTAATATAATAGCTGATAATGTTATGACCTACAATAACACTTGTAATTGCGCACATTAAAAAGAAGGCAACCTCATCTCATGCTTCTAGGTTTTAGAAGGGCATTAGCGAGCAGTAATCTTTCTGTTAAAGCCATTATGTTCTCATGTCGAGGTTCACACCGGAGGTCTGGGCGGTGCCTGGTCTGCAGGGCCGGTGGCTGAGCATCATATACAGAAATATTGCCCTCAACACCCCTCGGCCTCAGCTCGGACCACCCCAAACCTGGCGTGATGGATTTTTCCTTCTATGAATTTGCCCGGTTGCTTTTGAACCCTTCCAAAGCATGTTGTGCCTGTATCTGCTAAACAGGACAAATGCTTTTCTCTTCTTGCCAGAATGAGCTCGAAGGACTGATGTTACGGTATGATAAGTTGTAAGGGTCTGGATTAGTATGTATAGAAGTGCACGCGTCCTATTAGATAACAGTATTTCATGACCCGTACACTGAAAAAGCAGGAACAACTACAAGATATTTAAAGTTCTAATTCAGTGTCTCAAATGGATATGAGACTATTTTGGAATATCAATACATTTTTTAATTTAAACAAATCTAATTATACTAACTTAAAGATTTATTTAGCTAACTTGGTAATGGTAAATGCTTAAATATTTTAGATGTCCGAGATAAACGTAATAAAATGACTCTGTTTAATCTACAAATTAATCCAAAAAATAAATTGCATTTTAATTACATTGATAATAATCAAGCCCAAGTATGATTGGCATATTCCTTCCCTGAGACAGCCAAAAGGCAGAGAGAAGCAAATGCTGTGGGCCAGAGTCAGTTTATTCCTTACAGCACTGGAGGTTTTGAATAATTCTGTTAAGCTTTGTGCATGCATTCCTAATTTATACTAATCTAGCTGAGCAGAATATGGCCTTGTACCTGAAACTGGTCCAGCACATTCCTACGCTGAAGATGACTCCAGTAATGAAAATCTGTCTTGCAAATGAGTCATTGTAAGAAGACTGTGCTGAAGATGTTGGAAATCAGGATGATGCATGTGAAAATGAAATTAATCAATATGAAGATGAGGATCAGCAGTCTATCACAGCAGAGCTGTTTGGTAATAATGAAACTGAGGAAACACGCACTGCTAGGGAAACACATGAAATTGCAAGAAATGTCAGTGATAATAATGCATTAGTAGCTATTTCCAGAAACAGGGGAGACTGAGCTTGCAGACAAAGAAAAGGTGTGCTAGGAAGTTGTGACGCTTGTTAACAGTCCCAGATTTTGGGAAAACTTGGTGAAGTGCATAGATATACAAAAATAAGCACAGTTATTTCATCTCTGGCTGTAGTTGCTCCAACTGTGCATTCAAGTAATTGTCAGGTTGGGTAATTTCTTATGCAAATGAATGTTTGAGAATGTTCAGCAGACAAATCAACCCTGGGTAGGGTAGTGGGACATTGTGTGTGCAAATTGGCTTGTTCTGTTGTGCGGTCTCTTTTTGTCCCACAACTTACAAGAAAAAAGTGTTTTTACCAAGGCTAGGTGGTGCATTTGGTGTTGTGAAAGGGTGGAAGAGTGTTCACCGTCCTTGCTGTTGAGGTAAAACAACGATGAATGTTATCATCAGCCAGCCTGTCCAATGGGTTTATACCTTTACAAGAGGATGCGGTGGATGCTGTTTACTACCTGTTACTAGAACTTCCAAACACACAACTGCTTTCATAGACTCTTCTTTCATCTGTGGTTTTTTTGGAATCCAAGATAGCCTATTCAGTGGGAAACTAGCAAAAATCTGAGCAGAAGGTAGCTGATGGGAGGTGTTGAGAAGCCCCTCACTTCAAATCTCCTTAGAAATGGAGGAGAGGTCTCTTTCCTCTCAAAATCACAGCCTGCAATGATTTCCCGAATGTGCCCATGTCACGCAAGGTTCAGTCCCTCACTCCGTGGTACAGGGGCGGAGCGATAAGAGGGTTTGCTCAGGACAGAGCAGGGTAAAAAGCTTTATTGCCCACAGAACCTGACAAAAATTAATCCACACATTTTCAGTTACATAGAGTGACCTAATATTAGCTTATGTAGTCGTGGCTGTAGTGTAGAGGGGAACCTGAATTTGCGGGTTACTAGGTGAGACTGAGGGGGGTGTTTCAGCAGAAGGCTTCTACAGAAGGAGTCGTCCATTTGTCGTATCCCATGGGGCTAATCCGTAAATCCAGCTGGAGCTGAGACAAACACACAAACAAAAAAACCCAACAACAAGAAGCTCAGAAATCTCTGAGGTAAGACAGAGGCTTATTGAATGTTTCTACTTTAATGCGTATGGAATATCCAGATATCCCCACGCCCGTTACAGTGAGATCCATGGACAGGTGCTATCCTGAGGGAGCAGCAACAGATACAACAGTACATAACCATAAGAGTAATTATAATTGACCCATCAACACACAGATGTTTTATGAGCTACTTACTGGACATACACGTGTAAGTATACTGCTCCCCGTTCATACTTGGAAATCAAGTCACTAGACGTGTTCCTCAGGCTGGTGTCTTCGTTCCTCCTGCTTTTTAGAGGCCTTTGAAAGATTTCTGTAACAGTTTTTTGAAGCTCAGGTTTCATTGCCTTTCACTGATGTTTTTGGAAACTTTTTAGCTGTTACTGAAAGTAATTTACACTCATTTTAAGGTGCATTTGCACTGCCAAAGACATGTAAGAAGGTCATAGCTCAAATGAGACTTGTCCCCTAAATTCTGTCAACTTCTACTTAAACTTAATGATGCCTGTAAAACTGCTGACCATATCGAGTCCCACTTTGAAATCCCATGTTAGGAACCCATATATGATGATTATTCTTGCATGTAGGAGCTTCTGTAAGTTTCTATAGCTGCGTCTTGTAATAACTGGCTTGGGCTCATCTCATCTTTGAGCCTCTGCATTTGAGAGTCCATAAAACAAAAAATCAAGAGGTACTCATGCCTGTGTAATTTTAAGAGAGTAAATATCTCTCTGTATATTTTGATTTCTGAAATTCCTTTTAACTGGATTGCAGAGAAACAAAACTAATTGTTTATCGAATTGAGATTTGGAAAATGCTTTCCCCCTTGAGGTCAAAAAAGAAATTCCACTGTTGTAAGTTATTTTGATTTCATGGTTCTTTAAATCTTCTCCAACCTTTTTTTCCTTTGTTCTTTATCCAATACCACAAAAATGTAATAACAGCAAAAGTAGACAATACAGATTAGACGACCTGGCTAGTATTTAAGCATGTGCTCAAGTATTTTCTTAGTGGGCTTAAGTACTGTGTTGTAGATTCAGCTTGCTGGATGGAACTGTTTTCTGAAGTTGTAAGGACAATAGAGACCCTGCAGGAAAAGAGGATTTTTCACCGCACCATTTCTTGCTCTCTTCTTGTAGTTAATAAAGTGTCTCAAATTGTTTAAAGTAAATAACTAAAAGTCCTAATAGCTATTGTACGCTTGTGTTTCTAGAAAAAGAGAAAATATGTCTTTAAGGAAAAGTTAGACATACTATTTATGCTTTAGTAAATAAATATTTCTTGACACCATTGCAATGAAATCATTTTTAGACTGTTTTCAGTGGGAAAATACTGATTCAGTAAAACATAATTTTGATTTGAATTTGTCACTGTTTAAAAATATTTTTTTTGGTTTTTATTTTAAAATTACAACTTTTCCTCACACAAAAGCCCCTTCTTCTTTACCTGATCATTTGTGTGTGTGTAAGTATTCTCTTAAGAACTGAGATCTTGGAGTTTTTGGTAAGCAAGGTGCCAAGTGAAAGGATGAACCTTTCAGAATTTTCCAAATTGTCCAGAAATTCAAAAATACGTCTCTTCTCAGCTCTTTTTTTTGATACCTTATCTTTCTAAACCTTATCTGTACAAATTTGTGTGTTTTCAACCACTATGTAAAAGTCTACCCAGTCGTAATTACTGCATTTTTGTGCAAACTCATGTTTGTGTTCCCATAGTGATGACTACTGTCAGGACTTGAACATTAAAACTGTAAAAACAAAACATAAGACTGGGATACATTAGCTTGGGATAAACTGGGATGAACTGCTACTTGTTTTATTCTAGGATTACATGGAAGGCTTGGTTTGAACTATATATCAGGTTTAAAGACGGTTCAAAGAAAAACCCTTCATCGGCAGAACAGTATAAGCTGCTATCATTTTTAATTTTTATTGAGCCCTTTTAGCACCCAAGATGACCATAAGGGAAAAACAGACAAAAATATTGCCCATTGTAATAAATAATTTGACTCAAGTTTCAAGCCTGTTGTTAAATGAAACTCGAGGTAATCTTCTAAGCAGAGCTTCAGGGCACCTGTGACTTTTAAATGGAAGTATCCTGTTTCTAGGGAAATACATACCTTTAAAAATTAAGCTTGAGGCTAAAAGCCTCAAACAATAAATCTCCCTGCAGCTCTCTCCTCTGGGGACATATATACTATGCAGCCTTCAAGCAGGGCACTTAGCCTATCTTTGGGTGTCTTTTCTCTGGTGTTCAAGTTCTTTTATAAGGAACATCTGGGTATGTCTAAACCTTTATGAGTTTTCAGAATCCAAAATGTCTCCTTTTCATACCGGCCTGACTGTTGACTGTTTGGATGCTCTCAGAACAGCTGCCGTAGCTGTTAGGAACCCAAAATGTCAGACTATTTCTGATGTTATGAAGAGAACCGTTTAGCCCCAAATGTATATGCAGTTTGCACACACACCCATATATTATTTAGCAAAGACACATGCTCAGTATAATGTGTTAGGTGTCATCCAGTGCAGTTCGAAACTTGAAATTTCCATTTCTTTGCTTGGGAGGTACTTGGACACTCAGCATAAAGGAATCATGGAAGATCCTCCCTGAGACAAATGGGTTTGTCTTCAGAGAAGCGTTGAAGTACTGGTAATGGTGCTAAACTATTGAACCACGTAGTAGCTGCTGATTAATTTAGCAGTGTCCGTTCTGAACACTTAATAAAGGAAATCTTGAGTAAAAATAATAGCTGTGTAATTAATGCGTAAGTAAAAGGGAATGAGGATAAAGCCTCACAGGTATGTGTATTAGAATACACGACGTAAATTTACATTGTGAGGAATGGTCTCACCATCATCTTCTTTGTTGTATTGTGTGTCTTACTGTTACATAGCAGACAAGTGGAATCGCTCTTTTTGCTGCTAAATCACAAACGTTGCGACATCTGGCTGTGCCATAGATGCTCTGCAGCCGCATCCCCAGGCGAACGGGTAACACGTCGGCTTCAGCTCACGCCCCGTCTGTATGTTCATATCTCGTAGACGTAGACATATCTGGCTGCTCTAAGTTTACTTTTCAATTTGTTATGATTTTTGGTATTTTAGTCAATGTACCGACGATCCTCCCTAAACTCTAATAAAATGTAAACAACAGGAAGGTATATAGAAAGCGAAAATAACTCATTATTGCCAGTCATATGCTCATCAAAATCCTAAGGGGGCTGTGACCTGATTGTAACTTTCCTCTAGCGCCATACAATAATTTTTAGCTGTGAAAGGAAATTTTATGGCATGTAAGATTAGCCCACACTAATGCAAGGTCAAAAATAATAGAATCAATAAGCAAACTCAATACTGTTAACATTTTGAGAAAATTACTACTAGAAAACAATGTCAACAACAGATTGAAATGGGTCTCCAAAGTTGTCCTATTGATTTCCTTTCAAATTCATGACAATCTAAGTCTTTTTTTCCTTTACAATGTGGTATCCATTTTTCCTTCTTTTTTGTTCTTTGTATTTTACAGCCCATTTGTATTATTTTAGCTATGAACATTTCTTAGTTTATTATTTAAAAATATGGCAAAATTAGTATCTTTGAGTTTATATTCTGAAATAGACAAAAGCTTCTGATACCATTCAAAAGTGGTTAGAAAGCCTAAGGCTATTTTCAAGTTTTAATTCTGTTAGTAATGCACCAGAACAAAACGTGGGGAGGAGGAGAGAGGAAATTGAAAGTAAGTTTGACATTTGTTTAGAACTGTCAAAATTAAGTATACTAAGAATAGGATAGAAGTCAAATGCTTCAATATATATTTAAGTATTGCATTTCATACCAGTAATACTTTGCCCTAGCAATGCTATCGCAAATTGATCGTGTTATGTCTTTGAAGTGAACAAATTATAATTTGGCTTTAAAACAGAGACTGTGAAGTCTAGTTTCTTTAGCATGGTTGTGGCAATCGAGTGCCTCGGGTCTGTGTTTCCAATAGGAACATGCTGTGACCATGGGCAAGTAAGGTGCACAATTTTCCAATGCCATAGCGGAACCTTCTGCAACATATATACTTATATACACGCTCAAGAATATTTCCACTCTTGCGTGTTGTTTGAAAAACAACTATTTAATACTGAAACACTTGGAGATTCTGGGACAAATGTTCCACATGGACTGAAAAGCAGAGTAAGAGCAAGGAAGAGGGGAGGGATGTACCGTCCTTGGGTCGAGGAAAGGGCTGATCCATCTTCTCTCTTGTCACATCAAATCAGGAGGTCTGGGGCTGTGGCTGGAGAGGAGAGAATATTACCCCAACCCCCATTTGAGACGGCTAGCTGGATATAAGAACGTAAACCAAAATTTCAGTATTAGTCTAGACTCTCATGTATACCCTCTTCAAGGAATCCTCTCTATTCAGGAAAGCACTTTAGCTCCCACTTTGCTTTACACGCACAACATAAATGCTTTCCACAGCTGAGGTTTATGTTTGTAAAGCAAAACGATGTATTGTGTTATTGGATGATCTCATGGTCAGAGGAAAAACCTCTATGCAAACTGCTTTGCCTGTGTGGTTTTGAAGTCTGGCTTTTGCAGGCTCTGGGTACAAAAGAGAGAGATCTGCAAGTTCCAGAGCTGGTGTCTTTGTTCTTTGAAGTCCTAATGTCAAAATCATGAGGACCTGGATTTTTAATTTATATCTCTCAAAATGAAAGTTTCATTTATAGTGAATCTAGTTCATCTACTCTTGCAGTTGTTTTTAAAACAGCAGTTTTAATAATACTTGAAAAATCCATTTTTAAAGCTTTTTTTCCCCTCTAAAACCACTGCAAGAGGCTTGAGAGAAGTTTTGGCCATCTTTGGTATTTTTGTACAATTTTATTTCATGTGGATACACATGAACAGCGTTTTGCCATTGTAAGCCAAGATGTGCTGCTTGAGACAAGTGAAACCTGAACTATAATATTTTCATGTTGGTTTTTTTTTTCTCCATATCTACTAGGACTTTTACTGAATTGTTATATTTTGATTAAAGTTATATTTAAGAAAAACATTCAACTCTATTGTTCCATGTCCAGAATGGAGATCAGAATAGAGGTTTTTATTTCGAACAAATGTGGATTCTTAAAGATGAAAACAAAATCCCTCTTGATTTCTTTCTAACAAAGGCCTCTGCTGTGATCTGTGTGTAGATTTCTAAGCCCTCTGCATATTATGTTCAATGAATGCTGTTTACTTTTTACCACTGGTATTTTGTGTGGTTTGTTGGTTTTGGGGTTTGGTGTGTGTGATGGTTTGTTTGGCTTGGTTTGGTTTTTTTGGTGGTGTTTGTTTTGGTGTTGGTTGGTTGATTGGGGTTTTGGGGGCTTTGGGGTGGGTTTTTTTTCTCATTTTTTTCTACTATGTAATTTTTTCTTGCTGCCTTCTGCAAACTGGGACTGTGATTCAGACCAAACTGATGTAAATGTGTGCAGAGACAGAGCTTATTACATGGAGTTAGTATTCTGACCATGCGAAGGTGTGGTTGCACACCTTGCTCCCAACCAAGCTGGTTTCAAAGTCAAAGAGTTAGGAGATATGTAAATAAAGCCTGAGGACCCTGAGATCCCCCATCAACCTGGATTTTTTACCATTTGTAAGAATGTCAGACTATATTTAGCTCAGGTCACAGCAGCAACTGTGTGATGGTCCGTGCCGCTTTGCTGTGCGTAGCCCTGTGATTAGGGATACTTTTAAAGAAAGTGCAAAAATCTAGTTTTAAGTCCTTTTCGTTGTGTCCTGTAGAGCAGCAGAGTGCATGAACTACCAAGTTATGGGCGAAGTTGGGTGGCATCTCACGCTTGCTCACTGCTGCTGAGACTGGGTTGTTACGCTCTGCTTGCTGGGCTGTAGGACCCTGATGTGTTGGCCCAGGTGAAGGAGCTGTATTGCAAGATGGCTTGTCTCAAATTCTGGTCCTTTCTGGAATAATGGCTTATGCTTTTTGTGCTAAAGAGTTATTAGGTGAACCATGCGAATGACGCTGGAGTCAAGTTCTGAAAATCAGGCTCGCCGCTCTGGAAAGTGTAGCTTTGAACCCCCTTGACTAGCTGGACTACAAACAATTTCTCCTGCTTTTAGGATGAATGCTCTATTGCACACTTATGCTAAATATGATAATCCGTTCTAATTCTTCTCCCTTTGGAGAACTGTCATTGTGAAATCTACTTTCCAGCTTTGAATCTGTATATATACTGATTACATATGTATTGATATTATATACTTGATGTAATCACTGTACCAATATTTGGTTCAGTGAATTCAGGTGACTGAGATTGCACAAAAGATTAGCTGCCGACGTTTCCAAGCTCCCTGAAGCTGTCTTCAGATATACCTGTCTTGTCTTCCTCCATTGTCTATGAAAGAAGTCTGGTTTATAAGCTCTGTGGGGTTTAGTTTTGTAGACATTGTCATGCCTAAATTGAGTCGCTAAAATGAAGTGAATCCAAGCCTGTGTGGTGGTGTTTGTAATAGACTTCGTGTTTCTCCCAAGTTCAACAGCTTTGCTTATTTCTCTGGTATCTCACAGTTCCTTCTCTCCCTGAAATATAATCCTTTCTGGATTTCACTTGTAATAACTGAACTAATTATTTTCAGGGGCAGATGTATGGCACGGTCCTGATGTGGCCATTGCTGTAGCAACGTCTGTGCTTGCAACAAAAGCAAGTGCTGCATTCCTTACAAATAGGGCTTAGCTTGTCATAAGGGCAGGCTATGAAAAGTTCATTTGAACAGGATGATTTTCTGCTAGCCTTATGCTACCAGCTGTTCGGGCAAAGGGTTGGCAACAGCTCTGTAGACTGGTCTTAGCCAACAAATGATGGTGGAGTTTGAGAATCTCATCAAACTTTGACAACAACCCAGAACTTATTTGAAACGCATTTCTTGTCATTGCTGGGGAAAGAAGAAAGAAGAAGGAAAAAAAAAAAAAAAAAGGAAGAAAAAACACCACTGAAGGGAGTTGTCACACAAAAGTGTGTGGTATGAACTCAGAGACCCAAAAAATCAATCATGGCAATTATTTTACTAAATTATTTTAAACTGTAGTGTGTCCAGAAGTCTTTCTGTTAAATGTCTGCTGTCACAGCAACAAGCTGTGCTGTTTCCATCTCTGACCTTTTTCGTGTTAAAATGCATGTCAGTATGTAAAACAGAAGCACTCCACACAGAAGATGACGGTAGCAGTGCCTTGCTTTGCTGCACTGAAGGTCCTGGAGATACATATTTTGCAGGAAATGAGTATAATGGGACAATTCGCCATTTAGTTAGAGGGGAAAAACAAACAAACAAACAACGAGAAATACCCGCACCACCACCACCAAGCAAAGGTTGCTTTTTCCAACATTTGTTTTGTCGTGTTCATTTTTGCTATGATACATTTGAGGGAGCAGAATGGAAGACTTCAGTGGCACACGCAGAGAGTGGATGACTTGATGATGAAGTGTGAAATGACCATTAAAGCACTGACCGTTTATCCCTAATACTCTATTTGGAGTTGAGATCTAAGTGAAATGAGCTTAGTGGTTGCAGCTGAGTACCTACTGGACAGGAGTCCATATGTCACAGAAATCTAAATCAGCCAGCACGGTTTAACATCAATAACAGCATTGATTCTGAAGAGGTGTGAGTCAGACTAATAGATAATAACATTAAGGATGCGAAGAGCTTCAAGGAAGATTTGGGGAAACAATCGGGATGTTTTCAAAGTAGCTCCTAGTATTTTGTTTTCAAAATCTACTAACATAAATGCAAAGTGCCCCAGTAAGTACCCTTGGAATCTCTGGATTTGGGTTCTGTGCTTTCAGATGACAATGAAAAGACATTTGAACGCATTTTCCAGAATTGTGTATACAGTTGCACAAAATGAGTGTCAGGTCTTATTCCACTCTTGCCATTTCACTTCGTACTGCAGAAACTCCAGGGCGAGACTTGCTGCCTAAGCTGGGTTTGAAGGCGCAGGGCTGCATCCCTAGCCCATGTAAGTCGACACAGACATGTTGGTTGCAGTGGACTGATGCCAGTTTACATCAGATACCAATTTGTACAATTTATTTCCCATTTTGTTGCTTTGGTATGAATTTCACTGTACCCACAGTGGAAGGCGTTTTAAGGCTACATTCACGAAAGTTTGTAAGAAACTTTACCATGCCCGAGTCAACATGCTGATTGGGAAATTTGTATTATTTGTGCTCTGAGAAACCTACAGACCTCCATCAGTACAGGTTTTCAGCAATCATGTGCTCTCTAAAGGGCGAAGAACAGTCCCCAGTACAGAAAAAATTACCCTAAACAGTACAGAAATCAGAAAAGAGCTCTATTTGGAGGTTCGTTTCATTCCTTCTCCTCTATCTTTTAAATCAGGCTGATTATAACTGCAGGAGAGTCCCAGACCAGATGTGAACTGTTAGCTCTTCATGCACAATACTAAGTTTCTCATGTCTGACCAGCCAAAATAAAGTTTTTCCAGTGTAAATCTGCTTCATGGTTTGAAATCAGAAAATTATATCCTTTGAGAGAGATTTTAATTCAGGGAAGTGAGGTTTGGTGTTACAGTGTCTTCCTTCTGAGATTTAGATTGATGATTAATGAAGAACATTAAGTACATACTAGTAAGTTGCAGGGAAATTATATCCATTCTGGGAAAGAATGGATGAAGACAGATATAGAGATATAGATATAGATACATATATATAATCTCCCCCCTTTCCCAGGAGTTTAGACTGGAAGTTTCCAGAAAAATAATCAAATAATATATAATTATGCAGTTTCCTACAGCTGATGTCAGTGCAGTAGTAAATGCTTGCCATCGACTTTCAGGGTACCAATCAGAGAGTGAAGAAATGCCAGTGTTCTGTGTTAGCACAATATCGAGTAATTCGTTTAGCCTTCTCTTGCAGTAGGTTGAACTCGAGGGAAGTGTGTGCAGAGGTAAAATCCATTTGGGATGTAAAGTCGCTGTAGCACGGTTTGTGCTCTCTGAGAATGGAGAGGAGGGAGGAGGGCAAGCAGCTTTGTTGGAATCAGTGGGAACAAGATGACGTTGCTTTGTGCCTGTCCTTTAGTCATACAGAAGCAGTCATTTAGGCTGATTAACGTATTTGAAGTAAAACAAAACAAAAATGTCTGTCCATATTTGTGACGTGTTTTATGTATGCAAACACACATTAGCTGGCAGTGTGGCCATGCCAGCAGAAATGTCTGAGCAGGCATGAAGGAAAATGATTCAGATTTGCAGTATTTTTTTTTTCTTGTTTGGCTTGGTTGGTTTTATACTATCTTGTGTATTAGGCTGCAGCCAAAAAACCTGGTGCCTGATCAGGTTGTGATCATTTTTCTAGCTAGAAATACCATCCCTTTGAGGGGGGGCAAAAAAAAAAGTGTGTGATCAGTAGCTGTGTGAGGTCATGGGAAATGCTTTTAGGATTTGGCTGGAGGAGCTGGAAGTGTTACTACTCAGGGCAGCTCATCAGCCCTTTTCCCTGGAATCCCACCATCAGAGGGAGCCCATCGGGGTGGCCTGACACACCACAGAGCAAAATCAGCCAGATCTACCCAAACTCTCCTGCCAAACCATTGAAGCCTGGCTGGATAATTCTGCACTAAAATAGATAAAGAATTCTTATATGATCCTTCCTGTCAGTTCTGCTATGGGGGATGTACCTGCAGCAGCGGGGGCTGTAGCACTGGTGACTGGCAAATTGAATGCTTGTTCAGGTCCTAAATAAAGAGAGATGTGTGTGTGTGAGATAATGTAGGGGGGTGTGTAATATCATAATGAATATATTGCCATGTGTGCTGTAAAATTTAAACTTAGCAATACATAATGCAAGAGCATGTTTTCTCACTTTATTTCGGTATCTGGAAAGTTTCAGCACTGGCATCATATCAATATTTATTAATGCATTGTGAACCAGAACCTGTGATTATTACTCATGCTATCTTATACTTCACAGGCTTCAACTCTGAAGAATAAAATCACATCTGCTTTTGCTCTTCCCATATTTTATTCAATGTTTTAACAGCTTTGCCGTAAATATCTCATCCATTACGATTCAGTTGTGACTGTATCAACTTCACATCTCCTGTTTTATTGCTGTCATTATAGTTAAACAACGCACTGTTAATTCTGTTAACTAACAAGTTCATTGTTCTCAGTAGTCAGCAATCTCTGTTTGTTGAGTCCACAGTGTTACTGGTTGTAAATCAAACCTGGGGAGTGAGTGAAGGGTTTTCCTTAGTTTGGAAATTGAAGATATGTTCTTCATAAAGGCTGATTAATAAAAGGTTAATTGTGATCCCAGGTAATAAAGCTTGCAGGGTAATTCTGATTCACTGAGAACAAAATCAGTGGTACCTGTTATCTTCAGCCTCTGTTACAGCCTCCAGAGAACAGTAATTTTCTTATACTCTAAGCTAAGTGTTAAAAGTTGTAAACTTCATGCTGAAGGGGGGAGGAGGGAACCGCTGAAATTATAACTGGAAAGAACATTAAAGAATAATGGCAAGTGGAATGACCAATGTGCTCATGACTGGAACTGGGTAAGAGCCTAGTATTGCTGGGGAACGAAAAACGGTGAAAGAAAATGAATGTCATTAGATATGAGGAAGAAGCAGAGATGGTGGATTTATGAGACCTGGATTTGTGCTTTAGGGAAGAATGGAATAAAGTGGTGTAAAAAAGTAGGTGGAGCTGCTGATGGAAGCAATAGAAAATGAAGTCAGTCAGCAATATTATTATTATTATTATTATTATTATTATTATTATTATTATTATTATTATTATTATTATTAAAAATATCTGGAGGCTTGACCGCATGTTTTAAGAACCGTTTCAGCTTGCCGGCACTCTCCAGTGCGGTACCTCTCTCTGCTGCAGGAGCACTCTCAGGTTCTCCTTGTCCTCGTTCCTCCCCACTATTTGTGCAGAGCTCTGATGGAATTCCCCTGGGAATTGATGGGCAGCAGCTCTGGGGAACCTGTGCTGCCTTGTGCAAGGAAAGGAGCAGGCTGGCACACTGGCAGGAGGGAGAAAATGAAGGGGAGGGTATGCTAAATGTGTCAGAGGTGGGGCTGAGCCCCACCGGTGGAAACCAGTTCTCCTGCCTCTGGTCCCGCTCAGCTTAAAGCTACTGAAATGTGTTGAACTGCTGTAGTTTGTTCCACCTCAGATTGAATTTCTGCAGAGAACAGTTCCTGCCCTTTTAAGGGTCTGTGAGTCAATAGATTTCACAACATGAGTAAGCCTGTCTTCTTTTGAGAAATATGTAGTCATTAGATCTGATTTTTTTTTTTTTTTTATGTACAATTCCTAAAGGAAAATATACCGCGCTTGTGGTTTGAAAGCTGTCTCTTGAGAAATCTTGCATGCCTGGTGATCATTTGAATTCCTTGCAGTCCTTAGCTTGCTGCCTGTGCGTTAGAAATCATTTTAAATGAATTGAATAAAATTCACAAATGTTATCTGCCAGAGTATGATGAACTCACAGGAAATATGACTCAAATGTATTTTTTTCTTTTTCTTTTTTATTACAGTAAATAGGAATGGACAAATAGAACTTCAATGACACATTTCTGAATGAGATTTTACTGGTCTGCTATCAGGGGGCAATGTATAATGCCTTGTTTAAATAAACTGGTTTACATTTGTTGAATTTCTGTGTAATTATAAATGCATAATAGGGAATAACCATGGAAAGATCAAGGACAACCTTTGGAGTTATATGAATGAAAATGAACATGAATGTAAACAATTTTACAATTAAGCCTTTATTTAAGGAATGAAAACTGTTTGTTTGGTTGTTTTCTTTGGGTTTTGTTGTGGGGCTTTTTGTTTTGGTCTTGTTGGTTGGTTTTTTTGGTTTGTTTTGATATTTGTTGGTGGGGGTGTTGGGTTTTTTAAATTTTTTTAATCCAAGATTTTTTTTTTTTTTTTTTTTTAGTCTTTCTCTTCTAATTTGGGATATTGGGAGTGTCTTGTCTTTGTTTTAGTTTGTGGATACAGGCCAGAAAGGTTACGGTCCCCATGTTACCTACTGCCCATAAGTAAATGCATAAGCAGGGGAATTCCAGTATCTGGCCTGAAATGGATATTTAGGAAGACACTTCTTCCATTTTAATCGCCTACGTCTCTTTAGTTACTACAGTGAGAGTAGGAGGAGTAACTCTGACAAGTCTTTTAGGTGTGAGAAGGGTCCACTGAACTCTGGGCCACTTTGCCTGTGCCCACCACACCGTGTCAGGAGACCACGTGGAGACCACGTGGAGACCACGTGGAGACCACATGGAGACCACGTGGAGACCACGTGGAGAGCACGTGGCAGCCGCTGTAGTGCAGCTTGGATGGACCGTCCGGACGCAGCACGTTCATGGGCACCCAGGCTCTGCTTCCGCGGGCTGTTTGAGGATTTGAGGGTCTTCTGTGCTGGGTAGAGCCGAGTGGCATGTTTGTGGAATGGAATCAGGTTTCATTATTTGCCATGAATTATGCTACACGTCAGTGTAAACTGGGCATATTTCTTTATGTTGCGTGGTTAGCTTAAAAAAAAAAAATCAGTTTTTAGGTCTGTTGACAAAGGAAATAAAGAACCTGAAAGTGTGCCGAAGGCCACTTTTTACCTTCGTATCCTCTCAACTGTTACATTTGTTTGTCTATGGCAAGCTTGGGACTATATCCCTTTGCCGAGCTCTGTGTGTTTCTGCAGAATTAATAATTGGAGAGGGAGCCCACTAATTCCCATCTCCCCATTGGAAACCTAGTATGAAGTAATGCACCAAACTAAACACATGATGTATCTCAGCTCAGCAGCAATTATTATACCTGTTAGTACTACTTTTTAAATTGAATTTAAACATGGAACAAGAACTGTAAGAACCTGTTTGGCATTCGATTCATGAGAGTGTTGGGATATACTTTGTCGATGCTGAATCTGCATCAACACTGAAGTTCCCAATAAAATTCAGGAAAAAAAAGATGCCTGGGCATCATCTTGAGATTCAAAACAGGTTGACTCAAAGTTTGGTCCATTCACTCTAAAAATCCCTTAAACCTCTTTGCCTTGGTTTGGGGCTGTATCCCTGCTGTGGGAGCTCTACCTTTGATTTCTCGCTCAGTCATAGGTTTGTGTGTAACCTGAGGGTCAGTCGTTCAGCTGCTGTGCTCTGGGTTCCCATTTACAAGGTAGTGGTAATAACAGTGCTCCTCTGCTTTATATGAGTATTTGGAAACCTTAATTTCTTACTATTTGTCATCTGTAAAGTACTGTATTTCATAAATGGACAAAACTAAAGAACAAAGGGGAGAAGGAAGAGATTTATACAGTTCTGAAAGGAACCGTCCTGGAGTTTTGCTTTCAGCATTTTAATGCTCTGCAAGATTTTAGCTGATTTCACAAGAGTCCTAGTTGTCTTTATTCTAAAATTTTGTGCCATGGAATTGTGGGTGGTCTGTTCATCTCAGGGAATGCAGGTCTGAAAAGGAATGTGCACGAGATGGGAGGGATTGCACGTGGCATAGCATCTATACAGAGCCTGCCGACGTCAGAGTCGTCTGCTGTATAAATATTGAGGGCTGTAGCCCTGAACTTGAGAAGTAACCAGTTTTTATCTTTTATTAATTGACTGAGCTAATCGTACTGTTTCACTTGATAACAGAGGAATGGATTCTGCAAACATCAGCGGGTGTAGGGTGGCACTTGCTGTCCCTCAGTGCTCCCCAGGCTGCAGTGGGACAGATGTTGTTTGCCTGAAGGAGAGGAAAATGCTTCCCGTGTTTGCCTAAGGAGTGCACTCGGTAGCAGCTGTGATAAGCTGGTAGACGTCCACTTTGTTCCCTTGATGGAACTGAAAAGAAATAACCAAGAAACATGTTATTTTGGAGCAGGCTGCAGAACTGGAAAGGTACTATAGTGATTATTATTTGAATCCACTTCCCTGTCTTCCGATTGGCAACTACACGTATAACATATTAAACTTTACAAGCGTTTCATGGCTGGTGGGAAGTGAGTATATGTTAATCCTGAAGCGAAGGTTTAGAAGAGAAAGGTCCAGTGTCGCAGAGCTCAGAACAGGTATTTGTGCAGAGGTGACCTCTAGAATGGGCAATGCGTTGTGTATTTGGGAAGGTTATTAATCTATGCCAAATACATGATCGCATGTGAGGGTTGTACTTTGTATTATTTAATTTCATTCCAATTATTCCAGAAAAAAACAATTAAGAAAATGAATAATTATAAAAGTAAGGTCAACTCAATTTTCTCTACTAATGTTTTTTAGTTACTGGACTCATTATTGCTAATTTCTTTCATAATCTTTGCCATCTAACCTCATTTGTTTCATTGCTAAGTGGCAAGAAGGGGAGCATCATAAAACTTCAGTGAAAACAAAGCAGAAAAATCATGTTATTTTAGTGATTTCCTGAGAAAGTAATTATCTGTTGTTAACCTTTATGGAAAGAACTCTTATGATCATCTTCAATATAGCTGTTAAATTTCCATCTTTCCATTTCTGATTGCAATTTTCCAAATTAAAAACATATAGCTAGGTCGATACATTAATATCACATCATCTTTTTCTTCTAGTTATATTATTAATTTACAACATGCTCTAAACAGTTTGCAGAACCTAGAGAAAATTGCTGCCTATTTAGTATAAAATTCAAAGATGTAATACATTTCATAGCATTGAATTTTAAGTACTTTTTTTTGACTGAATTGTACCTTGTAGTTTTCCTGTAACGTTGGATGTCTGAACCAACATACACTGAAGTCAAAGGAAGACTTTCCATTGATTTCAGAGGGTGACGAGTCAGATTGCTTCCTCTAATCCTGTAAATTAGTACGCAGGGCAAATGCTCCCACTTTTTGGAAGGCTTACTGAATCCACTGATATCCTGTGAGGGCCACCTGGATGCAAGAAGCTGTTGGGCTGAATTCTTTGTCTTGTGTTTCCATCCGGAAAACAAAGAACCTGGAGAAGGTGACCTTTGAAATAAGATGAGAATGGTAGAAGGAAGAATCTGGTTCTAGTTTTTTAAAATTTGTGCTTTATCTATTAAAATGAATAGAGCTAACTTTCACTTTGCAGAAATGTAAGTTGTTATGTAATAATTCTCTAATGAAACTTTTAAAATGGCTTTTTTTTTTCCTGTAGGTGGACTTCAAAGTTCGGGGCTTTTGCTTTTTTAAAGCAATGGTTATTATCTGTAAGCAGTATTTAAATGTCTGTGCTAGCTCCACATAAAGAGTCATGTATTTAGAGTGAAATTTAGGGCTAAATCTTTTGAGTAGTATTGGTATATATAGGCAATGAATTTAACAATAACACATTCATCTGGGCCTTCATAATTTCTTGATTGTAAAGAAACCATTATATAAGAATGTTAAGGTGAAGAGGGAAGATCTTGTAGATGTTTAAAGGAGCCATATCCACATTGAGATGCCTAAATTAAAAAGGGTGAGTGGAGGTCATGAACAGCCTTTCATTGCTGATGGATTTACTGAGATGGAGGTGACTAGAAGAACAGCCACTTTATAAATTTTGTTGACTATCAGGATTCCAAGCAAAAGGGATTTTCTTTATTGTTTCCTCTTTGATTTTTCAGTTCTTAATGCAATTGAAAGATTTCCTCTCCGCACCCCTCCCTGGCTCAGCTGAGCTGCTGCTCTGATTTGGTAGTAGCAGGGTATGGTATTGTCCTTCCTGCAGCAGCTCCATGTGGTGTGTGGAGGGGACAGATGCTGCATCTGAGATTGTGACATGAGGGGAAGCAAATGGAAAGTCAGGACCGGGGTGCTTAGCAGTGTTACCTGGGGGTTTTTGCACGGAGCAGGGCTGAGGCTAGGAAGAGGAACCCACTACAGACCAGAGCAAACCATGCCTTTAAAAAACCACGGGAGAGGGGCAAGGATTGAAAACAGACCTGTGTAAAGTATCATTGTCACCTTCAGACTCCAGCAAATCCCTCCCCATGAACCTTTCACTTGCTGGAGCACCATGCGGCAGCTCTGTTGGAAAGACCTCGATCCCTTCCTCACCTTTCTCTCTGCCATTTTACTCTTTTATCTGCTGTGTTTCAGCACCTTTCCGCTGCCCACGCTTCCCGTGGTCTCTTCTCTGGTCCCAGCAGGAGGTCAGGCTGGGGGAACCCCGGGAGGCAGCTCCGCTCCGGTCCGCACAGAGCCACCCCCGCCTGCAGATGCTGGAGATGCGCGTCGGCTTGTGCCGAGCTCCAGGCGACGCTGCGGCGCCGTTCCTGGTTGCAGACCTGGTGCTGAGGTTCCCACGCCATTTTCCACCATGTAGGGTAGAACTGCTGAACTCTAGTCATGAGGTCTGGAATTACACAGGTCAGAAAAGGGGTCAGAATCTAGAAATGAGGAAAAAAAAAAAAAAGGGCAGCCATTTTGGCTCTTTACGTTCAAAGTGCTCTGACACCTACATAGAGATTTCCTAAAACTAAGCTGTGGATCAATTTAATATCTGAAATGCTTCCTGCCAGGGATTATATCTTGCTATGGAAGGGAGTAAGGCTTAGTGAACTAATAGGTCTTTTCCATCCCTAACTACTGCCAGTATTACTATGTTTTTTTAAATCAGAAAAATGTGTTGCTGAAAAGTACAGAGATTAAGCACCACAATTGCGTGTAACAAAAGCCAGTTTTGTTGGATGAGCAGAGATCTGATGAATGACATGATTTGAAATGTTTTCATCCTAATGGCTTCCTCTTCTGAAGTTAATTTTTGTTGTCAGTTGCCAAAACATTTATGAGCAGATTTGTGGATAATGACACTCTTAGATGGGGGTTTAAATAAAAATCTGTTCCATTTGCAACCTAAAAGACCTAGTATTATAGCAGACAAATGGGTTTGGAGTCTGATTCTTCTCGTGGCAGTGTAATAGATGAGCTGGGGTCACTGGTGCTGTAGAGTGAGCAAGTCACAGACTTTTTGGACAGTTGTTTCTTCCTTGGAGGAGTTTAATGTAGAAAGTAATAACCATAGTCAAAATACTGTTTTATGAGGAGTGCTTGCTATGAAGTGAAGGGGCCTGCAATCTGGGTGAGTTCCTGTTCCCTGTGTAGACTGAAAAATACCTGCTGAATAAATAGCTACATTTAGAATTGGTCTCTTTGTCCAACATTCAGATTCTCAAAAGGGACAGAACGAGAAACCATCTTTTAACGGCCCCTTTGAAGAGGAAATCTGGCCTGGGGATAGGTGGTTGAACAATAGGTTGAACAAAATAACCTTGGTTTATAATAATAAGCTAGGAAAGTTTACTAAGGAATTGTGCGATCACAATACTCTCATGACAAATAAGCCACCAAAAAGAAATACGGACTAGCCAATGCTGCACCTGCTTAAATTACATGTATCAAAAAGCAAGCACTCACAGAATCACAGAATCACAGAATGTTAGGGATTGGAAGGGACCTCAAAAGATCATCTAGTCCAATCCCCCTGCCAGAGCAGGAAAACTTAGGTGAGGTTACACAGGAAGGCGTCCAGGCGGGTTTTGAATGTCTCCAGAGAAGGAGAATCCACAACCCCCCTGGGCAGCCCGTTCCAGTGTTCTGTCACCCTCACTGAGAAGAAGTTTCTTCTCACATTTAAGTGGAACCTCTTGTGTTCCAGCTTGAACCCATTACCCCTTGTCTTACTGTTGGTTGTCACTGAGAAGAGCCTGGCTCCATCCTCGTGACACCCACCCTTTATATATTTATAAACATTAATGAGGTCACCCCTCAGTCTCCTCTTCTGCAAGCTAAAGAGACCCAGCTCCCTCAGCCTTTCCTCATAAGGGAGATGCTCCACTCCCTTAATATACTCAAATATATTCAAATTGTCTCTTAAAAAAAAAAAACAGCAGAACTCTTGGTTCTTAATGACAGCGATTAGAGATTTTTATGCCACCCTTTGCCGGTGTCAGCCTGTGCCAGCCCATCAGGGTTGGCGGAGGTTTGGCCATAACACCTTTCTCATAGTCTCTTCCTTTAGCAGTTTCCTTACTTAATTCTAATTGGTATTATCTGTACCAGCTATATTGCCAGTGTAATAAAGAGTCCCTGTAGTTTAAGTACTGAGAAATAAAATCTCATTCTGCATTCTAATTTTAAAATATCAGACTGACAACCCTGCATAGGGCTAATTTTAAGCTCCTTTTTTTTTTTTTTTTGCACCAGTGAAGATGCATCTATAACACATCTGAAACAGTGGCATTTTCAAACATTTTAGTTACACATACAACATTTTGTGTGTGTGTAAATGCTTATGGTACGGTATTTGCAAACACATTTCTGTTTGCTGCTTCCACATTTTACTTGCACATGTATCCTTCATCTAGGATGAGAATGTAGCCCATTATCCTGCTAGGAAACAAAGTTACACAGTGTATGGTAATTTTGATCAAAATGTTTTCATACACAGGTAATAAGGTGACTTTTCCCTACCTGGAATGCATAAACTTTCACCATACTGCAGGATGGCATTAACATTTTTTTCCTAGCAGTAATATGAATTTTATGATAATGAATGCTGGGGTGCATCTGTGTCATGCTTTGCAGGATTCTCGAAAAATATCCTGTGCTCTATTGTCCTGAGCAATTCAAAAGATATTTTGTTATGCGTGGTCCAGTCTTTCTTTTCCTCCAATTCCAGAGTCTAGAACATATGGAACTTCAATAATTTCGGTCATTAGAAGGGCTGAAGAGCATTTTCTTTCAGTTCATGTATGAATTGATGAAGAAGGTAGAAAAGTTGGAAAGCAAATTAGAGCAAATTCAGCTGCTTTGCAGACATCCGTGGCAGCTGATAGACATTGCAAATACTTGCAAAATGTCCCTCTAAAATACTTACTTAGCTATTATAAAATTTGTTATAATTTGTAAAACCACATTTCTTCTTTGAAGTCAGCCGAGTTACCAAGTTCTTTCACTAAGGCAATCCTAAATTACAGAATTAAATCCTGGCCTTGATTAAATAAATAGTAAAACTCCCATTCATTTTAATGGAGCCAAGATTTCAGAGATACACTGTTTAGGAAAAAGAAAAAGACATTTCGGGTTTTACCCACATGCTCACCAAGTTTCTTACAGGGTCGTTTCTTACAATATGTTTTCTAGAGTTCATTTTCCGGGCTACTTTTAAACAGTGGGGTTTCCTTTACTGTCCGCAATACATTATTCCACAGCCCCATAGATCTTGTTCATGCTGGACTTTAAATCAACTATCAGATACCCACTAGTATCTTCAAAGGCTTCTGAAAAAGAATGGTTTACAGGGGTGTTTTTTGCTTTGCCAGTATTATGATTTGTTATTCATCTTGTGGATTTTTAAGCAGACCACTGTACTTAGCATTCATATTAATGGTCTTACTGTATTTAGCTGGATAAAAAACATTCAGTACAATGTATGTAATAGTTACATTTCTATGATATACATACTTGGTAAAAGCTTTCTCCTTTTCATCATTTAGACAGGTAGGATCTGGTAAATCACGTGCAGCACTCAGAACAGGATGACAGTGTGGTAGGGGGTAGAAGAAAAGAGCAGGCAGGAGATTTTTTTTTTTTTTTCCTGAAAACTTTGACTAAATGTTTAAAGCTAAAAGAGGCTGAAAATTACATGGCGTGTTGGGTTTTTTTTCTTATCCCATAGCAAGTGCCTTGTTAGACATACCAGGAAAAAGCCGTGGGTCCAGCATTGCAGACTGTGAGACTGAAACACCCAACGGGGCAAGTCTGTTAGATACTGTTTGAAATTTACTTCTTATCTTTGTTTCCCAGTCTATAAAATGAAGGTGTGATAGTCTGTATTCAGATCCCTGTATATTGGTTTTAAAACCTGCCCTTCCAGCTGGCAATGTAGCCGTTAAGCTTCAGTAACAAAAGATGGAGGGTGTCTCCATGGTGTATGGGGCAAAGCAGAAATAACATCTAAGGGTCGAATCCTATTTGTGTAAGGATGCAAGTTAACTTGACTTCACCAGCTTGAAATATTTCAGATTCACACCATTTTACACGTTACAAAGTCTGGCCCTTCAGGTGGAATTCCTTCACTTGAGCATCTTGATTCTCTGTAGAATGCCTCTGTTTGAGCTTTAGCTATAGTAGCTACAATGCCAGAATCAGTTCAGAAAAAGAGCTTTACTGTTCGTGATCTTTATCTGGAGAAAAAAAAAAAAATTGGTTCCCTATGTGTGTAAATAGACCAAGGATTCCTGTTATATGGGGGCAATAGTAATTTAGTGAACAGAATCAGCAGAGAAGCACACTTCTCCCATCTCACCAGTTCCCTCTGACCTTTTACATAATTTTCTGCTAACTTATATTTTAGTAGCTTTTTTAATTTAACACAAGCTTTTCTCAAGTCTAGGGCATATAGCCAGTGAGAATGGCATGCTTTTCTCTATTTTTAATTTATAATCCTTGCTTGCCAGTCGTCTTCTCTAAACACAGAATTGCTTCTACTGTTTCACATGCTCACGTGTGCGCACGTGCTTGTGCTCTTTGTTTTTGTCTTGTACCGTCCTGCACATGCTCATTTTCTTTAGTATCTCAGTTTTTGTACTGTAGCAGTAACCTTTTATAGAATTCCCTTTTATGCTGAAATTGTGCTGTTTAAAAAAAAAAAAGAAGCTAAGAAAAAGTGAAAGAACCTTTAGCTTACCTTGGGGCCTCAGCCAACAGGAGTTTAAATGTGTGTTGAGAAAGACAAAACTGAAATAATCAATAAATTTTTCAATCTGATCAATGTCACTGGCTTTAATTTTTTCTTTTTTCTCTCAAATAATTAGAACCATTTCGCTTTCTCAGCTACTGGTTGCTTCCCATTGAAATACGAACATAATACTGCGCCACGTGGGGCTATGAAAACATAGCTTTCTATGTTATTTTCCATACATCTTTTAAAAAGCTGGCCACATTATGAATAAGAATACCAATGCTTTCCTCTAATACCTTAAAAATTCAAAGATATAAACGGTATTTCTGTAGCGAGTCATTCTCACCTCATATTAATTGCTGATTTTTCTGCCGCTATAATGATGCTATTTCCCAACAGCCTGAATGTGTCTGTCCTTTCGCTGAGGTCATAATGACTGTTAAATGTGCCACATTTCCTTGTCAAATCGGGAAAAAATGGCAGATTATATATCAAGGCTTTACTTTGATGCATAACTTTCTGTGAAACACACGTCACCAAAATAAACTCTGGTACCTGTCCCATTGGGAACGGGAACTCATAAATACAGAGTCGAAGGTAGTTGGCCCCCACAAGCCACGAATGTTACTATTCATTGTGTTACCCAGACGTTTATGACTAAAGTTGTTGTTTTAATGGAAAGCCTTTCAAATTGGTCTTCAAACATGCTTCACCATATTTATTAGTTGTTAATTCCATTTTTAAGTACCTATTGTTGGTAATATCCTCTTAGCTTGAAAATACAAAATCTTTCCGTAACGATTCTGTCCTTTTTTAATTCATTGATTTACTGAGGTTTTCTTCTTCACTGGATTTCTGAAGCAGCAGAAGTTAAAAGAAATTCTTAATTGTTTACTTCATTGTTTCTACAATGGTATCTGCATTGACAACTGCATGAATATAAACAGATTTGAGAAGATTTTTCTTGTCCATTTACTGAAGCGAACTGTGCTATATTAAATTAAGTTTCCAAAAATGGGTCAGATAAACTGAAATAATCTTTCTTGAGTTAATGTTGTTCTTTCTAGCTACTTATACTTTGTTTTTGTTTTGGTATTAAATAATGTCTAGAGGCTTCAAACAGTTACCAAATCTCTATATCATGAGAATCAGTGGTTAACCCTAAAACATGGGGTTTGGTTTTATTCTGTTGTGCATTAAATCTTGGGTCTTGGAATTCGTGTTGTTTTCCTCTGACCAGGACTTTGTTTCTTCTGTGGGTGAATTTTGGTTTGAGTTCTGAAGGTACTCAAAAGGTTGGAAGTTTTGTGGAATCCTTTCAAAGAGGAGAGGCAGATGTGTGAGCCAGGCAGGCGTCTCCAACCTCGAATATATGCAACTACATGACAGAATTGCCATAAGGAAGCAGGGATAAGGTATATTTTGTAGGTCTTGTGTATCTGATAGCTGTTTTACGTATAAATCTGATGGATGCTTGAAATCTACAGTGTATTCTTTGCCAATATAGAAATGAATAATTAATTAGCTTCTCTGACATGGAGAAGCTTCTCTAAATTCCTGTCTAAAGTCTTATCTCCGATTTGGATACCCACGACTGCACTTCTCTAATGTAACCAAGCAGCAAAGTTTTGTTGTGTGCAGAGAGTATCTGCTGAGGTTTTAGACTAGTATATGTGAAGCAATGCACTTAAACGACTGTGAACATCATTAATATAGGGCATACCTACTCATTATTTACTGCTCAGAGTAGGTCTTCTTCATAGAAGTACAGCACTGTATGGTTGTTCTTTGCATTTTGTTTGGCAATGCATATGAACATTTCATTTATTTCCTATAATGTCTAAATCATTAGAAGAAAAGCTTTGGGGTGCAATATGAGACTGACAAAGATAATTATAGTTTTAAAGCCTTAAGAGGTTTCATGCATCATATAAAATTTTACATTCCACCACCAATTTAAATCAATTACAATCTTTAAATCTATAATTGTGCTATTTAAAGCATTTTAAAGGGCACAATGCATGTGGTATTTCTCTGTGTGTTCCAAAGTATTTTCACAACAGGTCTATTTATTGTGTGAAAGCATCTAGAGGCTATTAAAAGATGATCAGAGGCATTATTAACTCTTTAGTCTGTCTCCTTAATGTAAGCAGCAGATATGCTTAAGCATTATTTATCACTTAGTCTCAGTTGTGCTAAATTTCTCAGCCTTTAGTCACAATAATTTTAACGAAGATCATGCAGAGTGTCCTCATAATGCTAAACCAATGACGACTTTGTGCTTGGGTGAGCATGCATTCTCTTTCATATTACAACAAGGAAAAGAAACAGGAGACTTTTCTAATTTATTCTTTTTATGCTAGATCTAGATCACTGCACAGGTAAAGATGGTGATCTTTATTTTTCATGCAAAACCCTTTTTCTTGCTCTGCACTTAGTTTATATCAAGGGACTTCAGCGCCCTGTTCAAACTACTTTAGTTACTTAGCTGATTTACTAGGAAGAAATTGTGATTATCTTTCAAAATCCTAAACCAGAAGTTTCCAATGAATATAGTTTTGGTGAGTCTTACCGATTTTATTCTGATAGAAATTCTAAAATCTGTTGTCATTCCAAATTTGTACATAAATTGAAGGTCTTGTATGAAATTAAATTTCTGAACATCTTTTCCCAAAACTTTGTTTCATTGAGACTTTTAAATTTAAAAAAAAAAAAAAAAAAAAGGCAGAAGACCAAAAAAAAAGAAAAACACCAACCAAAAAAAGAATATAATAACCACTGCCTTTTAGTAGCAATTACTGCTGGTAAAAATTTGGGGTATTCCCATATACACATCAGTGCAACTCTGGTGCTTAGTGGAAGATGATGGTAATGCAAGTTTACATACTATACTTCAAATAATCGGTGAACTTTTGGGGATTGTTGAGAAGGGGAAGCTGCATGTTGGTTTTCAAAACTATTTTAAGTAGGAGTTTTCTTTCTAAGAAAATGCAAGTCTATCTTTTTTGACAGATAATATCCATTACTATAGAAACATAAACAGATTTTGTAACTGCTGAATGAATGGACACAGCCTGGGTATCTGTCTTATCAAAATAGGACTATGGGTGAAGTCCTCTGTTGTGCAGGGAGCGCTGCTTTGGAAAGATCCTTTTTCATATTAATTCAAACCCCAAACAGCCCATAGTACTAACAGCAAAAAACTCATTTTCTTCTTAAGCAACTCAGATACACTCGTTCATACATTCCCCTGGGGATCAGCATTTGTTTCTTAAAGAATAGGCAAAATTTTCAGTGTTTCTCAAAAAAAAGAAGAAAAAGGAGCCCTGCGCCAAAGCCAGCCCTCCATTGTGCCGGCTCTGAAGAAAGGATTGGCTTGTTCTCCGGTAGCGAGGAATTGTAAATTCTGATTATCTGCCTTAGACATCCTGTGTAATTTGGAGATCACCTGATAGAAGCTGATTACCTGCAATGCTGAAACAAGTAATTCCCAAACTCATAGAGGCCAAAATTACATTGATTATTCCACAGACTTTACCAGGTTTTCATATGTGGAGTCAGTGCCAAAAACGTACCCACACAAATAAATTTCCTCCGCCGTTTTGCCGCCGGCGATATTCTGCTTCAGGTTTCGGTTCTGAGCAGCACAATAACCCCCGTCGTGCGGCTGGGCCCCCGGAGGGAGCTGAGCTCGGGTGCTGAGAGCAGTGGTTCTGCAGTGCTACGGACAGACAACCCGACCATTGTCCTTGCATTCAGAGGGAGCAGCACACAAATCCTGTTTCATAAGCATTAGTGTCAACGAAATTAATCGTCCCAAGTACTGAGATAGCTGTGCAAGATCTCTCTCCACCCAGCAGAGGTGAAATTTTCAGAGGATTTCCTGGGGGAGCATTAGCTGTAGGAAACCATTTGGAACCATCCCCTTGGCTGCTGTTTTGTAACGAGGGCAAGACTATTTTCATGTTCCAACGTCTCCAGCATTGACTGGCGTGGAAGTCAGATAGCAGGGAGGAAAAAAAAATATATATATATCTCTATATATATATGCTTTCAAGAGCAGTATACAATCTCAGGTCATATACAACTGCCCATGTCATTTTGTCAATGGGTTAAATATTATTTTCTAACTCTCTTCTTATTTACCAACCTTTAGGATTGCAGTGGGATACTTCCAGTAAGATTTACCTTTTCTTACCTATTAAAAATAGAGCAGATTGATCTCTTATTCCTGCAAGTCACTAGCTGTATGGCTGCTGAAGACCTTTTCTTTTCCTTTCCACTTTTCCCCCACCCTCACATGAAAATTTTTGTGCTTTTCTGATGTGTAACGCCAGAAGGTATTAGTTCCCCTCCCACTTGTACCAATTAGGAATATCTCCAAATGGACTCGTTGTGGCAGGTGGAGGGAATTTGGCAGAGACTCCGCATCATCTGGCATTGCCAGAATTGAGTCTCTGTTATTTCTCTGCCCACCCAGCACATTCCTGGCCCTGGTACATGGGTGGTGGGTCAGCGCGGGGGCTGCGCAGCTCCGCAAAACCTCTGCAGCTCCAGGGCTGCCATGGCCGGGGGGGGTTTCGGTCAGTCAGATTGACTTGCTTACCTGGGCAGCACAAAGGGATTGAAATGAAGTGGTGAGTCTAAGCTGAATGTGTTTGTAAAAGGCCAAGACCATTAAGACTAGAATAAAATAGATTGGTGGAGAGTGGAATCAGATCCCTGGGTATCGAGGATATCGAGTGGTTCTATCTTAAGTTACCGCATTAAAAACCAGCAAAGACACTGCTACAAACCTCCAAAATGGGAGGGAGAGGTCTGGCATTAAATACAACCGAGTCGGGCACATTTTGGGGGAAATCTAAGTTTTATTTTTAATATTTTCCTTTGTGGGTGAACTCAATACAGCTATCAGTGTCAGAGGCTAGATGCAATGCGCATAATGAAAATGGTGTCCAAGTGCAGTTTTTCACAGAAATAAAGAAAAAAAATCCTGCGTTAAAAATAATTCCATCCCCTCAAAGTATCCAGAGAACTAGTCCTGGATGGAATGTCACTAGAGATTAAATAGATTTTGAGATGACGAGTCTTTTATTTTTGCAGTAATAGTAGAAAATAAAAAAAGACATTTAAAAATCTGAACAATGTTTTTATGTTCAAATAACAAATATAAATTTCAAAACTGTTATCTCCATATTTCTTAATGGTAATGCATTCCCACTTTTAAATCCAGCAAATACCCGTTTTTCATTCTAGAATTAAGTTATCCTATAAAGTAACAACAACTCATAAGAATTTATGGTGGAAACAGCGATTATTGATTCCTAATACATAAAGGATTCGTACTACAAACATCAGTGGCAAAAGATTTTTGTATTTTATTTTCATATTTATTTGGAAAGTATATAAATGCAATGGTTTATTTTTCTAAACTGAGAAAAAAGTATAAAATGCTTTGGAATACTCTTAGCTATAAAGGTAATAAGAATAATAAGTGCTTAGATTATTGGGTAAAATGTGTTTTTTCTTTAAATAAAATATATCAAAATAATCAGTTTAGGATTTTGGAGCATGCCTACCGCAGCTCAAGGATGTATATCTTCCAGCAACTGCAGCAAAACCAAAGCATCACACAAAACTCGGTGCTAATAACTCGAGGTGCAAAAGGTGGGCAAACAAACAAGAATGATCATCCTACAGAAGTAATCTGATTTCTGCACAGAGGTTATTAGCAGTCCTGGCTAACTCCTAAATAGCCTTTTTAGTTATACATGAAACGCAATGAGAAATTTTGTAGGGGAACAGATCAGCTTCCATTTCCTGAGCATTTTATCGTAAAAGAAATCGCTGCAGAAATATAAGACTTCTAAACTTATAAAAATAACTCAATGTTGCCCTTTTAAATTGTTTCCACTGACAACCGGAGTCATAGTGGCATTTGTTCATCCAGATCCCAGTACACACATGTATTCATGATGATACATCCCTCGAATGGCACAGTTCTTCTGTGGTTGCTACCTGTCAGCGCTTGTACTCAAGAACCTTGAATATCAGTGACTCACTAATGTTTTATGATATTTTACCTCACTTTATGGTAGTCATTTATGACAAGACCAGAATGACATAAACTGCCATAAAGCAAAGCAATGCAATCACACAAATGACCATAAATCAAGGTTGCAACAGAAAAAGGTCATAAAAGGAAAGAAAATTGGAGAAAACAACATTTGAGTTCAGATTCCGAAGTCTGGAGTTAGCAGCACCAAACTTCGGGGCAGATGGATGTGAGCAGCCAGCACATTGAGTGTTCTGCTCATACTAATCATCCTGTGTGTGGATGCACTGACAGATTGATACGTAGATGGGCTCTCATTACTTATACGCCCCTTATGATGTACAAAGAGTTTCTTGCAACTGTGTGCACGGGCTTTTTTCCTCCTATAAAGTTGTTTTAGCTTTTTCCTATACCCTAAGCAATTCCCAATTCAGATGAACAGCTTTTCTATAAATCTACATATTTATCTTTTTTTAAAATGAAAAATGTGTTCCTGTTAATCAGGCTGCCCACGTCTAAACGAGTGAGACCGTGATGTGCCTTTCTTGGAACTCTTTTCTTTCGTCTGGAAGAGAAGCTCCTAAGCAGGAGGGGTGATTGGATGTCGGAAGGTGGTCAGATGGGGATTAGACAGAAACACCACAGAGCCGGGGGGCTGTGGGGGCTCGAGTTGGACCAGTGGTTTGCTGTGTGGTGGCCATGCTCACAGAGCTGCCTTATCGTGGTGCGGCTGGGGACAAGAGGAGAACCAAGTGACATCAGGGAGGACAAGGAGCTCCTCACCCCCGCAGAATCGGAGCCTAATGGGGCAGCAGAAGCTGTGTGCAATGAGGTATAACGGTACGTATACCACACCTTAAAGTTACACTACCATAAAAATGAGAAACTGCCAGCAGTGGAGATAACAGCATTTATGAGGAGAATTTATGGGCTGCTCATGTGGAATAAATATATACAGTACACAAACACCAGTGGGGATAAATTCCACTGGACAAGCCTGTTATTTTAACAGTAACCTTGAAAATATTATGTTATTTAACCAAAGAAAGTGTTAAAGAAACAATACATAATTTAATCTCCTTCTCTACCCTGTACAATTCATCTCTGTATTAGCAGCAGTGATGTTTTAAGAAATATGTGCATAAGATAAACACCGATAGTTAATTGTGTTTATTTTAACATCCTTATGCTTCCCTGTCCCACACCCTTGTGCTTTCATCTTATGTGCAACCCTATTTCTAACGTGCTGATGTGCTTTCAAAGCTATGAAGCCATATTTTTATCCCTGTCCTTTATCTAAGACCTCTAATTCTTCCACTGTTCCGCTTCTCTGTTTCAGAAGTCAGTTGCTTTCCTCTTTTGTAGTATCATAACTGCCATAACCACTTCGAGTCATTTTTTAAAATTCCTCTTTGTCAAAGGACATCAACGTAGTAAATGGATATGACAGAAAAGTAGCAGATTAAAAAAAAAAAAAAAAAAAAAAAAAAAGTGAGCAAGTGCGTTGCAGCAAGCCGGGTTGGGATGCCAAGCCATCAGATTCAGAGATGCAGCAAAGTGATGCGTTCTGGTCCTGCCCCGCGTCTCTGCAGGACGGTGTGCTGAGGCACGCTGCGCTTCCCTCCTTGTCCTTCTGCAGGAGAAGATCTGGAATAGTTGGGATCATTCCAATCTACTTTTGAAAGGTCCATTTCATAGCCAGAAGTAGTGTCACCCGAGAGTCACACGCTGACAGGGAAGGAGGAGACAGCAGCAGGTCAGAAACTCCTAGAGAGGTGGTTTGGCGGTTAATCAACCGGCAGTGCTGCGGGGCCGGCGTACACCACCCCTTCACATCTTGGTTTCCCTGGTAGTTCCCTATCTATAGCAGAAGACAGCATTTGGGAAATTAAAATGCCATTGCCCTACGCTTTAGAAGAAAACGTTAACCTTTCAGAATATTTTCAGATCAAATTTTAGGAGTTATTCACCAAGGTGTAAATTCACTTCCTCTGACTGTTCTCTTGCTGCCAAGAAAGTAAACTAGGACAAGTTAACAGAATCATCCAAGAGTAAAGAAAAAGCTGGTATCTTAATTTTTGATGCAGTCTGTGCGTTCTCATTATTATATTGTCTGTTTGTAGTACTTTTGATTTGTAATGTAATTGAGGAACTATAGAAATGTTAATGGGAAAGATACTGTTCTGAATACGACAAAGTTGTTTACTAATTGTTGCCTTTAACTTAGGCTAATTTTGTCGTATTGAAATATTTTAAAATGTTTTATTTCTTTATTTTTAGGTTGTCGTGAAAGCATTGTTTATTTTGAACTCCATTCTCAAATGAGCTGGCTTTCTCCCCCTTTAAAACTGGGAAAACGGTGCAAATTAAAAATTTGTTACACCAGGGTTCAATCTCAAACCTTTAGGCAAGCCCGTTCATTTTGTTAAATATTTAGATGAGAAATTGTTGCTTGTATGTTTATTTATTTATTTTCACAACATCCACTGTGCTGCTCATTATCTTAGGGGAGATGGAGAATATTGCAATGATTATTAGTAAGCTTGGTAATGAGATTACTGAACCGTTTGCAGTTGACTTTTTTGTGATGCATAATTACAGGGGTTTATTTACAGTGTCTTTAGAGGTTTTGGTTTTGTTTTTTGCCTTTTAATGATTCACATTTATATCCTTTGTTCTTCAAGTAAGGGATAAGATTCTATCTCTGGATGTTTTACATTCTCTTCTCCCAACAGCCCTCTCCCCCAGTGAAATGAATGTGTGTTATACTTTAGATATAAGTAAGAAGCTCTTATTCAGTCAAGTGATCCACATTCTGCAAGCTCTTATATACTCAAGTAATCTGACTGATATTAATTGGGAATACTCAGGTAAACAGGATTATTTGTACATCTGTCCTAGATGACTCTTCCAGTTTACGTTCAAGTCAATGGAGAGAGTCTCATCGACTCTTTTTGGCCTTGACTGTCTCATAAATATGATACATTAATAGAAAACAGAAAGGAAGAGCTGCTTTCCAGGTCTTAATTATCTCATAACTGGGGGTTGTTAAGGTTGATTACCATATTGTCGCATTTATTCCTCACATTCTTGACCGTTACCTGCTTTTACTCCCAAATAGCTGTGATTTCAACAATTTCTGAAGCTTTCGGTGGAGGATTCCTGCTATGGAAGAAAATAAAAATCTAAGAGAAGTGGGGTAGTTACTGGGTTGAGGTACAGGAAAGCCCTTTGGGAATAAAGAGTTATGGAATAAAGTTGCCCTGGTTCCACACCTACTTATTCTGAATTGCAGACATCCTGTATTTGGAGATCTCATGGGTTATACATTTGAAAATACAGTATCTGTGTTTTCCTGTTGTCTCAAAGTCTTCAACATTGGTGAGCGGTCTCCCATAGACTCCGTGGGCTCTGTTTTATTGTAAGACAGTGAAGGCTTAAACACTTTTTGATTGTTTTACCAGATTTATTTACAATAGGTTAGTTTTAAAATTTTCACATCTTTGTACATGAATTTAATACACACAACTTTAATCACCTACATAGGGCACAGGAAAAAGCTGGAAATGGGTGTTCTTATGTGACATTAAAGTCATGGCACCGATCCTAGCTATTATTCAGACATTAATGGGAAATTTCATTTTTAAAAATTCTGAGCTTATTTTCATGTGCAAAAGCAGACCTGTGTTGAACACTTGGAATTTATATGAATCCATAGTTAACTTTAAAAATGCCTTAAATGCAATATTTATTTTTTCCTTCAGCAGCAACCAAGTCACTTCATATAAAAATCAAAAACTGCACAGCACATTTCAGTTTAGTTGTAAAAAAATAAATAAATAAAAGGACAAGAAGATCCAGAATAATTGAATTTCCTTATGGAATAATAACAAAGCTAAAAACTTGGGGGTTTTATGTCCAATAGCATCTCTTGACTGTTTCATTATACCACGAATAAAACAGCAACATGAAGGGATACATAACCCGTTCAAGGTAATTTAAAGCCAGATCCCAAACACGTTGACTTTAGCAGAAATACTTTCTGCAACTTAAATGGATCAAGTCTATGGAGACTTGGTGGAAGTGAAGGAAAATGGTCATTTCTATTTAGCTTGCATTCCAGCCATGAACTGTAATGCTGAATTCACATAACATTGGTATTAAGAAAACACCCTCCATTATTTTTAATGTGCAACATGTTCTTGCTTCCTTTGAGCCAAGGATCACATTCATAGGATTGCTGCATTCTGTTCCTTTTTCTCTAAAAGTGTATTAATACTCTCGTACCAAGTGCGCACGAGGCGGTGACAGCCACCATGTATGAGCTTCATTTCTGAAGTACTGCACCATGAAGCGAGAGAAAAGCTCATTAGAATTTACCCTTTCCTGGAAAGAATATGGACCCAAAACTGTGCTGTACATCCAGGGTTAATTTTACTCTCTGAAATTACAGATTCAGCTAACCTGCCATCACCTCATTGTGATAACTTGTCACATTGTTGGAATTTAAGCACCGGTGATCCACTGGGAGTAAACATCCTTATGTACTCTACCTAAAGGATGGCTACCTTGGGGTTTCTACCAAGCCTACATGATCATATATTGACGCCAGGCTTATTTATTTCAGTGGTTCTGAAGGACACTTAATCATCTTACTAAGGTGCCCTATGTGGTACATAATTAATATTGTACATTGACTTCGGAAGAAAGCTTTGGGAGGATTTGGGTGATCCAAAAGAAATGTGGTAACTTCTTTATATTCAGCAGAGATTCCGTGAGGTGAAGATTGAGCTCCTCCACTTAGATGAGGAACAATGGGAATGTTTCTTTTTCACCCCTTGCCCCTAACGCTTATAGTATTCTCTCAGTTTAAACACCGACCCGGTGCTAATTTTTGCCAAAAGTGAAAGAGAGAGTGAAAAATCATTAATTCAATTTCTCACTGTTGTGCCTCTGGTGATTGCTGTCACTTCAGGTAATAGCTTGTCTGTGGTTCTGACCCAATTCTTAAACCAGTCTTTCCATACTCAACCAATTAATCTAATGGTTCATTAATTGCAAACATCTGAAATCATTAGAACCTGATTGAGCACAAAAGCATCAAATCCTGTGAAGCTGTGACTGCTTAGCCAGCAAATGGTCTCATTGCAAAGGAATGTCAATGTTTATAGTAAATGTAACCTAAACTAGGGTGTTCATTGACATATCCCTCCATTTGTATACAACGGCTCTGACATCTATCAGTTCAAGAGTGCATGATTTATCCACTGCTATATCCTGGAACTGACAAGCCAAAGATTACAGCTTAACCTACATGAAAGCAGAGGCTGTATGTATTCCTAAAATAAATATTTAGTAACTGACAAGCTCTGGTTAATATTAATTCCTGATAGAAAGCAGTCAATTTAAGCTTACTTCATGCCAAAATCTATTTGTATTTTGTAAATCATTTTTCATGAATATAGTCTAGAGAATCTCAAGAAAATATGTTAGTGGGGGAGGGTTGCTGTATCAGTTGCGTTTTATATATATCTCATTTCTGCGTTAAAGACAACCTTCCGTGGGCCTGTAGAGAGGGGCAGATTTGAGAAAGGACACACACAAGCAGTACTCTGGTAACCGTGAAACAGAGACTTTTAATTAAGTGAATTTAGTGCATGTGAAGGATGCTAAATTTACCATTCTGGAACATGAAGCCTTCTGTTTATCCCTAGGGGACACAGCACAGGTAGTGCTAAACTTCCCTGCCAGACTGCATCTTGGATGCCAGACTGCATCCTGGATCCCTCTGTCTCCGTGATGTGGTCTGTATTTGATTTTTCTTTTTCTTCCTTTGTTTGTTTTTAGAGGCTACTAATTGTTCTACTGATAAATAGAGAAAGAGGTGAGAAGTTCTGTTAGAGCGTTTCTGAGCATTGCCATTCTCCTACATGTTCTTGCCTTGCTGCTCTGCTGGCAGCTGCCTTCCTGCAGAGTTTAGTCTGGGGCGAACAGTTAGTGCTCTCCTCAGCATGGATAATGTAAGAGGGAAATTGTATTTTCCTTTCGAACACATGCTTTGATAAATGTCTTCATGAAAAGAGAAAAGCTTAGTGGTCTGCTTAGTTCGTGGTTACAAATAAGAAGGTGGGCATAATGCAAATAGGAGCTCATCCTACCCATGCAAAATACAAATACAAATCCTGTCCAAGCCGTAGGACAGAACCAGAAAATACTGATGGAAAATGGCCTCACACCATGCAAGTATGGCTCCTTGGCTTCACACAGGAACACATCCCCTGTTTGTGTATAACATTTGCTGTCTCTCTCTGTTTTACACACAACGTGTGCATGCACCCAGAGCTTCACCCCACAGTATTCGGCGCTCTCGCCTCTCCATGTGTGCATTCGAGATGCCTCTATTTCTCAGGTTCATTTGGTTTTGGCTGAGCCTTCATCGAGCCTGTAGTTTTGAGAGATGCCTTCCATTCTTTCAGTTAATTCTGTACTTGATTTCTTCTTACGTATATCCTTAAACAAAGATTAAGCGCAATTCTTCTAAGCTGGTGACATAGCAAAGCTGAGCACTGTGTGCTCGTCAGGATAATATTGTGAATATACTTACCTAGGTCTGGACTCTTGATCCTCAAACTATTTATAACACAATGATGCATGTACGTTCATCACTATACTTCTGTAAACCTTTAGTGAGCAGAAGGGAAAAAAGGAGACTTCTTCTATAAACCTTTAGTGAGCAGAAGGGAAAAAGGGCTGTTTCTAGTCTTCCCAAACTGTGGTCCTTCCAGCCGTAGTAAGCAGCCCACCCAGTCATAGCGCTGGTTTTTGAAATATTCCCATTTAAAAGATTGATAATAAGGCTGCATAGTGATATCCAAAGGGCTTAAGTAGCTGTCCATTCAAGGAACTTCTACCCCTGCAGATAAGAGGGGGGGATTGTTTGGAAAGGCTACCAAGCAGAGAACAGCTAGAGAGCCAGGACCGAAGGATAATCAGGGCAGGAGCTGGCTGTGTGCTTCTGGCGATAGATGAGCAGTATCAGTAGCCCTAATGATCCGGGGCAGTGGCCTGAGGAAGTCCTTGGAGTGTGGTTTCCTTTATCACTTTTACTGGACTGCCCTTTGGGAATGACTTATGATCTGATGGTTTGATCTTTTGTATTGTGTATGGGGTTATTGCACCTTTTAGTTCCTGACAACAGTAGTAAAGCTGCCAAGTATTACTTAAAGTGTGGGAATGTTTATAAGAACTCAGCAAAGGAGAGTGCCTAGTATCCAGAGTGCTAACAGAACAAGAAACATTACCAAACATCTAGCAAAATGGTGTGCCGTGGTGTCTGCTATAATACCTTGCTTTTAAATGACCTCTTGCAGCTGGTGAAATGAGCCTTTATCAGAATGCAAGGGTCAGTAGCAATGTAAATACTGACAACCACAATCCCAGGATATCTCTGTGCTTATATTTGAGGAGAACTGCATGGTGTTTTTTAAATATACACGTATGTTCGTGTCTGCTATAAAATTATTTCAGCTGAAATCTCAAAATGTGTTTGCTCTGAACCTTAAATGGAGTGACATTATTAGTTTTTTGACAATGTTCTAATGGAATTACAGTTCAAAATATTCAGTGAAAACATTACTCTCCCCCATCATCAAGGTGAATTTTGTTTGCATGCTCTTTTCCCAGAATACTGATGTTAATTTCTGCTTAACTTTAGTCTTACAAGGTATGAAGCAATTTAACAGACTCTGTAACCTTTCATTAAAGTTCAGTGCAGTACTTAAGCATGTTGGGTGCATTAATTGTTAGCTGACAGCTATTATTTCTGTGAAACCCTTTTGTAGTAAAATTTCTGCTTGATGGATTGGATTTTACAAAATTTGCATTTCACTGAGCCAGAGTCAACTGGTACTTAGAGCTACGGTAGATATTTAAATAAGAAAACAATCATTTTTAAACTATTGTTAAACAGCTATTACAACTATGAAACTTATTTAGGAGTAACTCTCTATTACGGAGTCCATATCCCTGCAGTATTGGTTTTGACATGTCTTTATAACAAAACTGGCTTCTAAAATAGATAGGACTAAATGCCTACACCCGGTCCTGAGTGCTGGCACAAAGCTGGCATGGAGACTGGTGATCTTTATAAACGCAAGGGAAAACCCAAGAAAATCAGCAGGCAAAAAGGGGTTTGTGTTTTCCTAAATGTCTGTTTCAGAGATGGAGTCAGATACATATATTTCCTACCCAGGGTGCTATTAGATGGTGTAATGCACAGTGAGCAATTCTCCGAGGTGCTGGGGAGCGTGGAATTTCTCAGATAGTAAACTCTGAAGGCTTTAATGGATTCACATAGTTTTCCTGGCTACTGACTTTGCAATGACCCTTGCATCTAGCAGACTAAACTACCATCAGCACTGCAGGAGTGAGATAATAGAGCAGCAGTGTTTGCTGGGCGGGGTTCAGCCCTGCAGTGGTGCTGATGTGGAAGAGATGGTGAGAAAGGGCCAGAAAAATGTATCAAACCTCTGAGACTGAGAAAGAGTTGCCGATGATAAAAGTAAACCACTTGGGAAAGAACATGAAAGGTTTGTGTTTTAGCTACTTGGTTAGAAGCTGCTCCGGAAGCGATAGCAGAACAGTTGTCAGTGTGTGTTTAAAAAAAAAATAAAAATAAAACCAAGAGGCAAAGCTGGAGCACATACAGCATACGAGAACATCAGATCTATTAGCTTGAAGGTACCTGGCTGAACATGCTGGCCTAGAGTGAAGGAGCAGGGAGGGAAGGAGGAACAAGAAAGAGGATCCCTTGGGGAAACAAAATTGTCCAGCAAAGAGGAGGCACTCAGGGAGGAGTTATGATAAGATGGGACTGAAAAGCAAGATAGGAGAAAGTTTCTTACAAGAGCACCAAAAATTTCTGAATTGAGAAGACAATCAACTGACATAGAGATGAAAGACCATGAAAAGTAAGGGTAGAGTGCTAGCTGATGATCTGGGTTCTTTATGTATATATACTGACTTTTTTCAATTATACACCATTATTAAAATCAGTTGGACTTTTTTTTTTTTTTTAATGTACATGTCTGTGCACCCTATCTGATCACAGCTCTACCTGTGCCATCAGCCTTCCTGGTCGCTGATATATTCCTATACTCATTTAGTGAAACCTTTTGGAATAGAAATCTAGGAATACGTTTCTGAAAAGGATCGTGAGCACAAATGTAGAAAGAAGAGCACAGATATTGGATTAATTATTATTACTGAGTAGTTAAAAATGTAACACTATTGTTGTTTGGTAGTGACAGAATAAATTCATAATTCTTTGATTATGTTAAAGATCTGAATAAAAGCTGAGTTGTGCCTACCTATAACTAATTCAATTATGTACTATAATTTGGTAAAATTAGCTGACTTTAAAGACTAATCTTAGATGCCTTATTAAATACATAGAGTAGCAAGAAATTACTTAGATCATCAGTATTATTTCATCAATAGTGGAAAGAGGATGTTACTTCTTTCTATATACTAGAAATCTGATGAGGAAAGGAGAAAAACAGAGAGAAAAGTGAGTTACTTAATTATTCAATAGGGAATTTCCTCTTCAGCAAATTCCTCTCTCAACTCAGCCAAATGCTGTCACTACACGGCTTCTGATTTTCAGTCGAATTTGGATAGCAGGTCAGAATTTTTAACAATAAAACTGCGGAGTCTGTCACAGATAATGGTTAAGCGTTTTTGCTTCTTTATTAATTCAGGGGTCTGCTGTAAGTATCACATGGTAAGAGTCCATACACCCGAGTTCTTTGCATGTTCTCTTTACAGTTTCATTTTTACACTCAAGAAGATATAAAGGAGAAATAGCTCAATAGCGTTGCAATTTTAGCAGTATTCTTTGAAGACCCAACCCACTATCCTTTTCACGGGTTATTCCCACAAGTCCCTTATCCCACAGGTACCTCGCATCTGTCACTGGATGGGAATGAGCCCCTTGGGTTGAATTAGATCAATATCTTGACCTTCAGGAAGATCCTTTGTTTGTATCAAGTAGACAATGAAAAAATATTAAATGAAAAAATATTAAATGAAAAAATAGTATATTCTTTCTATGTAAGACATAGAAGAAATGTTATGTTAAGCTTAGGCACTCCTTAGTGAATGGAGACAGTTTATGGCGTAGACAACATGGAAAACTGAGTAACTGTCATTCAAATTGCTTATGACCTCTTGGACATTTGTAAGATAGAGGACGAAATCTGTCACATTTGCACTTTCCACTGAGGTTATCCATGTGCGGAGAGTGATTTTTTTCCAAGATGCAGTATCTGTTAGCAAAAATGAAAAGAAAAAGAAAGCAGACTTTGTTTAGGGAAGCTTCGTTATTGGGTGTGGCAGAAGAGAAAAAAGTGGAAAACCTACAAAGAGATCACGTGAAACAGAGCAGTGCAGCTTGAGAGATCAGTTTTAGGTTTGTTTAAAGCAGAAAATTAGCTGTATCTTTGTAAAGGAATTGTTATGATTGTGTCTTAATGCTTTCAAAATTAAGCATTCCCCAGGGTGATGAAGACTGGAGAGAACATCTCAGCGGCAGTGTTATACTTAAAAAATTAGAAAATGGCCAGCCATACACTCAAAAGGTATGAAATAAGTTGGCTGGTCAACTGCGTGCTGCTATGTGAAAGAGTATTCTTGGGAGGCACAACACACTTTGCATGGTCATATTATTCTGGTACTGCACGGGAGTATAACAATAGCCTAGCTGGGAAACATGAAAAAATGTGAGCAGAAACATCGGCATGCAATTTGTTTTTGTGGAAATTTTATTTTGATGAAAAAGTTTTGAGCAATTCTGTTAATGAAAAAAATAGGTCTTAAAAGTTTCTGTTGAAAAATAAATGAAATTTCTTCTGGGAATGTAATAAGAAGGGATTACAAGGATGCTTATGACAACGCAGTAACTCAACTGCTTTGAAAATAAAGTAGTTAAAAGAAAATATACTCAGTTTACAGTCTGCTATCTTGATAGTGATATATTTTTTAATATAAGACAGATTTCCAAATAATCTAGCTTCTTGCTCACATGGCATTTCTATATCAGAAAATCTGTATTTTACTCCACCTCACTGATAAATTAGGTAGGTAGATACGAAATCCATGGTCCAAGCTTTGTGGCCTTTTTTCCTGCAAAAAGGTGCGTGAGTGACATTTACATTATCAAATTCAGAAGTCATATTTGAAAAATCTTAGTTACCCTTCCTTTTTAATTTCTTTAAAAAAATGTGAATACTTCTTGCATGTTGTTTCAATTCTTTTATTCCAGCCTTTTTTCGCTTGAGACACTATTCTTTTTTTTTTTTTTTAATTTGAAAGTGATTTTTTCATTTAAGCTTTTTATTGTAGCAGTGAATCTTAAGCACATCAACTGCAGATGTAGTGAGCAACATCTCCGATACAGCCGAAAAGAAGTTTTGGTGAAAAGGCATATCTGGTACCGAGTGATACTGTCAGCTTTGGTAGCAAACCTGACCGATGCTTACTTTAGAGTAAGTAGGTCACAGCATTCTTGATGATTAGCATCGTTTATCTTTCTTCCCTCAAGAAGAAAAGCCAAAGAAAGAAATAGAAACTGTGATTAGTTATGTTGTCCCAAGGGAAGCTCATTCTCACGAGGAGCATACCCAGATGTTTTGTGTTTTACTGTAACGTAGCTGCAGATTTTTGCACCTTTAGATTTTGTACCAGCAAAATTATTTTAAATCCAAATTAGTGCTTCTTAGACCTTTAACCATATAAATGGGACAAGCAACCTGAAGGTGTAGTGATTGATTAGGCGGGGGGGGAAAGACTTATTTTGATTTTACCAATGTTAAGTTGCAGATGTAGATGGCTGGACATAAGAGAGAGCACAGAGGAAAGCTGCCTTCCTGGAAAGGTTGCCACATGCTGAACTGGGGAGTTGCACTTTAAGATGTTATTTTTGGTGATGTATAATTTGAGCTGGGTTATAAGTGATGGTCGTTTCTCTAAACAGTCTTGCATGTGTTTATTTCACCTTTGACATAAGTGATTTTTTTTTGTGTGTACCTCTGTCCCTTCTGAGTTTCTCTGCTAATCACATGTAGACAATTAGGGGAACCAAGCTGACCACTACCATCAGGTAGTAGTTGTACAGCTTCCTAATGCCTCAGTGGAATCAGCTAACAGGAATCGAATCAGAGTTTTATTGGGTGGTGGTTCAAGTGCAACATGACTATAGAGTCTGTTCTGCTGTGAGAGGATGGAACGAAATCCTCCTTCCTCAGTCTTAACTAGAGACGACCAAACTGTCACACCTTTAAGTTTTTTTAATATAAAAATTTCTGAGAAGGGAAGAGAAAGAGTAAGAAGAATTTATTAAATATGAGAAGTTTCTTAAAAGCAAAAAAAGGGAAAAAGGAAAAATATTGATTTCTTTTTTTTTTTTCCCCCCTGCTAATTTTTAATCAGTGCAAAATTCATAGGACAGCTTGCATTCTTCATTGACAAACAGTAAGCCACTCCAAAAGCATACTCATACTGAAATTCACAGCTAGGATATTGTACAACGGGAACTCTATCAAGCCTTTATCTTGAGGAACTGAGGTATGCCTTGGAGGAATGCATTAGATGCTATGGTTAATTAACTAATTTACTCAATCAAGTTTAACAGTGGTTTTAACTTTAATGGCACCATTACATTTTAATATGAAAATAACAGGCTGTATTCCTAGCATTCCCTGCAGTCCGCCTCCTCTCTACCATCCAATTTACAATTTGATTTTGATTTGTGAAGTCTTAAACCTGCTTATAATGTCAAGCGCATGTAATACAATATGTCTAGTGAACATTATACATGCCCACCTTACAAATGCAGTTGCTTGAAGTCATAGCTCCTGACAGATAGTGTGCATTCGTCAAGAATCATTGAGTTTGCATATGTCCTTCAGGAAGAAAATGGTATACATGTGTAAATATAAGTAAGCTAATTTTAAGTGTGTGTGAGTGCTGTTTCTCAAAGATGATCTGGAGTCCCTGCTGCCTAATCAGAATTCCCTGTCTCATGCCCCTGTTTTCTCTGGGGCAATGCATTGGCACAGCTGGGTCCTGTTAGGCTGTGAGTAAAAGATGAAGCAAAGAGAAAAGTAGTTCAATCTGTACTCCTTGGTTTGCAAGACACTTGTCTCTGCATAAAAATAAATCACGAAGCCTTTAGGTGTTTCTGTCTCCATGGTAGAGTCCATTCTGGCTGCAGTCTCAGCCAAACATTTTGGGTGACATTTTCTCCTTCATGGAAAATAAATATTCTATGGATTCCTTGAATGTCATGTCTTAATATTCTGAGACAACCAACTTCTTTACTCTCTGTGTCTTATTTTTGTCTGATCTAATTAATATTAAACACTAGATTGAACATGACTGAGAAAATCCTACTCCCCGGTACACCACTACAACAGTTTCCAGTCGCAGCCCGTGAGCAAATAAGTTGTTCGTACATGTGTGGGAAGACTTGTGCCCAAAGCTGGCAACAGGAGGCGACTGTTGCCTTATCGCTAGAATAATTTATAGAGATATTGAAAATGTACCTTCAAGTTGTGTCAGGCAAAGAATCTATAACTCTCCTTGTCAATGGGTTGCTGTGGGTGAAATAGAAGTCGTCTCATTTTGGGGTTGGTTTACAGTAAAACAATTCAAAATATGGTTCCCACGTACAGAGGTGAACCAGAACACGGTGACCAGGTATAGCAATATTTGGTCTGTGAAGTTATGAACCTCATGTGGCTTAACCAAGGTCCAGGCATCCAGCTGCATGGCTGTCAACGCTGAGAAGACTCTGTCCCTGCCTGGCAGCAAATATTGAGGTGCCAAGAAGACACGTGCTCTCCCTTCCAAACTCTGATGCCCAGGCTGCTCTCCAGGGCAGAGCAGGGACAGCCCCACGTGCAGCCCGGCCGGGCCCGTGCGGCTGGTTGTCCCCACGAGGGTCACACCAGTGAGACCAGGACTTCGATTGGAAGAAGCAGCCGGAAAATGCAAAGGTGTCAGAGCAGAAGCTTGCTGCTGGATCCGCACATCCAGTTCGTAATAGATTTAATCTGATTCTGGAAAGGGACAGTAAATCATTGCTAAACAGTTATGTGTGATTTTATTGAGAATTTTTACTATCATAGATACAAAGGCCGTACTCTAGAGATTAACTAGGAAAAGTTTTACAAGACGGTAGAGATAATGAATCACAAATTCTGTAAGGGTGAACCTCCCGTGCTGAATCAAAGTACAGCTGTCTCATATTTGCTCTGTGTGCATTTTGCTACCAGTAATTTTGTCATCAATTTTCATATTTTGTTTAAACATATTTGTCTTTTGGACAAGATAGGTCATATTTCACACATTTGATGAATTTTCTCCTTGGTCCAGTTTTACAGGATTTGCACTTAATTAATTGCACAACCTTTAATTCGACAGACTGTTTTTAATGGCTCTGTAGTTTCAAATGCATATACACAGAGGAATTTCAAAAAGTAATTGTTTTTATGTCACTACCATTGAAAGTTGCAATTATTAAAATATACAGATAATAGCACAGAATTTCTTAACTGCTTATACTAAATAATGCGTATGCTTTTGTATGCATATTTTCAGGGCTTTCTATGGAAGTTGGGGTATCGCAGCAATGTTTGTGTAAAACCCCTGCAACTTGGTACAAAGGCACAGCTTCAACTTGCAAAAGTACTGGCAAATTTCGCATGTGTTCTTTTGCAAATACGAGCCTTTAATTGTTTTTGCAGGAACTATCCTGCGATTTCATTAATAGTTGTTGATGGAACTATTTGTGCCTTGGCTGGAAGGGCCGTGCTTCACAGCGCTAAATGAATTTCGTACTTCCAAAGCTTACAAAGGCTTAGCGAAGGGAAGACCACCTTTTACTAGAAGAGCTAAACGCTGACAGTTGTGGCGCTCTTAAAAGCTCCTTTAGTTCTTAGCAGCCTCGCGGAAGAGGGCTACCTCACCCGTCCAGACAGCTCGCTGTCTGGAAATGTGCCCATCAAATCTGTTTGTCAAGCCACCAGGCTTTTCCATGCCTGGTAAAAGGCAGACAGGAAGGAGTAGGCAAAGGTCAATCCTTGTCAGCTCTTTGTAAATGTAATTGTACTGGCAGTTTGCAAGGCGCTTGCTCGTTCCCTAGCAACTTTGTGTATGTGGGGAAGAGTGAAATACATATTTCTCAGTGTGTTGCTTTTCCACTAATTTTGGCAATATGGTTTTTTTTTTATTATTTTGTTTTATTTATTGGCCTTTGCGTATATTTGGAGGTTTGTGTGCATAAGCTGCAAAAACTCCCATAAGTAATTGTGCAAGCCTTTGAAAAGAAATCTTTTACAGACGGCTGTCTGACTTGTGATTTCATGATCATGATCATTAATCTAGATTCAGACTTCTTCTGTTATGTGGCTCCAAACAAATGTAATTTGTGAAACAAATTCTTTACAGACTCTGCTTTTCATATTGGTAGTGGCGAGCTGCAATCAGAATCTGACCGAATATCACTGAGTGCTTTGAGTGATCTTTTGTAGTGATGACTATTAGATGGGGAATTTATGTCACAAATGACTCCTACAAACGACGGACATAAGAACAGTGATTTTAAGACGGATTTTTGTTTAGAGGAATGAATTTTGGGGATTAAGCCGAGGCATACAACTCCAGTCTAATTTCTAGGAGGTGTCCCTACTTACACAAAGGATGAATTAAACTCCTCTATCTTACTGAAGCTGAGACAAGGCGGCGGGGCTGGCGTGTGCTGCCAATGTGGACTGGCACGGCACCGGCCGCAGAGCGAGTTGGCGCAGTGGGCGTGCGGGGTGCTGAGAGAGACGTTCCTGCAAAGGACCAATTCATACCTGCAAAACCGGCGCACACAGTCCCAATCCACTGAATGAGAATGGCTGGTAGAGAAAACCTTCCTGTCCGGCTGCACTTGCACTGAGAGCCGGCTCTCGAGTGGAAGTCGCGCCGATCGGACAGGGCTCGCTAAGAAGGTCCGTCACTTCAGAAGCCTGTCCCTGCGGAAAAGTGTCACCTGTGCAATGTGGACATGAGTATGATGGTGACTGACCACACGTGCAGTGTACTAAACACATGCTGAGAGAAGTACAGTGAGATTCTGCTTGATTTTTCTCTTTCTGTTGCATTTACCTGGCAAAAAACCAGCTAAACACAGTGCAGTTTTTAAGTGTAATTATTTGATCTGCCAAGTCATAGGTTGTTTCCTTTTCAGTAGCTAATATTCCCTTTCACTTCATTTGCCGATGGAGTCACAACACTTCCACAACACTTAATGGTAATATCGATGCAGACAGAAATGCGTCCAGAATGCTGTGTTAATCCATATTGTTTTAATTTAACCAACTAAATTTCCTGACATGGTTGCTTTGACTTCGGTAGAGTTAAACCAGCAGAGAATTTGTTCCAGTGAGCTTTACAGTGTAACTGACTCTCAGTAATTTATCACCATACATGTCTGCTCGTTTAACTGATAGAACCTACAGAGACGAGCATGGTGGTTTAAATTGCTCGGTCGTGGTGCAGGTAGCAATCGCTCTTTGTTCACCGTTACGTATGGTTTTCTGCTCATCTCTAGATCTCAAAATGGTTTATAAACTTAGGGCGAGACTGTGCCTATTAAGGTAATGGGGCAGTTTAGGACTCTTCTCTGAAGTACTCTGGTCTACGGGGCGAATGAGTTGTACCCTTGCTCCAGATCGCTTTGCAGCCCCCGTGTTCCCGCGTTGGGCTCCTGGGGACGGGACGGGGAGCAGGTGCTCGCCCTGCCCGGTGCTGAGGATGCTCTGCACAAGCACAGCGCTCGGCAACTCTGCCCAGGCCCATAGGCACTTTCAGGTAATCTTACATCTAGGTAGTTGTGTTGTTTTGTTTTCCTTCTGTCTCCTTTTTTTCTGAGCCCTGGGCATGAAAACAAAAATGGCAGTTGCTAAAGGGGAAAATTTTACAGGCTTGCCTTTCTTGCTTTCATCTCTCAAGAACTCGGAGTGGTCTGTTCCAGAAAGAAAACAAGAGCCTGACATGCTCGAGGATGGATTTTCAATTTTCGTGTTCCTTTCTGGGAGAACAACTGCACATTTGGATTACATACACAGACATGTGTCTGAAGGTGGGATCTCAGAGTACCGGAATGGGACAATGTGATTTTTCAGCAAGAAGGTTAGGCAGTCTGATGCCTTCAGCTGACTTTCAGCATTAAATACACCTTTCAAATTGCTGGCAGCTTCCACAGCTGTTTAAAATGTGATCACAAGAGATGTGACTCACATGGGTTCATGGAACTGGAGCAGCTCCTGGCTCCAAACTTCACCACCTCTGACAGCAGAATGCATCCCTGGAACCCTACACGGTTGGCAACAGGGACGGAGGCGTTTGCTCCTAGCAGAGGATGCTGACTGCAGGTACGGGCACCGTTTGTTCTTTTTTGCTCCTTGTAACAATTTACAGCTTCATACTACCACAGCAGGAAGAGTTACAAAGGAGTTAGAATTCAGCCTGTGTCCTGGTGAGTTTTCTCATCTTTGTTCGTTGCAGATGTTAAGTCATTTTGAGATGCAAGTCATTTCTTTGAAAAAGCTTTCTTTGGGGCTGAAATAGAATGGCAGGAAATTAGCTGTTAATCCCGTCTTTTCTTGGACAGACTAGACGTGCATAATAAACTCCCCCTTTCCTCCTCCTTGCTCGCCCAGTGATTCAGTTTGATCTGAAAGAAAACATTTTCTTCCAAGAAAGACAATGTTTATGAGGTGCAACCCTAGTTTGGCTCTGATGATTAGAGACACATGTATCAACCTGTGCAAAATCTGTGATGGCTGTTTAGAGTGAACCCTGGTCAGGAAGGCTGAGATCACAAACCCTGTAATAATCAAAACATCAGCTTAGCATGATATTCCAAAATTGCATCCAAACTCACAAACCTGCTTTATAATCCTTGCTCCAGTCGAGCACAACAGAGACAGCGAAGCTCCGCAATTTGCCTGGGAAGGAGCCGCGCTGCACCCTCTGCCTCGTTCCTCCTGCTCAGGGGGACCTGGGAGCGGCATGGCCCGGAACTGGGAACACGGGTTTCATTAATTTTGTCTTCCCGCAGATTTTCGACTACTCGCATAGCCCCCAGAGCCTCCCAAGCACTCAGCGATGCTGCCAACATGCTGTCTGAAATGGGCAAAAATGGGAATATGGGAAGGTTAGAGTTGTCATTTCACCCAGAGATAGAGACCTCTGTGTTTAAGAGATGACTATATATTTGTCAATACTGGCTGTTTTCTATTAAGTGCTCTGATGGATTTAAAATAAATAATTATTTTTCCAGAACTAATCAGAAAAAAAACCAGCAAGCGTGATTATATGGTCTGCTGAACAGATATCAGATACAACTTTCACATTTTCTCACGTGTGTACAACATCATGCGTCTCATTGTGGTAAAAAAGCTTAGACTTTTTGTTTCCCCAATTTAACACTCATAACTACTTTAGCTCATTTTGTGACAGCTTCTTGGGCACAGGTAGAAGAGACAGTTATGTTATTTTCTGCTTATGTAGCTGAGAATATTTTGTTATTTCAGGATTTTTCAGCAGTGAAAGAGACACCTTTGGGAAATTGAGAGAAGTTCTTCTATGGAGCAGGAGCATACTTTCAATCTGTAGTTCATTGCTTCTGGTGGGCAAGCATTAAATCAGGCGCTGTGATCAGATCCCTGGCAGTTCCTTCTGCTTTTGTTAGTCCCTGTTCTGCCTGCGTCAGAAATCCTGAGAAAATGGAAAGGGATAGGGAAACAAAGTTAATAGGTGCCCTTGTAATTGTGCAGGGAGGGTACCGTAACGTGACAATGGAGAATATTGTGGTGGAAATCAGAAGTTTATGGAAAATACGAGAGGTGTATATGGAAGGATGTGATAGATCAGCCAGCTGCCTGGGAGAGAGGAATGTTCAGCGTCGCCTCTCTCGGTGTGACTGTGACTTAGGCATTTAGAGTTTTATTCTTTAAACAGTAACATATACCCCTGCCCCAGACTTTTCAGGTTTTCCATGCCTGACTGAGGAGACCCCAACGCTGAAGTCAGCGGGAGCCCTTGTTCCTCCGGTGATTCCATCCCTTATTGAATTTAGTACCCGTGAACCACCACGAGACCCTCCTGGGCCCTATATAAGTGGTGGGGACACAGGGGTAGGCACGCCAGGTACGCTGAGCGGGGTGGCTGTGCGTCACTGCTGCCGTATCATACAAGAAATGCTCCTTTTCAGTTTTAAAGCATTGTACTTTATCACTGTTCTGACTTACCTCTAAATATAGAGATGCCGGAACATCTGCTTATTTAAGTAGTTCCGTTTGGTCCTGAATCCATCAGGTTCTTGTAAAAAGGACTTTAAAAGGTCCTTTTCTAGTGAATAGCTGGGAGTTGCTAAAGTATCTTGGTCTGGGAAACAATATTACGTACTTTGAAACTTCTCTGTGGCATTGATTAATTATTTTTAAATAAATAAGCTGCTTTGAAAGTTATTTTTAGCCAAACCAGCAGGACCTGAACTGAAATTCATATGCCAGGCAGCAGTCTTGTGACATGTAAACTGAGTTATAAACCTATAGAAAATGGATTTTTATTATGGAAATGTAAACTGTCCCCCAAGCATAACATGGGGAGGTGATGCTATAACTACACACTAGTAAGTAATAAACAACAGGCAGTATTGTATCAGGTGACTAGGTACAGCTAGAAATGTATCTGTTTGGGTGTTGAATTATCCCCAAATTTGAATTATGGGCATATAATTCAAATTATCCCCTTCCAGCAATATAAAGTCTGACAGACATATTTTTTTAATATACTTCTTGTGCTGTTTTGCATTATGTCACATCCTCCAGCGTTAAAACCACAGCTTTCCTAACATGATTCATCAGAAATCAGGGGGGAAAAATAGTTGAGATCTGATATACTGAGTACTCTTAAATTACATAGCAGCTTCAAGTATAGTGTATGAGGAGACAGAAGCAGAGTGAATAAGTATGTCTCAGGCTGTCATGTCCGTGAACTGGGAAACTCACTGGCTCATTGAATCATTTCCTGATCCTTCTGCTCATCCATCGATACAGAGAGCAACCAGGCTGGGTTTACAGAGATGAAAGCCAGAGTAATTCAGAGCCAGCTGTAATTCTTTATAAAACATACACTAGGTATTTTTGTTGACTCCTGCATGACATTTCCAAGGTGGCTGGGAAACCAGGCCATTTGTTACACAGAATCTAGATCAATAGAAAGCACAGAGGAAAACAAGTAAAGTTAACATCCAGTGGAAAGGACAGAACAACTTCCAAGCTTGCGCATCTCAGATGTGCACGGTGTACGCTTCATGGGAACATCCTGTTCTTCAGAACATCGTATTCAATTACTGAAAAGTATTAAGCACAAGGAAAAGCTACTGCCTTATGTAAATGTAATTGTCAGATTTTACCAGTGTATAGAACAGAAGCATTTGCACAGCCTTTTTCTTCTAGCTTTTCTCTGCAGTCGCGATGGCTACCTATGGCCTTGTAATGCACGTTCCACGGGTATTTTGTGAGTACTCTGACACACCTGAATTCTCACTTTTAGGGACACTATCTGCTTTATTACCACAAAATTACTATGTTTTAGCATGTAAGAGAATATAATACACACTGAAAACCTAAACATGTGTTTTGCATTAGACATGATCTATCAAGGATAAAAGTAATTTATTATATCAATGATCAGATAATCTTGATCAAGTTTCATAGTAAAGAGTCTTGCTGACTTCCATGGCTTGAAGACTCAAAGTTTACAGGGAGTTTGGGTTCCTGTTTCTATGATTCTGTGATCCTATGATCTGAATTGAAAGCTAGCTTTTCAATCATACCTTGTACAGATTTAGGACTTTCTTCATCTCATTATAAGGATCAAGTCTATTTCCACTTGCATTTTGTATGCTGTCCTTATTCAGAAGAGTTTACGTTCAGGCTTTCGGTGCACGCCACATTAAAAGATGGAGGAAAAAAAATAACGAACTCTGCAGGTTTGTGTGCTTAAGATTACCACTTGCTAAGATTTAAAAGAATTAACACATCACCTGGACTTTACATGTAAAGATTTAACTTTTTCATAAACAGCAAACTCATCTACTGCTGCGCTAGCTATTTTTAACCCACCTTGTGAGTATGCTTTTTTTATTGCTTTATACAGCATATCTGATTCTCTCTAAAGCACAAACTAAAAAATCTATCCGGCTGTCATTTGCTGCATAGTGCCATCTATCATCATGCAGCTTGGCAGCTGTAGTGCATGAGAGAGAGGGGGGAGCTGAAGCAGGAGGCACAGTCAAGGACTTTCACATGTAACACACCAAAAAAATACTTGTCACAATTATTTATGGCTCTTGCTGGGGCACATAATAGGACACATAAAACCTCTGTTTCAGTTTCAAGCACCCTCACATCCCCACTCCCTTGTCGAAGTTGGTCGCAGGCAGTTTTGCTTTACACATACAATTTCCTGAACAATGCCGAGCCCTTGTGAAGTGACAGTGACAAATACTAGAGATGCTGGCTGCAGCTCTGCAGGCTGTTACAGCAGCAGCGGTGTCAATAATCAAGGAAGGCTGCCAATGATACCAAAATGCCAGTGTGATATTCCACTTGTTCAACCAGCTATGTGCCACGCTTTTATTTTGAAGTTGCGGGAAACTTCTTGTGTCTCTGTAGTTCCAGGCTGTAAGGAAATATAGTGTCGGAGGAACTTGTGCCAAGAAATAATTTTTCATTATTTGCTCTTCTGTGTAGTTTGATTTTGCGATAGCTAAAATATTGCTATTTTAGAGTGGTTTAATGAATATTTAGCAGTTTCCTATTAGTGTTAGCCTGGTGTGAAGTCTTTCCGTTAGGGTCTATCGTATCAGCCCTCTGCATGGTGTTCTTGACTTCGTTGTTCATAGTGTAACCTCTGGTTCAGGTCCCAGCTGATGGATTTCATAGCGACTCTGTCTGCTGCTTCTCTAGATGACAGGCAATGGAGAGCTGTGCTGCTAAGGAAACTGTGCTTTAGATAATTAAACATAAAACTCGGGTCCAATCCAATAAATTGTCTTGCTTGCAGTTTCTCAAGAAAGAGCGTAGACAGATATTAACCTTGATGTCCCCATTAAAGTCCTCTGATACACTTTTTATTTCCCATATCTCATAGTATTTCTGATCTCCAGTGTTAAGTAGCAGACTGTTAAATTAGCAGGAGAGAGGCCAGGATATATTTGCGCCTGTGGAGCAAATCACTTTTGAAAGCACAATCCACAAAAACACCAAGAATACAAATTAAACAGAAGCACTTTAAAAGCACACCACTTTTAAACGCAGTGCATTTTCACTATTCTTAGTGCAGCCACGAACACCATTCAAATATGCGAAGTGACTGTTGTTAAACCCACCTATTAATGAATCAGAGTTACATTTAACTAAGTGACTTGACCTCCTCCTGAGGATGCAGGCAAAGGTGGTGGCTTCAGTAGTTTCAAATATTTAAACATGCCTGGGAAAAAAAGAAAGGTCTGAAAGACCAAGTTATCTGCTCATTGCTTCCTTCTTCACAATCCAATTAAACAGGTACACATGGATTTTTTTTCTTCTGCATAGTTTCTTTTCAAATTTCCTGTCCTGCTTGGATTTCTTTTCTCACCTTAGTGAAAATAGGAATGGGATCAAATGTCAATCAGACCATATTTACATCTGTTACTGTTGTTATTTTCTTAAACGCTCTGAAAGCTGCAAGGAGAACTATAGTCTTTATTGTTGTTTCTACCAGTAGCACTAATGTAAGATGGGTCTCCTAGATCCAAGTGATGTGCAGCACCTCAGACAATGTTGTCTTGATTCCTAAGCAAGGGTATGGAAGATAACATCTTTATGTGCTTAGCAATAGTTTGATTAATTGAGTGAGTGTTCTCACTTATGGGAAAGTCTAAGATTATGGAGCTTAAGTAGGGATTTGCCTGCAGTTCTTCATGAAACCCACAGAACTCCCACATAAGCCAGCAAAAAACAAACAGATTGAGGAGATCTCAGTTTACCTAGCTTTGCCAGTGTTTGCAAAATCTGTTTTATTCTTTCTAAGAAAAGTAATAAAGAGTGCATGAGTTCTGCTGCTGCAACAGATTAGGTAACTGAGGTGCATTGTGAAATAGGACTGCTCTCCATCAAACCAATATCCCATGGATCGCTTCTTCTGTTCCTTTGCTTCTATTTCCTACATGCTTGTAACATCTTATGCTTCCTCAGAAGAGGAGAAATACTTTTCCTGGAGTTTGTATTAGTAGATGCAGTGTAGAAGAGGCTTAAATACTATGAAAAAAATGCTTTAAAAAATACTGGTAGTCAAATGATCCATATAGTAGAAATGTCCATGAGAATTCTGCTTATTTTCAATGCATTAATTTTCTCTTGAGCTTTTTGCTCCAGTGTCTGTTTCCATATGGGTCAGGCACCTTTAGAATTCTGAACTTGGAGATATACAAATAATTAATCTTAGCATTGAGGCTTATCTAATGGTCTTGTCTTTGGTCGTGGCATATTTCATAGGATGTTCCTTGCACAGGTTCCCTTTCAGCATCTCACTTTTGGAGAAGTCTCTGTTTTGTGGAGCTTTTCATTGTTGTTTTCTTGTTCCAGGTTTCAGCTATTCCATGTAGAAAATATTCACTGCTTCTCCTTTTCATATAAATTACAAGGTTGTGAAAACGTTGCAAAAAACATAATTTCCCATAGCTTGAGTACGTTGACTCTGGACAAAACAGCCTGAGTGGGACAAAATAAAGACTCATTAGGACATTGGGGGAAAAGCACAAACATTAGAACAATGTGAGGTTTTTTTGGTTTGGGATTTTGTAGAACTGGAGTAAGGTTGTGAGTAGCTACAGAAACAATGTTGGAATTCTTCAGCGTAGTTCATGTCATAAGATTGATCTTATTTTTCATAGTCTAACATGGAGATAGATACCACGGTTAACAGCATATCTTGAATACCATGGCATTTAAACTGGCATATTTGGAACCTCCCTTAAAAAAAACAAACAAAAAAAACCAAAAAAAACCCCACCAAAACAAAACAACAACAACAAAACCCCACAAATCTGCCTATGAAAATTCTTGGCAATGCTAATATATTTGTACTTGAAAGGCAGAGGATAAGGGAGATAGATACAATAGGAAACAAAAGTTGGTATACTTCATCATTTCCTTCAAACCATTCTTGATAATTGTGCACAAAAAGCATGCAGCGTATTTTTATACTTCTGGGTTTCTACAAGTGTACTTTGAATCTGCTTTACCCACTTTGAGGTTGTAAATTACCATATAATGTAATATTAGATGGTAAAAATGTAACTTAAAGTTTGCATCAATAGGAAGGAAACAATGACATAGTACCCCATCCATTCCCATGCACAAAACTGGCTGCCACGGGTGCGTCACCTGCGATTTCCAACAGCTTAAAAAGTACTTTCTTGTGAAAGGGTGCCTTTCAGATTTTCAGAAGATGTAAGATTTTTATTTACTATACAAACACCTGTATGGCCAGCTAATGACTCTTACGCAAGCAGGGCTTTTCAGTGAGTTATCGTATGGTGTTTTCAGGCTGTAATGTTGCCCCTTTTTTTAATTAGTATTTAAGAAACTTTAAGCCTATTTGGGTTTTTCTTTCTTGCAATGCCACAACACATTGTTCTTTGCTTGAGATTGACACCAATTTAGTAAGATGTGGCAAACATGCAGCTACCAAGGAAATAGTTTCCTTAGCAACAAGGAACCTATTGACAACACGCCATGCGGAACCCACTTTAACCCTAATCTGTGGAGTTTTTCTGGCTGTTCTTTGCAGCTGTACAAATCAGACGTTAGAGGACCAAATTTTGCTCTTGTATGCACACAGGTAGTGGCATCTCGAATGTGCATGAGAGTAGGAGTTGGCAAACAACCACTTGCACCATCAAAACTTTTGAGTTTAACGTTGCATGCTAACGTTTAATATGTGCGGTGTACAAATCTGAGCTTAAGTAAGGTTCTGCTAGTTGTAGGCTGAGGCCAACTGACCTATCCAGGATTTAATAGATCTTAATATAAAATAATAGAAGGAAAAAAAGTCTTGATGTGTACTGGTGAGACACATTTTTGTTCAGAGGATATTTGTACGCCATTTGATATAAGAAGCCTGTGTAAATGCACCATTAAGTTTAAGACTGATAAAAATAGGGGAAGAAACAAAGTAAACATTCCAAAATCTCACGTGAGAATTGCTCCAGCTAAATCATCTATCACATGAAGTAGCAATAATAATGGGAGAGGAAAATATTTTTACCTGTTTCAATAGAATTCTGGGTGCTTTTTAACAAAAAAGTTCAATACAGGTTAAGAAAATCAATTTAATAATAACATTCCTTGATGGTTATATTTGTACTAATTGTCTTAATGCACCTCTTACCCATTCTCTGCTTTTCTGATTAGGCACCAATATTACATGGGATGGTCCAGTATTAACGATGGTAGGCTAAGCCAAGAGTATATCTGAATGCAAATCCCTGCTATATGTTTTCTGTGCAAGTCCCCATGGACTCAAATTTCCAAAGGGATTAGCAATTGTGAATCTTCCTAGTTTGGTACAATCACCTAGAGAGCCATCATGAGGACATGATTTTTGGAAAACGCTAAATACTGTTCTTGTCAAAATGAGATCTCTTTAAACTGTTTCCACTTAAGCACCCAAATTTGAAGCACCGCATATGTCAGAATTCCCACGAATCTTGGCACTCACATCTCTAGCAGTGGAGCAAAGCGCAGACGCAGCTGTGACAGAAATAACCCGTTTAGCCCAAACCCAGTGTATTGCAAACCTGCTCGGCCCTGTGCCCAAGGTGATAATCTCTGCCTAGAGGCAGTGCAAGTAACCCTGGATAGAACAAGGCTTAGATTGTTTTCCCGGCCTGAGACCGAACTTCTGCAAAGTCAGAGCGTCAGTAACTCTTGCGTCTGCACACCAGCCTGCTCGGAGTTGATGGGTGATGCAGGCACTGCCTGAACTCTGCGTTTCCATAGTCCCTGCACACACACGGGTTTTTATACTGATGTGTGTTTTAATGATGCTCGGGATAACATAATACTAAAGCCATAAATACTATTATTTAATTTACCTGTATACTACCTGATTTCTAGGAGGGCTCTAGTCCACGCAGAATTGACAGTTAACAAGGGAAATAGTATTATTGTTGTTTAAAACTTAGTACATTTAATAATTTAATATTTATTTTAAAAATACAAATAATACAGGAATTAAATAAGTTTTTGCCATGCTTTCCATAACAAAGAACAGCCCTGAAGTGCTAAATATTGACTATAGTATGACTTTCAAATAGCTTCTAGGTAGAACTCAGTGGTTCATCTTTACCAGCTTTAAGATTTGGGGCCAAATTTTCGGTTAAAGTCTCTTATGAAATGTGCAGCAGCACATGTGTGGTCTTCAAAGAACAGGTATTAGATTAGTTTTCACCTTAATTGGTTGCACTGTTTTAACACTCTACAACAAAAGGAGAAAATTACGAAGGTGAAGAAAAAATAAAATCTGCCCTATTTCAAATATGAGAATCAGCAAAAACTCTTCTCAATAAGAACCTTTATGATGGCGGCTTTGGTCATAAAGATCCAATTTTGACAAAAAAACCACTTTTTTACTTGTACATAAATAAATGTAGAAGTTACTGCACAAATATGTACAGAAATACATTTGAGATCATCAATATTTTCCTCAATAAAGTTATTAGTTTGGCTTTAGTCCCACTGATCTGAATTAACTCAAGATAGATGCTTGCTTTGTTTTGGGGACTTAGAATTTTTTTTTTCTAATGAAATAGTAATATAAATATGTAAAAAGAAAAAGAAAAAAAAGGTGCATCCTGAACACAGGACTTGAGTATTCATCTGCTTTTGTGGTGTTTTGGTTTTTAACTTCTGTATCCCTTTCTGTACTCAAAAATGTGAAACCTGTGGCATCTATTAAAGAACTTTGCTCTTCTCCCACTAAACTGCTCTAATTAAATTGCTGTATCAGCAATTCAACATTGAGCATCTCTCTCCTTCTGAATGGTTGTGATTTGATTATCTCTTCCATGAACCCTTGCAATTCTGTGGATATGCTTTTGTATAATTAGATGAAGTGTGGTCTGAAAACTAACAATATTTCCTAGCCAGGGGTTTTAGAAATCCTTGCTAGAAAGAACACTTATGATAAACTGATTTTTTTATTTTTATGCAAATTACAAGTATTATAATCTACCATATACTTTAGCATCAGTTCTTCTTTAATTTGAAAAAATGCTGATTTAAAGCATAGCTTAATACAAACTATTCAGTGAAGCGTAATAGTAAAAAAAAAAAAAAAAAGAAACTTCATCCCTTAAAAATTATCACATTCATTTGGTCAAAGACAGATAAAGTTTGATTAAAAAAAATAAGTAAAAACTTTCAGCTAGGATAATCCTTAAAAATATATGTTAAAAAATCTTCTTACACCAAAATTACACTAATAATAGTTTAAGGTGTATTTGTAAATACATACATGACATTTAATAAAGAGTCAAATTTTGGGCTTTCCTTACACATTCGTAATTTGACTTCTAGCAAAACCAATCAAGCTAGTTGCACTAGTATAGCAAAGGATAATTACAGCACAACTTATTCCATATTCTAATTTTTCTGAGGCTGCTCACCGAAGTACTTCTACAAACTTAAATTGTGGAATACTGGCTTCATCACGAGGCCGAAACTTTGCTGATTTATGTGCAGAATACACACTGGTAGCACGTAGCTTTCTTCCAAGCGTCCGGTGAGCTTGTTTCAGTCACACGGATCAACACATTTTTTTCCATGCTGTGTTACGTGTATGAAGGATGGGGTTATCATCGCTCCTGAAGGTCTCTGCGATCCGTCCTGCCCCCGCGTCTCCGCCTTTGTGCTTCAAACGGAGAGCAGCAGAGTCGCTCTTTAGTTTTTCACGTCCTATCGCACAGGGCACGGTGTCAACGCTCGACATAATAAATACTAATGCAGTCAAGCCAACAACTAATTTCATCGGTAACTCATCCCAAAAGGCAACTAAAAAGCCTATTTCGAAACATATGCCTTTGTGGATGTCAGAGAGTGATAATTTCCAATTGACCCCTGCTGGATTTGAGCAAGTGAGTTGGAAGGGATTTAACCTAATCCTAACGCAGCTTTCTTGAGCCATACGTTCCCTCACACTCAACCCAGGTGAGATTTCTTTTTTTCTGGAAACAGACATTTCAATTTCATTCTTTCATCTCCAGTGGATAACGATGCCAAAAAGTAACATGAGGGAAACGTTAGTACTTCAGGTTTTCTGACGCTTATTAAAAACTCCATATGACTACACCGCTGCCTGTCAAGGTCGCTCAAGCAGAAACTCTGTGGCACACAGCCATGGAAAACTGTGGATTAGGCACTAATGAACTTGTGTGATCAGCCCTGTTACCTTTTAAGCTGCAGATGCTCCAAAGTTCTCCAACAGTCCCAAAAGAAGAGGGTGGCAAAGGGTGTGTGTCGCTTCTAAAATTTTCTCCAAATAATGGACTGGAGAAGACACCGAATTTTGCAAGGAGACTGGGGGATCCCTAAAGACAGGTTCTGCCAGGGCAGAACTAGCAGCTATAAAAAGCTCAGCTCTGCTAGCGACAGGCACAGCCAGAGCCAGGGCAGCCCTCTTCCCGTGGCGCAGAGCAGGGTATTTCTAAGAATTCGTAGTCAAAATAAGAGTGGCTGCATATTTCTTCATCAGCCTGAGTGAACTTTGCCAGGCTGTGATTTTTAGATAACAATGATGCCGTTGTCGCCGTGGCCACGCGAATACAGAGTTCAGAAGCAGAACTGTTGCTTCTCAGTGGCTGGAGCAGTTTGTAGACCAGCTTGGTTGTTCTGCAGCCAGCTGTGCTATTTGCTGGAAAGATTTTCCACAAAGTATCAAATATTGCATCTTTTTGCAGTATGAAATCCCGCATCTGGGAGCTGGTGGGGAATGGAGCCTGGGACTTGCTGAACTGGGAGAGAACTCTGGTGTCAGCCTTTGCATTCATCTCCATTCATCACCGCTCACTGTAAGAAAATCTGCTTTTTGCCATGCCATTTCTGTGCTGCGATGGATCACACTAAATCTTTGACACAAATCACCGAACCTCGTGGTTCTCTTCATGGCATCCTAGAGGAGACAAGACCAGAGCTCTTTTATTCTCTGGCCTTGAGATTTCAATCCACATTCTTCACTTCCCAGGGGGCTCCCTGCCCCTGCTATTCCTATGAGCACTCACTGTTCCTTCCCGGGGTCCCACGAGTAAAGCAAGTGCTCCCAATTCTAATCCTTAAGCCCAATAATTAGGACATTCTGCGTTGAACAGAAAGTAGAAGTAATCCTGGGGCAAACGGAACCACCGTCCCACCCCTGCTCCCAGCTTGGTCCAGCGCGCATTGGGCAAGAGAATCGTTCCTGCCTCCTCTTTGGTGCCCTGGCTTGACTCATGTTCGCTTCAATGGATGTTAAATAAGCAAAACACAAAAATGTCTGAAAAAGTCACCCAAGTGTGTTTTGGTAGCAAATAAGAAGAGTCTTTGGGCAAATTAGAAAGGTCGATTCCTACTATTGCATTATTAAGAAGAGCATTAGTGTATAACTGGGAGAATTTCATCTTATCCATATGCATATCTCTGTCACTTTCTGTTTTGTTGATAGAAGTGCCAACCTGATTCAAGCATTCTGCCTTGAGCAAGCTATGCAAAAATATTAACATTTCATTAATAGAACATACCCTAATATGTAAATGATGATACATGTCAAGCTCCTCTTTATAACAGTAATTGCTAAATGCAAGAGGGTCGCGAAAGCTGAAATTCTGGTGAGCAACAGACCTGGGACACGTGATTGTACTGTAACTTTTCCTAACCACTTGAAAAGCAAAGAAAATCCAGTGACTTGTGGTCTGAGTTGGCTAAAAATTACTATGTGATTCTGAGGTTAATGAGAGAGGAATTAAGCACATTCACAAGTGGTATCTCTGAGCTGTTTCTGTAAGAGCTGTTAATGTAGGACAGAAGTAATAAACCAATAAATTAAAGGTTCTTAATTATCATTAGAAAATATTGCTATCTTTAAATGCAGATGCAAACTAGGGGAAAAAAGTAAAGAACTTTTTGGTTTTAAATTAGTATGAATTAAGAAAAAACACAACTCAGATTTTCTTTTATGTCTGGTTTTAACTGGGGAAATGCTGAATATGCAGTGATTTTTTTTTTTTAACATTAATAATAATAGGAAATGGTAGATAGTGGCATCTCAGCACAATTCTAATTTAATGAGAAACAATAAAAAATTTTTCCAAAGGGGCCTATTTAGGTCCAAGAAAGAGGGATATTAAACTTTCAAGATTTATTTTACTTTCGTTAAGGTATGCTGATGTGCGTTTTCTATGGCTATATTCTATCTGCTGATTAGATCTTTTATAATTTCCTTAGTTGGAAGAGAGCTGATATTCTTCAGACTGGATAATTTTGAAAAGACATCAAGCGGGTCACTTTTTTTCATTGTGGTTGCGTTGATCTACATTGCAAAACATTTCCTTCGGCTTTGTGCAAAATGATGTCATGAACAGAAAGGGAAACCAATTCTGGATGTGCTGGCACAAGTCTGGATCTTGTGGAATTTAGAAAACTAGGAGAATCATAACCCAAGAAAACCCAAGGAAATATCATAGAAACTTCTTCACACCTCTGCCAGAAAAATTCGAACGCAAAGTGTGGCACAGTTCACAGAGGGTCAGATAAAAAGGGACACGGAGTCACTGTGAGGTGCCACTCTGTGTTTCTTGGACATGCAAAAATAACAGCGTCCTTGGCAAAGCCATAGGTGCACAAATCTACGTCACGTAGCTAGTTAATTGAGGCATGATTGCTTGGCTTCCTCATGGGGGTTTTTCTGATTTTAAGAATAGAAGATATAATAGTAAAGTTGACTTAGTCTTCAATTACTGAGGGAATCTGAGGAGTGTATTTTCTTCCATGGTTCACTAGGTGATTATGGATTGTATCTTACACTTTTTGTAAGTCCCTTTGTACACTTTTTTTTTAGGCTAAACAGCTTCAAACTTCCATAGGAAGCATATAGAAATTCCCTTAAAATATTGGAAACATATCTATTAATACAATTATGTCAGTGTAGTCAAATATATTTTTTTCATATCTAAACATTATTGCTATTATAATATTTAGTATTTTAACTCATAATCAGTATTTTGCTAGTTTCTGTAGCATTCTGTGTTTGTTTCCAGCCTTTTCCTTGTCCTGGAAATCTAATGTAATGTTTTCTTGTGATGCGGTTAGATCCATATACTTAGAAGACAGTCATACAACCCTAGAGATGGCAGAAGGCTCTGAGGTTTAAGACCCGCGTTCTACTATAATACCAGGAATAGCATAGGCTTTGGGATTTCAGTATTACCATGCGCTTTTCTCATGACAGTAATACGAAGTGGGTTTTTTTCAAGTAATACATTTCTATTATTTAACTGAGATTTTACTTTGTTAGAAATTCCTCTTATTTACCTATTTTACCAGATTTCTTTGCATAAATTTGTTATATGCTTCCCATATGCAATAGTGTATCTCATTTTGGGCGGGACGAGCTGTAGTTCTAATCACACAATCCCAAACGTTACTCACTGCCGTGCTCTGGGAAGGGTTTCAGGGTGCACTGTTCATACTCTACAATTCCTGTGCTCTAATTGGGTTTTGAAGTATGTATTTTCCATAAATGGAGCAGCGTTTGGCCAGTTTTAGGTTAATAAATAATATCACTTTTTCAGGAACAGCAAGAATGATTATTTTCGATCATTCCTTGCTAACTTTGTTTTCAGTGATTCTGTTCGACATCGATCTCTTGAGACACCCTTTTGGGTAAATTTCAGTAGACATCATTATGATAAAAAAATAACATATATTTGTATTTAAAGCACATAATTAACTATTGGAATTCATATTTAAAACATCATTTGCTAGTTTCCGTTTTCTGTAATGTCTCTTTAGTTCACATCATCTTTTTTTGTTCCGAAGATCTATGTTTAAAAAAGGCTCTTTCTTCGGAAGGACACTTGCTGTATGATCCTTTGTTGGGATAACAGGACCATCTGGTCCCATCCATCTCTCTACAATTTGATGCTGGGTTAATTGCACCCTGTCAGCATGCATGATTGACACTGTGTTTTCTCTCTTCACTAAGAGTAGTCTATTAACAATGCCGTTTGTCTGAATTCTAGGCGATCTTTTCACAGCTGCTTGTGTGGGACCGTATACTCCTCCTAAGTTTTGCCATCAGCTATTACAATAAAAATACATTAAAAGTAAATTAGTAATAGATATTCTCACATTTGGCGGATAGGTGCAACCCAATACACTTTTCCCTAAAATGGAATAAGCTGGTTTTGAATCAGTAAATTAGAGGGTCCATCATTTCCTTAGCCGAACAAGAATGGGCATTTCTTCATCCTGTTTTAAGTGTATTGTCACTGCAGCGTGCCATGAATTAACGGGCACGATTCCTCTGACTTTAACTGAGTTATATTAATTTATCCCAGCTTTAATTTGATCTCAAGTTGTAAAATGCTTAATATACAATACTTGTAGTTTCTCTATAAATAGAACCAACTGCATAACAGTCTGGGCAACCTCTTAGCATACCACATGTGATCTCAGTGTTCCCATTTTAGCAAATATCAGGACAGCTCGCTACATCCTGATCAGATGTTTACTCCATTTTAACATTCGGATCTGTGTGTGTTTTGCTTTGTTTAACACAAAAGAATCTTCATGGTTTCCATGCAGCTTCACGTGAGGTCCAACAGAAAGGCCCCCGCTCTGTCGCAGGAGCTTTTGTTTTGCAGTAGGTGTTCTCCTGCTCTCATGGTACCTGATTTACAGTCCAGCCACTGATGGACAACCAAGATGCACAGTTTGCCGTTAAAAGAAATGAGCCAAACAATTCATAATTATAAGGAAGGCCAGTTTAACAGCTCTATTAGTTTTACAATTCAGACTTCTGCAAGCTTGAGTTTGTTACATTTAAGCCACTTGACTGAGAGAACCTCAGATTCCATAGTCCTGATCTTTCATTGCTTTGCACTTTCTGTTGCCAATGCACCCATGCCCTGAGGGTTTAACATTCCAAGATAACATTTTTGTATCCACTTACTACGTATTTTACATGTGTTGACATTAAGCTAAGGAAACTTTTGTGTCATTTTCCAACGAGTAGTTTCTGTTCCAAAAATAACACTTGTACCAGGACTTCAATGATTAAAACTTCTGCAGAGGTGCCACAAATAAAGTACATACAGGTAAAACAATATGCAAATGTTAGAAAATTTAAAAGGGGTCAGTTCTCTACTTGTTTGGGAATTTTACACTGAGCACTTTCTGACTGGTGCTGCAAGCTTCTCCAGACCATCTTTTTACTAAGAACATAACGATTTCAAGGTTTTTTTTTTTGTTTTGGGGGGTTTTTTTTGTTTTTTTTTTTTTTTCATGTCCAGTATCATCTAGTCAAGTTAAGACAGAGGCTGACTTCAGAACATCTGAAAGCTTATTAGCAGCAGACATACCCCACTTCACGTGCAGGACGAATCCTGTGGTCCCCCATCCATCGGTTGTCCTGGGTGTCCCTAACCACGGAGCTGGGGGGATGCTCTGCAGCCCATGGTTATACAACCAGCTGAAACATGGGATATACAAGTTCTTCAATGCGCACAAAATTATTCCAAAAGAATTGAATGATCTCACACGTAACGTCTTTGTAAAACCACAAGGCAGAGAATCTTGAACGGTGGTATCCCACGTCCCAGGAGGTGCCAAAACACTAACATCTGATTTTGGGAAAGTGTTTCGCTTGTTTGTTTGTTTTTAAAAAACACAAGAGTGGCAGGAGAAAAATATTTTGGGTTTTTTCTGATTCAGAACAGAAAATTTTCTTACCAACTCTACTTTCGATAATTTTGAATTTAGTTTTTTCGTGTGTGCTATAACTCTCTTCTTCCACAACTTCAGCAAACTATTATATTTATAGGTCTCTAAATCCCAACCCTGTGGTACGTACAGTTGAAAAATACTTCCCTATCTTCAGTGAATATTAGGCCTTTACTTAACATATGTGCATATCACTTACTTGCTCTAAATTTTGTCTGGTATACTTACACCATGAAAATGTTAATCCATGAACCATTTCGCATCAATTATTTCTAGTGTTATTGGTGGTTATTCTTTATGTTATGAGAGAACAAGAGATAGGTCAATGTTGCCTTGTACTAGATGTTATAGCTTTAAAAAAAAAAAAGAAAAAAAAAAAATCCTTTCTCCAAAGATCATTCCGTCAGATGCTCTAGTTTTGATTGCCACATCCTAACTGACAAGCCAAGTGCTGTTCCCAGTTGTACCGTAACTGAGGCTGGGCTGGAGCTCTTTGTGTTCCCCCTAGATGTTGGATAACTGGCACATCTCCATGTGTGAGCAGATGTGAAGACTCTGCGATATCATCAAACATCATTTCTAAAGGAAATGACAATTCTTTTTGTTACTTTCATTGGTACTTTTACATGGCAGTTGCTATAATTTACTGTAATTATATCTTTCACTGTTTTTTATTCTTCTATTGTATATATATTCATGCTTGCTCTGATGATAGTTTTCATTGCAGCTCCTGATTTTCTTACAGAGAAATTAATTGATTACCTTGCTGCACCTCAAGAGATATGACCCCCTAATATCCTCGCTGGATATTTTTCCATCTCAAGCTTCTCACTGATGAAGCAGTAAGATGCCCTAAACATTTCTATTCATACTCTGTCCCCTATCATATTTTGCAATTGTCATGAGAATAGTAGTTCATTGAATTAATCTTGTTCCTAGTCATCAAATTATTATAACTTAGTTTCAGCAAACACAGTAGCTATTCAAAAAACACATTACTTTGTAGAGCTGGTTGAAATATTGTGCACATACAGCAAATGCGACAAAATTTGCCACTTCACTGGCTTTGAGAAAAGGGAGAAAAGGAGAAAGAAATACCCCCCTTTTTTTGCTGTAATATCACTAATTACCTCATTAGCAAAAGGCCATTCCATCAACAAAAATGTGCTTTTTGTACATTTTATGCAAGTGACCTTGAAAGTTATATATGAAACAGAGGTTTTGTTGCACTTTTTTTTTTTTTTTGACTGAAAAAGGCAAATACCTGATGATGCAAAAGACAGCGGAGAAGAAATAATTCTAGCTTCAGACTCAAGCCAGTAACGCTGTGCTCTGGGCAGCAGCAATACTGGTTATGCCACGAGATCGCGGTTTAATTCCTCTTGTCTCTGTGTCTTTGGGCACGTTCATTCAGGCTCCTACAACCCTGCTTCCTACTCCCATTTTCTGCCACCATGTTGAGTTACATTAGGAGATCTTGGGGGCACAAATTTGGCTTTTATTATGTTTTGCATCCTGCCTTGTAAAATTTATTTCAAGTGTCTGAAAGAGGCTATAGAGGTGTAAGAATGTGTGAAGTAGCATAATATTGTATAAATCAATTAAAGTATGTTCATTCTAGTTGAAGAACTATCACCATTAATTTCTATCTATAGGAAATATTCTCTTGCCTGATTTCTGTGGTGTGATTATGGAATACAATGTTGGAAGCAGTGGCAGCCTACTGAGTAAATCACAGCTCATTGCAATGTAGCATTCATAGAGTTCTCCCAATTCCACAGACGTTTCCAAGTCCTTTGCCTTGTGTTTTGAGGCAAGATCATTTTCACTCATGTTCACCACCACGCAGTTGTGAGGAATGTAGCCGTTAAAGATGTGATCATAATATAATTCATACCTACCTGGCAGAAAATAAATCAATGTTTCATTGTGTTATGCCACATATTGTAATACTAGATACCGTGAAAAGCAGCAGACAAGTTAAAGACTGTGACTGCGTATTTCTGCAGTACTACTGAGAATATAGTTATCTGCCACTGTGGATGCATCATGAATACCTGGTAGATTACAAAATTAATAATCTGTTAATTTAGTCCTCTTCATTTTGTGCCTCAGCAGCTTGAACAGTTTCTGTTCTTGAGAACATAAGCCACATACCGACTGAATCCTACCGATATATTACATTGTCAGAAGTTGATATATTTAATCCTTTCTATGGCAAACAACCACACATAATGCTAGGCTACTATTCCCATGTACAGAAAACTTTTTCTAGGAATTACGATAGGGATGGTTTTTATCCAGATGAGACAGGTAAAGAAAATCTCTATGTTTTTATGAAACAACACAGATGTATTGACTAAGAATCCGAAATAAAAGCTCAGGAACTGGTCCTCCCAAATGGGAGAGGCTAAATAAAATATTTCAGGATAATTTACTTATTAAATCTAAAGTTACTGAGATTTGGAGGTGGGGGAAGGTTCTTATTTAATTGTACTATCAGCAAAATCACAGATGTGTTGAAATCAATGGTAAAACATGCTTATGGTGGAATCGAAGCCAGAATTTCACTGTTTCTGATACTGATAAAAACACTGCTGCAGGATCAAGCACCGAGAGAAAACAAATTATCTATCTGCTTTTCAGGAGAACTGACCACCAGAACATTTAAGCTTCACAGAGAAGGGTATTTGTAGCCACATCAAATCGGTAGTCTCAGGAGAGCTAACAACAATTAGCTAAGATTGTAAATTTAAATCTAGTTTGTAAAACTTTACTTTTCTGAAGTTTCCTATGCTCATAGAATCCGGGTGGTATTTTTTTTTCTTTCCCTTGTAATTTCATACAGAATTCGTGGGATCGAACTTTGCTCTCGCAAAGTTCAGGCGCTCAGCTCAGGGGCTGGTGCTTCCTGCTGTTCACTGGCTCGCGAGCTGACTTTTCTTGGGAAGTGACCTGAAGGGGAGAAAGCGTCCGAGGAAGGAGTCACCAGCTGATGCTCACGTTTGGTCTCTACAGACCTTAGGCAGGTTGACCCAGTTGGCTTGTGAGTCAGGACTAAATCAGAGCTATCGAAACCAGAGGAGAGGTAGCTGGTTACTAGCGGGAAGATTCGGAATAGTTCTGTCCGTGCTAATGAAGATACTCTGAGCACGTTGCAGCAGAAAGCCCAGCTTTCCAGTCGTTGTTGCTTCTAAGGATGAAAGTTTAAAAAGCAATCAAGTAGCAAGGATTCTTACTTAGTTTACAGGATCATACATTAAAATTCCATAGGTAAGAGCATTTAGCATTAGATGCATCTTATGTGAACATAAAGGGGTTTTTTGTTCCCAAGTCCAGAGGCTGTGAGGTTTCACTTTTCAAGACAGAGTCATTTTTACAGTGCACTTTCATACTGTCAGAGTTACTGAGGAAGAAATTCAGTCAGCCATTAAAAGGTGGGAAAGCATCCTGCTGTTATGTATATGAGAGCAGGGCTTTGTCTTGTCACATGTCAGATACGCAGCAGTAGAGGGAGAGAAAATCGTATTGGTATATGATGGAGTTTGCAAGATGTCCTCCAAACCTTAATTATTGGAATGTGTCCTGGGATAAGTGATGCTGTCATTGAACCCTGATTAGTTCAGAGGCAGGGTAGATGCAAGAGGGAGGAAACATCATGTCAGACTGGTTAATTAGCAAGCAAGAGCAACCCAAATTGTACAATCTGATGAGCAATTTGTCACCCACTCATTTTAAATGAGAAATGTGGTATCACTTTGCATTTCCTTTGTTTTTTCCATTTGTGGATCTCTCTATACGTGAACTAACTTTGCGACTCCTCTGTGGGGTAAGCATTGGTGTGCTTACTACTAGGTGAGATAAACTCAGGGCTGAGAAGAGTAAGTGACTTGTCCAGAGGTTACATATCAAGATCACTGGTGAAAAACCTACAAGTCTGAACTGGCAGCCACGTACTCTAATCTGGTTCAGAGATAGGCAAAGATGATGCTGAAAAATTAGAAAAATGGAGAAGAATGTAAAATTCAAGGTCAGAATATTTAGTCCGTTGATTATACTGTCATCGGCACGTTCAAGGGCTTGTCTGTGATAGCATGAAATTTGTCTTTGTTTCAATAATTTTAAGCTGATGCCATATAGAAAATGATTATATGTCCAATATGATCCTAGGCCAAGCTCTGCACACACATGTAATGTAACCCTGTAGAAGTCATTTGGAATACAAGAGAGATGTCCAGATTCAAAAATTATATATATGACAAGATGAGGGAGAGGGGAGTTTCCTTCTCTGAATCATCCTAAATTAGTTTTACCCTGTATCCTTCAACAGACTTTGCCTGCCATGCCAGATTCATTTGATACTGGAACAAATAACATTGATTTTGCAAAATTTTGGGTTTGACTTCAGGTACTGAAAGCAAGATATTGCAAGTAAACTCAAGGTGAACTTAACCATCACCTAGACAGTTGAAAGATAGGTCACAACCATTAGGATCTCACCTAGTGAAACTGAGTTTTGAGGGGTTTTGTCGTCGCTCTCCATTCTAAGTTTAAACCTAGGCTGGATCTGTACATCTCTAGGTTGTCTGTCCCCAGACGCCCCCGGGAGCTGCCCCACCACGGCCAGTGGTGTCAGGGGGGACTGTGGGAGGTCTGCAGGGGGTGAAAGGCGCCTCACCTCGGGCTGGAGTCCTGCAGCCACCCTGCTTAGCGTGCCGTCCAACTGGCTTTGTTCTTGAAAAGCTAAAATATGGCACAGTCAGATTTAACCTGATACAATGCTGCACAATTGCTTCTGATTGTTTTAAGTTATTTCAAGTCAGTTACTTATTATCATTTTGGCTAACAAATATTGACACATCAGTATTCCACCCATAGCTGAACTGACATGAGCATATAAATACGATGCTAAGCAAGCTGGCAAGTACCTTTTGTTCACAGCTACTCAAATTAAAGACAGGTACTTTGGTGTGTCTTCAACCAGAAACAAACTGTGAAAATTCATATCCCAGTGCTGTTTGGGTATTTTCGTTACTTGCTATGATCACACTGCATATGCAGATACAAGTTTAAAAATAACCTTTTCAACTCTTTCTTGTTTACACAATATTAGAAGTACTTTATAAAAGTGGATGTTATTTAATGCTGTATTTTAATGGCATTCCTATGAATTTGTAAGTACATTCTGGAGAGACTTTCAAATATAATTTACTTTCAAAATAATTGGGATTATCATGATCAAAATAATTAAAATATTATTTTTTTATTTTCACCAGCTTTACTATGAAATTGGTTAGGCTTAGATGTCTCACGCATACAGAAAAGAAAAAAAAAAATTAAGAATTTTTTCCTTAATTTCTTTCAAAAGTGGTTTTTAAATAGACATTCCCTCTTCATTTCAATTTGCTTCTTTTCAAATAATTAGATATGCATTAAGTTTTCAAAGAGGTTAGCCATACATTTGTCCTCATGAAAAAGTTAGTTATATATTTAATTATCTATATAAGGTACCTTGTATGCACCCAGCTATCAGCCGACTAAACTCATGCAGCCACAGGAATTGAACAAACATGTTTAGCACAGCAGCACTTACAAAGATATCGTCCACAGAGACGCGCTTTTTGGTAACGCTACCTAAAATATCTAGAAGGAGATTTAAATAGTTTCAGTGGAATTCCTTGAAGTTGTGGGAATTCTTATGCAAACCGTGGTGTGAACTTTCCTGATTTAGCATGTTATTTTGTGGGACTGAGTGGAGAGCTCCCCAGTGTGAAGCGTTAAATTGTGATCTGCAGGGTGACGGGACCATCCGCCGCTCAGAGCAGTGGACGTGTAGGGCTGTGCCATATGCCGTGACTTTGAGCACAGCCAACGGGAAAGGTGGAAGCGCAGCTTTGTGCTCTCTTAAACCCAGCTTTAGGGCAACCACTGAATTACTCCAAATGCTGAATGCCTTTGGCCCATGTCTTCGTGCTTGCAATTCTGTGATTCTACGATTCCCCTGCAAACCAAGAGCAGGTGTAATTGGGCAATTTGCTCAGGCTTTTGGAAAAAGTCCTGTGGTTGCTCAGGGCAGTGAGTCAGTTAAATTGTTTCTTGCTGATAATAGAAACAACTTGGTTAGAATAAATAATGTCCTCAAACTCGCCTGAGTTTGTCATTTGTTAACTACATTTTTGTATTTTTCTATACTCATGATTTCCGGATTGGGCTGAAGCCAAAAATGCCAAAATATTTTGAAGCTATCTGTATTTGTGGTCATATTCTTGCCAGAGCACATTAGAAATGTTAGCAATTATATAGCTTCTCACAAGATTTTTGTCTCTTACACAAAGAAAATGTTCAGATAAGCGGCCGTGCTCTTGGGACCTCATCTGAACAGGCAGCACTACCGGACATAAGCTGCGATCTAAACATTTGCTTAACTATGTAAAGTTTAGATCTTGAGCTGAGCTTAGAATTTCCATCTCTTTTAGCACCAACAGACTGGAACCAAAATTCTTATCCAAATGTCTTCAAACTTCTGGAAGGTTACAGGCAAATGAGATTACAGGCTTCTTGGCTTGGACCCACTTCTCTTTTTTTGTATTATCTTTAGGGTTCATTTTCAATGTGCTTAGCCAATATTGAAGAAACAGTCCCACTGTATAATGACTTCTGATAATTCTCTCTAAGTTTAAAGGACATGTGCCCAATATTTATTTGGCTTGGGGAAAGGGAATATCTAAACTGTGCATCAAGGGCAGGGAATGGCAAACATTTCTGCTTCCACATCTATCTGAAACACAAAGAGAATATCTTGTCCAGAGAAGTAAATTATTAAACGTTCTTTTTAAGCAAAGCATAGGAAATGCTTCCTGTATTGTCTATCTATTGGTTAGACAAGGAGGTATGGATTTGAAGTCTCCCTTTGACTCCTTAAGTGGAACAAAAGTCTCATAACAGAACTTTTTATCCCACCCGTGTAGTCGTCAAAACACAAGGAGGGCAAGGGGACATGTCAGATGAAGTAAATACAAAGGGTGAAACAACATCGTTGAAAGTTATTAAGAAGTGGTATGCTCTGCGCAAAAACGATTGCAAATGCAGAAACAGTAAAACTTGAAATGTTAAAACCCAGCACAGTTACACATCTGAGTTTCCATTTATTATGGCTCCCTACTTTAAAATGCATCCTGAGTCATAAACATGGCTGCCAGGAGGTCCACCTGGGTCCCATGAAAAAGATAATAAATACCCCTCCCTCGACTTTCTCCTGTCATATTACAGATATTGCAGTGATTGCTTTGGGGCTTTCAAGCAGGGCCCAAGGAACTGTGTCCCCTGTGCTTTCCTCTCTCCATAAGTCGTGGTTATAAAACATTTTCATCTGTGCTCTGTATCAGAAAGCATCTGCATTTTATTATATTTCATCTTGGTGCCAAGAAAGGAATACGTTTTGGAACTTCCGAGCACCATCATGTAATTTTCATTAATAAAACGAGGAGGGGAACCATCATCCAGTACTTGAAGTGACCTCAAAAGGGGACCCATGCGAAACTGCACAGAAACAAAAGATCTGGACTAGCAGGGCCCAGGTTATCCATGGTGGAAGTTCCTTGACATCACGACATAATGAACAATTGGTGCCAATGTTTTGATTTTAAAAAATGAAGAAAAGAAAAATGATACTGATTACTCGTAGAACGTAAAATACTGACATCCTGCAGTAGCCATATATCAGCTCAGCTTAAATACGCTCAGCAGTATAACTAAAAGAAGCCATGGCTGTATGTTTTTTAAAATCTTGCAGGAGAAAGCGAAGCCTTTACAGCATTTCGTATTAGCTTTGATTCCTAGAATAATCAGTGCCAGAATTGTCCTCTGTCAGCAATGAGAAGGCTGAGCCAGCCTTTTGGCAGGAAGAAGCTGTAATGGTGCAGCCACAAAACCAAGGAATTCCCTGGCCTTTCATGGATGTCGCCAAGACTTTAACAACACTTTGCTCTCTCCTCGTCTCATCCTTCCATTTGTTTTTTTAGTGGTATAGAGTTTATCAACACGTGCCGGCAAGTACCCGGTGGCCTCCATGGAGTAGATGTTCTCTAAAGTTACAGAGCGCGATGTCAATGAAAGGCTGCTTGCGATGCAGAAGAGTGAGCTCAGCCCAACTAGTCCCTTCCTGTCCTGTTTTTCAGTGACATTTATTTTCTCCACCAATGTGGGAGTTCATTTAATCTACCTCAGTTTCCCAACGTGTAAGATGAAAAAATATTATTGGTCTTCGTGAGACCATAACAAGGGCAAAAAGGTCAACAAGAGCTCTGAGATGAGAAGTGCTTTGCAATTGCAAATTATTATTCTGACATGGACTTTTCTGCAAAGTTATGTAGCTAATATTTTAGCTTTTTTTTTTTCCTGGTTTTAAATTTTTATCTTGAAAATGCACAATAGCAAATTTTTACAAACTTTAGCCAATCAGGATCAGCCCTCTCAGATAATGTAAATACAATTAGTTGATTTAAAGCACATTTCATGTTATGCTTATCTGCTAAGTGTTTCAGTTATGGCGTTCATACAGAATGAGTCACTCATACATATTCCTCAAGGAAGAGCCAAAAGATGGAAGGAAAATACAGCCTGAGGAAAAAGTCTATAAAGATTTCTCGCTTTTCTAATCCCTTCTCTCTAATGTTTCTTTGTAAATTTGTCAGATGGGAATGAAATTGCCTCATAACTCTCCAGACGTGAAGAGCATCACTGCACAAAATTACGTACTTGTCAAAGCAAGGGGGAATTTATGTTGGTGTTCCTGAGATGTGATTTTATTCAGTCTATTTCCTTTGTGCACATCATAGCAACTAGAAAGACAAAAACAACTAGTTTATGTATATGTTCTTGTTTTTTCCCCCTTTTTTTCACCTCTGGTGAATTTTTTAGCTTCTATTTTTCCTTTTTGTTTTCTTATCCCCCACTATCTCCTTTTATCTACTGCTTATTGCTAGTGACAGTAAACTTCCATCCCACAACGCTGCGATGAGAGCAGCTATGATTCTACCGGCACCAGGCAGTTCAGACAAGTACTACGGTAATTTCCCTGTGGAGCATGGAGAAAGGTGTGGCTTCTCTCCTGCTGAGGAAAGACGTTGATTTAGAAACCTGCAACATTTCTTGCAGGCAATCAAATTACTCTTGAAATTAATATTTTGCATTGTATTTTAGTATTTTAATTTAAACTTTGTGCATTTTCACTCCAAAGCTTATGCTGTTAACCGCTATAATTAAACTTAATGAAAACTTCCTCCGATAATACCTAAGTCCTGCTTCTTTGTGCTATTTTGAACAATACAGTTCTCAGTCTTCGTGCAGTATATCTTCCTTTGGTTTAAAGCTCTGTTATTAAATGAAGCCTGAAGCATTAGGTGTGTAAACTCCTCTGAATTTCAGGTACTCCTCACCATGACCTTCTCAAGACATTTACAAAATTTCAGCTTTTTAATCCTCCTATTTGTGGTTTTTCCAAAACACCTGAGGTGGTTTTAAAACCAGTATTAATGAAGAAAAAGGCGGGGCGGGGGAAGCCAGCAAAAATTAGATCTTCATGATGGACCTCTTAACCTTTTCTAAGCCACCAGAGTGACTCTTCTCACCTAACAGGGACGTTCGGGTTCCCTCTCAAGGCAGAGGATGAGAAGAGATACAGATCTATCTATACTTCATTTTAGCTGTCCTAAGTACAGTTCAGGGCTTCCTTCCGCTTTCATGCACCGATCTATTTCCACCAACTATTGAGGGGGTTCTAGACGACTAACTTATAACTGTGACATCTTTTAGGTGAGATTAATCTGGCTGCAGGCGCCCGGCAAGTTTGGCTTTTCTCCATGTCCCTCCCTCGCACTTTGCTAGGTCAGATGCCCCTCCAGTCATATTTTAGAATCATAGAATTGTTTCAGTTGCAAAAGACCTTTGAGACGAATGAGTCCAAGTGTTAACCTAGCACCACCAAGTCCGCCACTAAACCAAGTCCCTAAGCATCACATCTACACATCTTTTAAATATCTCCAGGGATGGTGACTCAATCACTTCCCCGGGCAGCCTGTTCCAGCGCCTGACAACCCTTTCAGTAAAGAAACTTTTCCTAATATCCCATCTGAACCTTCTCTGGCACAACTTGAGGCCATTTCCTCATCTTGTTACTTGGGAAAAGAGACCGACGGCCTCCGTGCTCCAACCTGCTTTCAGGCAGTTGTAGACAGCGATAAGGTCTCCCCTCTGCCTCCTTTTCCCCAGGCTGAACAGCCCCAGTTCCCTCAGCCGCTCCTTGTAGGACTTGTTCTCTAGACCCTTCATCACCTTTGTTGCTGCTTAGGAATAGCCAAGCTCTGGTTTCATCTTATTTAAATAACAAATATAATTTGGTTCTTACAATCTGGCCATATATGAAGCTTTGTGTAACTGAGAATGCGCCTGCTATAAAAGTTAAATGCCTCCTTTTCTTCCCTTTTGGAAATTACTGTTTACTTGCCTACATATATTTAAAACCATCCAAAGGGTAAATTTTGTTTGCTCGCACACCAAGACATGTCGTGTATTTACAAGTAAAAGAAATATTCTCAAAATGATGAATGTGATGATAGAAGAGTAGGTGATATTCTGAGGATGTCATGATTTTGCAAGGCAGTGTTAGAAAAAAAAATAGTTTAACTGGATGTTAAGATTTCTGGGAGATAACTGTAAGGATATTCACTATCTAGCAAAACAGACTCCTGAAGTCTGCTTCTAAATGCTGTTACAGCATGAAAAATCATAGGTGCTAAAGCCCAACTTTGGCTCTGTCCTTGCTAAGAAAGTATACGTAAAAATATATTTGAACTAGTTTTCAAACTGATTTTAACCTGCAAAAACCTTCTTATGGAGTCCATCACCGATTGTCATATGAAAAACACCTAAGGAGGCTATGGATAAGACAAAGTCTGTGCAGATACTCTTAATCAAACATCCTGTCTCTTTTTATATTACTAGGCTCTACAGCTTTTTGTATGACCTCCCAAATATTATCCTTATGCAGTCAAAACCAATCTCTCATTGTATGCGATCTCCAAAAATAAATACATGTTGTACCATCCAGGATGACAAAAGGAAAGGTAGTGTCTGCCCCCTTCGTCACCACCACGAAGAAACGTATTCAGGCGACTACCAGCAGAGAAATAACTCGCAGCTGAGAACAGTCAGTCATGGCTGTACACCAGGACAGAGATGCTTTGTGCTACCTGTTGGACCTAAAGATGAGTGTATTTCATATTTTGCCTTCATCGTGGTCTGGTCCTGTAAGTGTCTGTGTGTGAAACGGCCCTTGAAGTCAATGAGCCCTTAGTGCTGTTGGTTAATAGTAGATATCTATCAGCATTTTGTCTTGGTGAGGGTGTAAAATACTGGCTCAGGACAGTGAAGAAGAGTGCCTGGAGTCAACCCAATGACTCCTTAAAGCAGTTTAGCCTGCGGTATATGGGGTATAAAATTACCATGGCATTAATGGAGCTGGGAGGCTGGTCTCAGCAGCCTTCATGAGGGGCCTGGAGATCCCTGCAAAAAGCAGCAAAGTAAACGCTAAGCCACATATTGTAAAACAACAAGAGGAATTTTTACTATTGCTTTTTTTCCCTTTTGTATTTTCCTTACCATTTTGATCAGATGTACATTGTTTATAACCCCTAGTTTACTGGCCCCAAATATCATTACAACTTCTGCACTATGATATATGTTTGGTTGTTACCCTTTTAATGAATAAAAAAAGATTTAAGTACTTCATTCTGTTGCATTTTGACAGCTGTTAGCCATCATTTTTCCATTCACCTGCATTTAGCAATCCCATAAAGGGAGGCAATCTTAGAACTAACAAGAGCTGGGCACTGCAAGGTGATAATTCTGTATCACTTTGGCCTATAAATACCTGACAGGCTTTGCGCTGAGTCAGCAGTCTGTAACAAAGTGGCAGCCGTGCCCTTTTATCTGTGTGAGTGTTTCACAGCAATTGGACTATCAGCCCCTGCAGTGAAAATCCATAGTATCGATCAGGCTATTTCTCCACTGTAATTCTTTTGTAGGAAATCCCTGATGACAAATTTTATCTGCACCACTTTTTGATCGCTGGTTTGATGTAAGCGATCTCCAAGGGCAGAGTTAAGCTCCTGGCCGTTCCACATTATCAAGCACTAGCTTTATTTACTGAAACTACAGTTGTGGTCACCAACGAAAATAAAAAAGCGAGAGAAAGAAAGGAGGAGGTGTGGAGTAGGCTGAAAATTAAGAGCAAAATAATATTTCAAAATGCATGAGAGAGGGGGAAAAAACAGTTGCATCAGCTACTTGATTCTTAAGTGTAAGTTATAAAAGTGTGTGCTGCATTTATAAACACATAAATATTCGAAATATGTTTTGATAGAAATGTCTACATGACGTAGAGCTGTATCTCGAAAGTGGAGTCGTTTTGGACCTGATCCCGTGAGCTCTTGATCGTGTGAACGATCCCACAGGTCCCCCCCAGGACTGCCCTGCTGGGAAAGGACTATGCACATCAGGAAGCAGAAACAATTTGATTTCACTCTATTTTCCAACCGATAAATATTCCTTCTGAGCTGCTTCACGTGTACTTATTGCAGAATGTCTCAGGCCAGACAAGGGTTTGCTGCTGTGATAAGACTTCAGGTTTTTCCTGCAGTCTCGAGGGGTGCAGAGCTGGGATCTGTTCACACACACACTCAGAACACCAGATGCTCGTGAAAAGCTTATATTTATACACACAAATCTCTGGTTTAAATGAATTTGTGGCAGAAACTTGTCTAAGTGATAGATACAACCATGTGGATTAATTTAGGCTTCTCAGTCTACAAATTTAACTTGAAAATCCTACAACAGGAAGCTCATGAATTTCCAGTCTACCTGGGCTGAGCGAGACCAAGACACATCAGATATTACAGAACACAGAAATGCTGCTAATATGAATTCAAAATTAATTCGACTTTTGTTTTAAATGTAGGTTATTGTCTCAGTAGAGTTATTACATATTATCCCTTGGACACCCGAAGTTCTTAATTTTTCAGTTCCTGATGAATGAACCCTTTACTCCTGTGCCCTTAGGGAAATTTTCTCACCGACAATTGTTGCCGTAGAAGATCGGTGTTACTTAGGATTACTCTGCAGAGATGTTTTCTTTTTACCTAAATAAGGCAGCATGAAACAGTGAAATGGGGCCTTATGTTTTGCTTTAAAGACCTGAGTCACTGACATATCACAGACATGGCATGTACAGTACAGAATTACTCAGGAAAACAGTCCACCTCCAGTTTGTTTTTTCACCCAAAACATGTTAAGCACAAAACTAAAAATAGCTGTCTTAGCAATAAGTTCTCCATCAAAAAAAAAAATCTGTTTGTATAGCTGGACTCCTGCATACAACTATGTCACTTTGCTAAAATTCAGTCGCCTAGTAAACATATATCTTTGGATATATGTTTACTGAGCAACGTATATTGGATTAGGCATGGAGCCAGTCCAATTTCATGACTACACCTTTGAAAAATTGTGTGATTAATACTGAGAGGAATAATTGTATGTGAAGGGAATAGTAAACATTACCCACTAGAATGGATTTTCAGCAGATAACGTGAAATATTTTGTCCATTTGGAACCCTATCCTGAAGAAAGCACTTTAATAATTTTTTTCAGTAATAAATCAGATTAAATCAATTAATACCAATTAAGTATTGAGAGTAAGTGGGATTATTTGGGAGAAACTATTTTGGCTTTTCATTCGGTTAAGCACAGTCAAAATGTGAATAAATTCAATGTTTGAGTAAGTTTGGTTCATAAAAGTAAAATCATGAAACCCGGAGAGAGACAATAAGATTTTCAGGGGGAGTTGAATGAATTTCAAAACCAATGAAATCCTTTATTTAAATTTTATGGACTACATATCTCTATCCAAGGTTTTTGACATAATATAGTGAACAAAATTCAAAGCATGCAGTTTAGCCCAAAGTCTGTTATTATTACTGAATTATCATAAATCCCAAACACATTGCACAACACTTTTTCTCTGAATTATCATAGGGAAATCATTCATCCTTTTCTATACCCGTGGATGCAATTTTGACCTGTGCTTGAAAGGGTAGCATATCTATGACTGGATTGACCACTGTAAGATCTAATTCATTAATTACTGTTTTATGTTTCAAGCTTATTTTAGAATAAGGCATTGCCAGTGCAGTTGTGTCTGGTACCAAAGAGAAGATAAAGCCTTTGGGTAATGCCTAACCCATGTTAGGGCCAACTTCGAGGTGCTAACGACGTATTTGAAAAACTACGTGACATAAATTGTTCATAAATTATTTAGATTTATTTGTTTTACGCTTTGTCTTTGAATTTATCCCTGATGAAAAGTGCTAAATTGACGCCAATAGAGACTCCGTTTGTGTGTGTGTGGTATAGACAGGTGTTCACTCAATGCTACATTAAGACCACCAGCCCATGTCACTTAAACTACTGAACAGCCATCAAGTAATAATGACTTCCAATTACTCCTAACCTGAGCTAGAGTTGAACCAGTGACCTTGAAATACTCTGTATCCCATTAACAGTTCCCTAAGCCGTCCAGTCCCCTGGTGTTTGATTGTTCTGAATACAACAAAAGAGCTTTCCTTCATTTTTCTTTATTTCATTTTTTAAAACTGCTTAAAATTAGGGGTGGATGGGTATCGAAATACTCAATTTACAGTTTCTCTATGTCTCTAATACCACATCTAGAGGAACAGCTTTCATTTTCACTGAGGATACCTCCCGCTGAAATGAAATTCTCTTTTCTCGGTCTTGACGCCTTGTCTGTCACTGACGTATTTTGCACACCTAGGTCTCAAGAATCAGTAAAAGCTGCCACGCTTCTGCCTTGCATTTTATTACATTGTGGACTCAGACTTTCGTGATGAATCCGGATATATCCTCTCTGTTATGGGATCATGCTAAGGGCTGACCAGATAATAACAAACGAGCCATCAGATGCTAATTTCTGCTTGTGGAATACCTCTCATTAGATTTTCTATGTTGATTAGGGTTTGTTTGTTTGGGAGGGGTTTCCCATTTTTTTTTTTTTTTATCTATGCTCAGGAATGGGTACTCAAATATTTGGTATTTTCTCCAGGTCAAGTACCATGCTGGTCTGTTAGATAGCAGCACCAATGCATGTTGTACCACGGAACAAGTGTTGCAGGGAGGCAGAGAACAGTGGGCCAGCGTGGTGGGGGCTGCAGGCTCACGTGCAGGGGTGGCTTAGCCTCAGCTCGTGTGTTCAAACAGGCGACCTGCTAATGGTAGAAGCAAGGTCAACAACACCTTTATACTTGCATGTTAAAAAATAAACACTTTCTGTAGCATCTACCCAGCTGTAAGGATTTGCCAGTTCATTTGCACTTTTACAATCTAAAATAGGTTCAGCCTCAGCACTTTGGTGTACCTTTGTGACACCTTCTGTGAAGAAAAGGTGTCAGTTCATTATGGTTTGTAACCCACCACCTGCCTGTCTCATATCCACATTAAGAGATCCAGTGATATTGCTGGAAAATTTCATCCCACTTTCTTCTCCAAATTTCTGGTGCTTTGGGGCAAATTCAGTGTTTTCATTAACATGTAAGAGAAATCTGGGAAGAGCACAGACTTTAATGCAGATTACAGGCCAGAAATGCTGAGCAGTAACAGCTTCCTTTGAACTACAGAGATATGTCTGTTGTAAATATTTTTGCACTCCTGAAAATCAGCCCTGCATAGCCCTTGTCCAGATAAACAGGGAATTTAGCCATAAAAATCCTGGTAACTCCTGCTCCACCAAGAACATATAGCCTACCATCCCTTGCCAAACCCCGTTGTTTGAGTCTGATTCTGGGCTGATAGAGAAGAAACCCCATTTTGACAGGGATGAGCAGATCAATGTTCACCTCACAGCTAGGCGTGATGACCCCAGGAAAGCAGCTCCCTCTTTGAGGGACATTTCAGGAGATGTGCAAAAAAAAAAAAGAAATTAAAAAAATTGAGATCGACAATGCCAGAAAGAGACTTTACCGGGAGGTTGACAGGCAGAGGACACACCTTGCAAAGGGACCTTCTGAGGGTTTGGAGTCACTCCTCCAAGAATTGTGTTTTATCCAGTGGCTCCCTACTCTGAAATGTAGAACCATTCTTTGGAAACAGCCAAGATAAAAAGGAAGGCACATGCTTGCTTTGTCCACAACCTTCCATCCCCATCTCCCCCTTTTTTAGTCAAGTGAGACTTTAGACCCTTTCTTTCCAACCAGTTGCTGTAGCTGGTTATAACAGCACTTTCCAACAGTGGGGAATTAAACCTGGATCCCCATCTCCACCTGAGTGTTCCCACTGTCATCTGAGTGTGCGTGGATGCTGTTGTCCAGCTTTAAAAGGAAGAACTTTAGTCCTTATCTCTCATACTAAGAGAGGTCAGGAGATGGTTTTGGACCATGGACCATGAGCAGGCAGAGAACAGGAAAAGGCAGGAATATTATTCTCAAGGGCAGGATTTAAGACTCACCCATGTCCTTATTATTTCCTCGTTGGCTAGGCCTAGGCTTCTGCTCTTCCATCGTGGTATGGGTTTTGGCCCCATTCTCCGGGGACTTGTTCATACTTTATAGTATGTTTAAGTGCCTAACCAATATCCAATTTTACTAGAATCATCTCAATTTAGGCTTCGAAATTGAATCTTTGCTTTACAAGGACTTTAAGATCAGCAATGTAGAATATTAGGCTCAAAACATGGGAAATTATTTGCGCTGGAGTTTACAGATGAGGGATGCTGCTCACATGCAGGTCTCTGAATTACCCCTAAAAATGAAACAACTCTACTGCCAACAGCATTTGGAAAGGAAGACGTTTCCTTCCCTGCTCCAAACTTGTCATCTTGATGGTGTTCCTGGCTACACGTAACCTTTGACTACGATTTTAATATGTGACAGCAAGGTAGATCCTCTTTGGCCAAGCCTAAATAAATATATTCTCAAAGGCAGTCAGCATTCAGCCAGGTTGTTTTACCTTGGCAGCTCGTACCAGAGAAAAGGGTTCCTTTAAGCACAAGATTACTTTGTTGTGGCAAAACCAAAACTATAGTAAACGAGTTTTCCAATGAAATTACAGCAATGAGTTAGTGAGTTTTTTCCCTTTAACACACTGATGATATTAATTATAATCGTAAACTGTATGTCAGGTTTCATCAGACCTGTCTTCCACCATCAAACAAGAATAGTCTAATCTTAAATTACTGAAGTCTCCCAGCTGCCGGAAATTTCACTTTCCATCTCTGAGTGTTTTTCTTTACAATAAAATAACGAGCAAGTCCCCATGTGTTCGTACCACTCCTGAAAGTGCTGTCTGTAAAAGTCATGTCATAACCTCAATCAATGACTCAACATTGGCCAACATTTTGGTAGATGATCCAGAAATACTACTCACTGGGATTATACTTGAGGAAATAGCGTATTGCTGGGTGACAGCAGCAGCAAAATAATTTATAAGCAGGTCAGATAAACCAGTTACCCAAGTAGTTTCTTTCTGCAGTTTCTGGGTCAACAGTGTTAGTAGGTGGAGAGTACTCGAGAGCAGGAAACCTGCAGCTGCTCATTGGAATAACTTTTCTGGAACTATTTTCCCAGAAGAATCTATTTTAGAGAGGACTTTAACACGGATCTCTTAAGCCTGGGAATCAAATAACTTGCACAGGAATTCTTAAGCTAAATTAGCTACTACTAATTATTTTTCTAGAACTAAATTCCTAAGTGGAGGTAAGTATTTATTAATTTCTTTTACTTGCTCACAAATATACATATCAAATTTTCTCTAATTAATCAGTCTGTTATGGAATAACAAAATGCTACTGATGATTTAGACCCATAGCAAATACAGCTAGTAGAACTTAAGCCTGTCCTTTCTTAGACTGGATATTCAAAATGTATGTATCTGCCAGTCAAGATATAATGAAATGCAGAAACATGCTTGTAAAAAGAAATGTGATATTTTCTGTTCAGCCATGTAATATCTTCTACTTATACATCTCCCTGGAGGATAACTTGATGCTATTGGAAGTGTAGTTTTCTTAGACATGCTCCATTTCTCCATTTTCCTCTTTTCAAGTTCTTTTCTTCCTTTTTGTTGTTCTCTCTCTCTTTTTTAATTTATTTATTTGGTCTGCTTTGGAAAGTGCCAGCCTTTGAAAAGAGTAGCATTGCAATAGTAGAAATGAGTAGCATTTGAGATGTAATAGCTTATTTTAAATAATTTGCAATATAAAAGTGAAGAGCAGTTTAGAATGACTGTGTTTAAGATGACTGAAGTTTTAGACTTGGGTTATTTGTGCCAGAGCCAGTCTGAACACAGACTTCATGGACATCCATGAATACTAAACATAAGTCAAGTCAGAACTGGAGCCTTTCAGTGGAGTTTTCTTCCTGATTTCAGCCAGTCGGTAGGGTTGTGTCTCTGTTCCCTAGCAAACTTTGGGGAATTACAGATCTATTGCTAACAGGTAGGTGGCTTAAATTAGAGGTCAAGTAGCTGTATCCAAACTAGAATACAGTTCTCAATTCAAAATCCTCATAACTCGTTTGTGTTATTCTAATGTACTGTACGTATAGGAGCCGTGAGGTCTCTGGAGTTACATCTGTCTGTATGCATAAGTCAGTCTGTATGTATAAGTCTGTCTGTGTATGCATATCGTATTCTAAATATTGCAATGCTGAAATTATGCCACCTTAAGGTCTTAGAGGAAGCAATGGTGTGTGTTTTGTAATACTCAGTAAAACTAAATCTCATTTGGTGATGCCTCTTGGTAAAAGAATAGAGCATACGCCCTGCTGCATGCTGTAACTTTAGGTCTCCTCACTTTTATAACTTTACTTGTTTTTATGATGTGTGCAGTGATAAAACGTCTCTGGTGAATGAAAGTCTAGCTTTCTCTGCAAGGGTTATTAAATGTGGAGAATCAGTACAGGCCCCTCTGCTGCGCGTAGTGGTCAGCCAGCTGGGGAACAGAAAGGGGCTGCCCTCTCACCCCAAAATACATCTCCATAACAGTTTATATAATAGTTTGGGGAAATCCCTGTGATGGGCCAAGGAAGACACAGTGGATCCACTCTGTCTTGAAGCTCTACTACTCAATGCAATAAATCTGGAGGAGATGCAACTGCTCCTCCAGCATCCACAGAGGCCTACACCACGTGCCAGATTTGTCTCATGAATTTCTTTCTTTTCGTTGCCTTAAGCACAATTACAAATACATTATGCAGTGTGAATTTTCACCCTTTTTTAGCATTCAGCGGTGCTATGAAACACCATCCTTTCCTTTTAGTGTACGGGGTTGAAATTAGTGCGTTCCCCAAATATCCTGCTGCCTGTGCCGTCCCACTGTGACCCAGAGAGGGGATGCTACAACCAAATGCTTCCCCTGATGGGATTTAGTCAATCAAATCCACAATATCGTCTGACCTCAGCTTTCACAGAGGTCGGGAATCCAAGTCTGCCGCTGATCCCAGGTCACTGCACAATGAGCTGCTGCCAGGCTCCGACTGATAATAAGCTCTTGATTTTCAACTGGGGGAACAGCACGACATATAAAACAAAACAAAGTCAGATCTATTTATCCATTGGAATGGGCAAACGCTTCTCCTTCCTCCTGGAGGAGCTTTGGCTGCTCATTAGATTGCACCCTTTTATGTGTATTTTTGGCAGACAGGCATTGCACAGCACCAGGCGTTGTGCTCCACTTCACCGCGGTGCAGAGCACGACATGGTGTATCGGCATCTCCTGCGAGAAACAGAATTTGACAGAAATTTAGAAAAAGTTGGGTTTCGGGCTGAGAGGCAGTGATCAATTCTGACAGCGTCCTGCTCGGCTCAATATTATCTCTGAACTGCCTGGAACCAAATGCCGGCGTGCAGTGCATTTCTTCCCAAAGTTCAGGAGGGTAGATGTAAACACAGGCCATAAAAGACCTGCACGTCTTGAGCTTGTAGGGGTCGTAATTCTTTCCAGCAAAGTTACCTTTCCTGTTTCTATGAATTACTCTTACATTCTTGTAAGAGATACAGTTTGAGGTATTTATGGTGCATTCAATTCTGCTATCATTGATTTACTGGACTAAACCTGCTCCAGGATATGATGTAAAGCCCCTAATTCCAAAAAACTCTTCCATCTCGGCGAGAACAGCATTTTCTGCCCTGTTGCCCTCAAGCAGATGACCAACGGAGATAAACAGAGGGCACTCCACTCTCGGTTGCAATGTGCTTGGTGATGTGAAGGAATCAATCAGACAAAAGCAGATTATTAGAGTGTCTGAGAGAGATCAAACATTGCTGGCATCTTCACCCACACACGGTTGATTTACAGGCAAGCTGATAAAGTGCTGCAGCTCACTGTCAGAAGTACATGACAGCTCCTCTAGCTCTATGGATAAATTATTGCTGAAGCCCATGATAACATTTCTCCACCTAGCAACCAAACATAACAGGATGTGGCTTTTAGTACTCGGAGCCAGAATGATACAAAGAGAAAACACAGAAACTCTTCAAGCAGCGAGGTAGCGCACCAAGAAGGAAAGGCGTGAATAGATTTTCACGCACGCGCACACGCACGCATCGTGTGTATATCTATATCAGCTCTGCCGGCAAAAAATTGACGTTGTGCTAGGGCTGTGTATTAGAAAATATACATCCCAAAATGCACATAATTGGTGCAGGCAATGACTGCAGTAGCAGGATGGTTATCAGGCGAGTGCGCACGCATGCAAACTGACACTAAGGGCGATGGGAAGAGTCCTGGTCTGGGTGTTTGTGACTGTACAGCTCACCCATATACCCAAGCCTATGCTGCACGAGCGGCTAGGAACACATAGGGAAAACATTAGGTGTTTCCTTTTGCTTGGAAACATGCCAATGATATGAAACCAGCAAATGAGCCAGACTTAAAATAACCCCATCTTGCTTTTTAAAAAGGCAAATCAAAACAATCCATTTATTTGGAAGGTGGTGCTAAAGAAATGTGCAGTTCAGATATTCTCTTTATTTTTATCTGGTGTCTTATAAAATAATAAGCAATATAATCTGTTAAATATTGCGTCATGGCTATTAGACATCGGGACTGCTCTCAAAAATTAAGTTGGGTTAATTAGAGCATGTACTATGTGCTTATAAAAGACTAACTCAGGCTTTGTCTCAGGAGCCAGATGTGAGTGCTTTTCAGAAACTGAGAATGTGACCCTGACAAATTAAAATCTAAAGTATATTGGAAGTACTCACAGGTTAGAGGTTCTGCTGCCTCAGATGCCTTTAACAAATTTTCTTTGAAATGCACTTTTTTATTTAAAAATATTTTTCTCTTTGTTGCTCCATCAGAAGTTGGCCCACAGAAGAGCAGGTAAATGAATATGGAAATAGCTGTTTGAAATGCATTCTGAGGCCTGTTTATCTGCAGTGTTCTGCCAAATGAACAATCAGAAAATGTGATTTTTTTTTCTCCCTCTGGCATTTTCAGTTGCAAGTATTTAGAAAAGGTGAAAGGTGAGAAATTCTGACATGTAAAAAATGTAAGCTGATGATATCCCTTAAGTAATTCTTCATATTATTTGTTAGTTTGTCATATTAAGGACTCGGTATTGTTTATATTAGGGACTCAGTACTGTTTCTCTGCAAACTGAGATCTAAGACCAATTTGCATTGGTACGCTTAAATTATGTTTCTTTATTCACTGCTGTGATTGAATGTAGTCCCAGAAAGCAAGCTCACGAGTTGGCTTAATTAACCGTTTGCACTTGTTAATACCTGCACAACTGCTTTATCTGCACACGCCTTTATGAAAATATGGATCCAAGTAGAATGTTTTCCTTATTAATAAGCACGTTCCTGGCTGGATTACTTGAAGTATATCTTACCATCCTGCCTGCTGGAGGTTAAGTGCAAGGGAGGAATCTGTGATTGTTCATCATATTTTAAAATTTCCGTCTAATTTTACCATACACTATGAAGACTTACAGACAGATTACAGGTCAGTTTCTGCCGGACCTCATGGAGGGGATTTAACAGTGCAACTCTTGTAAAAGCCGATAGAAATTGCATGGCTTAATCCTTGCATGCTGCATTGAGAAATTACCCATAAATATTTCACCATTATGTTTTATTATTACAGTCAAATTTGTTTTATGTACTTATTATTTAAGGGATAATAGGGCAGGTGTCCCATTTTATGAGGCAATAATCTGGTTCACGTTGGCTCCATAGTTTATCCCTACCAGTGAGCTGCATTATTGTCAAGGGACATGGTGAGCTTGTCTTATAAGAATAATAATAATACCTTATATTTCTAAGCAACTTTCCTCTAGAATGATCCTAAAGCACTTTGCAAATCCTATTCAATTTCTGACAACTGGGGTCATCTCAAGGATTATTTCAACAGTGCCAGTTCTGGAGTCGAGATAGAAACCAGACTTTGGACCAGGCAGATACCCTCTCTCGAATGTCTGACAATGTTTGCTGTTTGTACATCTCTTACTCAGATAGCAGGGTGTACATGTGCAGGGGATGAGGTTCCAAATATTGACGGATGTCCTTGGCTCCGGGACCACGGGCTCACAGACTTTGGAAGTGGAATGCGATGCCTTTTAATTCAGATGTCTTGTAAACGTCTCTTTGTGAGGTACATCAGAAACCGCTCTCAGAGGAGGGGCTGTGAGAGCTGGACTGCGGGCGTGCAGAGACAGCCCTCGCATTTAGTGGGAGATTTGCTTGAAACCAGATCAAAGGGGAGTGATTCCACCCCTTCCTTAGGTAATGCTCCTCTTCCAGATGATTCACATTATGTATCCCCAGTGAGGCCATGATGATAGTTAACGTTAGTGCCCTTTTGGTAGATGCAGGTGCTGCTGACAAAAGAAACCATTCTGCTTTCTTCTGCGCAGCTTACTTTTGCACTAGTCTGGTTTTCTATTAGTATGAAAGCTGTGTTTAAGCTGGACTGAGGCTGCCGTTATTTTTCCCGAATACCAGTGTCTGGGTATAAAACCGAAGTTGCCGTTTCAGCCAGAAGTGTCGATGTGTGCCCGTTCCCACCTCCCTTTTATGAGCCTGTGCCACACAGAGTCTTGGTCACCTAATGCGGATGCCTTGTGTGCCCAGCCCTTCAGCTAACACTGTGTGCCGCGGTGACCAAATGTCGCATCACTCAGTGTTCTGAGCCCCTGAGTGACTTCTGAGCTTGTGATTACAGCATTTTCTCTCAGTTACAGCCTGCCCTAGGGAAAAGAGTTACCAAATCAAGAATAGGCTTGCATTTTATCAAAAGTAAAAAGAGGATTTACCTACAAATATTGCATGGGTTTTGCTTTTTCTACGGCTTCTTTCTTTTACATTTTTTCTTCCTTTTGTTCTTTTTCTTCGGCCGTGAATCCAGAAAGGCAAAAAACTTGTATGTTTTGCAGTAATATGAGTATCTAATAATTTCCAGGAATAGAAGTGGTTTATATCTACTTGAAAGCTGAAGCCAGATCTGATGGAGTTATGTATTCTTTGATTAAATAAGATATATAAGGTTGAGTTTGCTCTCTTAACATCCCACAGTCACAAGGGCATTAACTACTTAGAGGTGGTGTTACTCATTCCTCTCTTATCCAAAATCCCAGGCTGACCTAAAAAACTTTCCCAACTAATGTCTCACTGAAATTGCCAAATCTGCACATTAAATACGGATTTTATAATTTGAATTTTTGCCACAGGAAAAAAAACATCTTTTAAAAAAATCTCCAGAGTTTTGCTCACTTGCATCTTGCGTGATTCAGCATTCTCAGAATATATTTTATTTAGTCTTGGAGGAAAAAATGATCAGTTTCTGCCATCTTCAAGGAGAATTAGTTGTCCAACCAGATTTTAAAAATATTAGTGCATAACGGTGCCAGTGGTTGCTTAAAAGGAATTTTATGAGCCCCTACCTGTGTTTTTGAATACCTAGATACCTCAAAAGGTTTCATTTCATTTCATTATACTTCAGCATTGTGGCTAAGGGATAATGCTTTCATTAGATCTATCATCCATTCACAAAATATAGCTCTCTGCGACATTTACATCAGTAAAACAAATCATACTGTGCCTCAACTTTCCCCCATTAGTAACTGAATGGATGTCTTGCCTCACCCAGGCAACAGGATATGTCAGAAGTTCATTGAATTTACGGATAACAAATCACTAGCTATCTTTCAAGCATTGTACAAATTATCAAACATTATTTTATGTCACCGAGTGAGCTGACTTGGCCATGATTCAGGCATGTGCCGAAGCACCTTGTTGACTTCAGCATTTAAATATCTGAAATGAGTATTTTGAATGAGAAAAAGAGACATGCTTTCCTTCTTCCCTGGAGCAATGTGTAGAGGATCAGTTCCTAATCTCATACTGCAAGAAGTATCAAAGTTTATCCAGGAGTTCAGCAGTTCAGCATCTACTATTTTGAGACTCTAGATCTACCTTTCCTCTTTTCTTTCCTTTTTTTTCTTTTCCTGCTTATTACAAAATTTCAGGTTTTCATAACTTCAAGAAAGTTGATATTGCAATGAAAAAAATTACATATATCTCATTATATTAACATGTTATCGTTTCTAATATTTCCTAATGACACCACTATAAACTAAGCATTGGAATGAAAAGATCTATGACAAAAGTGGAGCCTAGAGACATTTAATGTGAATGCGTTTCTGGGGTAGCTCAGGATTTGTTTTTGGAATGTATAGAAAATTATAGAAAATTGGTTCAATTATGCCCTCAATTACAATGTGTAAAGTCATTGTACCCTGCAACTGATGGCAGAATTGGGACCCAACAGTGTATATTGAGAAATATGATGTTGCTTTTATGTTGATTTCATATTTTCTGCTCTTGTATCATGTTCTATGCTTCTGTCATTTATTCAAGACAGTTATCCTTTGTTATCCAATTGTTATTTTTTTAAATAATAACCCAGATAGAGGCTGGAGGACATGTCTCATGAACACCCCCAGTACAATGCTTTATTGATTGGTCAAGGTCCCGTTCCTAAAGGAAACAATGGTGTGTTTTTCATGCCACGTCCAGGTGTTCAAACTCTGTTGGAACAGCTATCGCACACAAATACGAGAATTATTAAAGCAACTGAGCTGAAACAGAAAACAGCCACAAGGCAGGCAGTGACGTACAAGGATTTCTTGCACAACCCTGTCCCCACTGCTGACATCTCTCACTCTCCTCATCCGGAGCAGTGACCTCCAAGCCAGCCAGGCTTTTCAGTCTCCAGAAGCCGTTCCAATCCAGTTGCCAACGGTTGCCAGTAACGGGTTTGCTGGTTTTGTAGGATGGTTTTCTGCTTCGCCGGACACACTGAGCAACCATTATTGACAGTCAGCTGTGTTGGGAGACTAGCTCTGATGAAGGCTGGTAGGGACTTGACAAACACTGAAGTTTTTGTTGCTGCTTATATCATGGGAATACAAGCACTCCCAGGAATTAGGAGGTTTTTCTGATTCAATATCCATAGCTAGAGCCAAACGATCCCCAACAAAACATACTAGAACATGTACAAAATATGAAACAAATACTGTGGTTCATATTTGTAAAGGACGTTGCGGACATAAATCATGACTTACAAAGCCAAAGGAAGATATCAGAACAGCTACCAAACGTTGCTTGTCTATTATGCTGATTTGCTCTAAGAATACATTGGTCCATGGTTTTCAGTTAGGCTTGCATGATTTAGCTGGTCATATTTAACAAAACCTGCCAATATCTTCTTGTACCCCATAAATGAGCTTCCAAAATGTATAGCATATAATCGCCTGCTGTTGTTGGGGGGTGGGGGGGGATGTTTTTTGTTTTATTAATGAAAGCCTCTAGCAGCCATGAGATTCTACAGTTTTCTGAGTATTCAGACAATAGAAATGTGATAAAAAAGAATCCTTTTCTGTGGCATCAGGGGTATTTTTGAGGCTGTGGATATTAGGGGTTGGATGTGTGATGCTTGTGTGATCAGCAATACAATTCTATATTCATGAGAAAGTAAAATATGAAGTATAGTGTGAAGTAGCTGTTGCATTCATGCTTTATCTTGAAACAGTAATTGAATAGCTGCTAAGTGCTGAATCCTGAAGGGGGAAAAAAAACCCTATATGTTTCTTTGGCATTCTTTTATACTACGAGAGTTCATCCATCCATCCTAATTTATGAAATGCCTTCACGTTTTGGGCTTCCAAATTTCGACCAAATATGTTTCAGATGCAATGTCTTTATTATCTTGTGCTTTATCAGAGGAGAGGAAGAGGGCACTGAATTTCCATGAATTCTCATTGTTGTTATCTCTCTGAATATGCAGCCCAGACAAAGAACCCTTGGAATGTAAAGTAAGAGAAGTGTTAATGCTCAGCTATAGCTTCATGTTGAACTCTTGCAAGCATGAAAATGCTTCTCACATTTCAGTGCATGCAGCATCTCCAGCTGCTAATATACAATAAAAGGAAGCCTGGTGCAACCCTAGCACCATGGAAAGTTTTCCGTCATTTGTTGAAGGTGCTATTCATCACATTATTGAGTGTACCTGATCTCATCAGCTTCCTCGACTCCCATTAAAATGGAAAATAAGGGCTGCATAGGTTCAATACCTTTTAGGTCACCAGCAACTTGCAAAACCTGTGTCTCCAAAAGGTGCCTGACCTGTAATGGAGGGGACACTCTGCTTGGGCTAATTTGTCCATGATAAATTTATTGGCTATTTTGTTCTTGGTACTTGAGCTACTTCAGTACCAGCTCCAATGTTGCTCCACTATACAGCTCTACTGGACGTAGGCAAACCCCAAATGTGGTGCTTTTCCACCAGGACCTCTACCCCAACACACTTTTGTTGACTGCAGTGTTTGACAGAGAATGTAAAGAGCCTGCCTCCGCCTGGAGCTCAGCAATAGCCAAGTTCCTGGCAAAATTACTGAGAGAAAACTAAAGCTCCCTGTAGTTACAGAGGGTCTCATGGAGCTTCGGTGAGATCTATGGCCTTCCAGACCGCTGGAGGCTGAGACAACTGTGGGATTTGGCTCAGCTGGGCTGCCTCCTTCCTGCACCAAAATTTCAACACAAACATAAAATGAAAATTTCTTTCCTCAAACACTTTTAACTGCTTTCAAGTTTTGGCACTTCTGTTACTATTGGATTTCGAGGGCGTCCCATGGTAATGATTAGAACTAAGCAAATACCTCAAAATATTTTCCATGAAAACTCCCTTGAATAAAACATTGAATAGCCTTCAGCTGTGTTCACACCCCTTTCATATTTGCTTTCCCTGAATATTCCAGTGACTGATTTATGGGCAGAAATGTTAACTGAAACAGCAATTTTTAAGGGAATGTTGCATAACATTTATGGAAAGCAGATTTTAAATATGGATATAATAACTAAATGCAGTCTAATTGGAGCAAAAATAATACCAGGTGATTTGAGTCCACTCAATGTAAGTAACCCATCTCAGTGTCCAAAACTGCAAACACCACTAACAAAAGGAGTCTCTGTCCACCATAAAGACCAAAAATTAGGACCAGATACAAACAAAACTTAGCAGATACTTAATGTGTTTTTCAAAAAATGCCTGAGCGGTGTATGTGTTCAGCTCCTGTTGACAAAATACCTTCCTAAATCTGGCCATAACTCAAAATAAATGTTGGATATTAAATACATTTTTAAAACATGCACGTAATTCAAAGTTAATTGTGAACAGGAGAAGAGACTGAGCCCATTTACTTAGATTTTACTATGAATCAGTTGATTGGCCTTACTAATGATACAGGATTCTTGTCTGCTTCTTGAAGACTTCATTGTCCAAGAGCAAATATTTGTATGTCACTCTTCAACATCATTAATTTTGTTTTGGAAGGTGAGTCATTAAGACTTACATTTTAAAAAGTGTACAAATAATGCATGTCTAATTTGCATCAGCATCTAATATGTGCATGAATCGGGTGAGATATCACAGAGATGACCAATCGTGTCATCCTTGGTTGCGCAAAGGTATGCATATAGGCAACTCATGTTATCAACTGCATTAAAAAAAAAAAAAAAAAAGCTGAAGACAGTTTTAAAACTCTTGATTTTCCATATGAAGCTCTTATCCTTTCTGTAACGTGTTCCAGAGAGAGATAGCTTTGCTGATACAGGGAGCCTTAGACAGATCTGCATTTTTCCCCATGAGTGCAAAAATATCTTCATGCAACATCTGAAAAAAACTCATTTAAATGCTCTGTGAATACAGCCCTTCCCAAAGGCCAAGATGTATTCATGTATTTTGGATGATCTTCCACTAAAGAATGGTGCAGCTAATGCACCCATCTTAGCACGTAGAAGATTTAAACAAAAAAAGCATCCTCACACAACAACAAAAAAAAGAGATAAGCTGAAAAAGCCAGCCTACAGCCTCTAACCTAGATTCATAATAAAGATGGTCTGAATATGTTCTTATTACCCAATTCCAACAACAGCTAAGGTTTGTTCTTTAAAAATTAAGAGCTAGAGTATTTTCTTAGGGACAGTTAGACTATATTGTACCTTTTTCACCTTTCTGGTAAAATCTCTTAAAGATATCAGAATCAAACAGCAATTTCAAGGATAGACAAAGTGCTTTGTTTTCTTTTTTTATGTGAATGAATTGAAAGGATTTCAAAGGATAGAAATTATAAGTGGGATATTACAGGTGCTTTAGCCAAGAACTGGCAAAGTTCAAACTCAGACTAGATACCAGGTTATTAAAGACACCCCAAAGGTGTCCAGATCTTCGGCAGGATGTGTAAGTGAACACACTTCAGTTTCCCTTTCTTTCCTAAAAAATAATTTGCGCAGCCTGCTGCCATCGCATGCTACATCAAGTCATCTCTTTCTTTCATTAACAAGACAGCTATTTTCTGAGCTTCTTAAACCTTTCTAAATTTTGTTACCACAAACACTGTTCATTTCTTTTCTTATCCTGAGACTGATAACAGGATTTCTATAAAAATGAACATTCATGATCAAAGAGCAACTCTGTATCATAAACAAAATACAACTGGGCATGCTTTGAAATAGCTTAACCTAATTAAGCTCAAACACTTTCGCAAAAGCTTTAAAAAAACGGGTGTAACTGGAGCTCCATTCAGGTTCTGCTGACTTCATATTTATAGTTAGTTCGCCTTTTTTTTGGCTTTTAGAGCTTTGCATAAACAAAATATTTTGACAGTGTTGCCTCCCTGGGAAAAATGTTGGTGGTGCTGAAAATTCAGATTTCCAAAAGAAATGCAGTTCTAATTGCTCATTTTTACAGTTCTTGTAATTCACGTGCAATGTCCATGCCAAACACAGACCTAATTGGCACATGACTATTTCATAACGGTGTAATATTCATGTGCATACATGTAAGTGTAACCGAGTTGGTGCTCATCGTGTGCTGGAGCATCAGTAACCGTGTGTGTGTCTGAAATGCAACTGAATGTATTTTTCTTACCAGACTCATGTACGCATTAAGGGTTTGAGCACTAAGAAGGAAATCCTCGTGGGATCATCTGATCCCAGTGTCTCAAATTACGGTGTGTGTCAGGAATGTTCAGGAGTGGTCATCCAACTCCGACCGCGGGATGCCTTCATCATTTTCAGTGCATGTTGTTGGTTCCTTATGGAAATTAACATTTAGGCTGAGATTATTGGACACTCAGATTGTGGTGTCTAATTGATGGTCTCACTCTCTACCTCCATTTTAAAAGTGTTATATAAAACTTTTCTGAACTATTTATGTGTTATTTAGTCTTCTGTAGTTAATGACTTCCTATGTTTGATAAGCTTTTAATTTTATTGATTTTTAATTTCATGATGAAAATAATTTGCTGTTTGCCTAGCTGTAGAATTTCTGTAAGAAAATAGTATTTTTTTGAACACTCTTCGCATTTTTCATATTTATTTTGCACTCAAATATCAAAACACAAGCTGTGATTGGTGTGTGGATCAATGTCTCCATGAGTACCTCTACCATAATGTATATCTATCAGGAATACTTGTGGGAAAATAATTTCAAATGCATTCTTATCTACTCCTAGTATTACCACATAGCTCTTAACGCTGAATTTTGTTCTTTGCATACCCAAGTTTGTAAAAGTTTAATATACTGATGATTACTGAAGGCCTTAATTGAAACAAATTATGTATACATTTCAACAAATGTTTGTGTTCTCCAATACTCATTTTTTCCATATTTCATGAAAAGAAAATTTTCAGTAAAATTTATTTTAATAATTGGAAAGTATTAGAAGTGCTAAGCCAAATTACCTGTAATTATATAACCTTCTGATTCTGACTGTGTTCAACAGATTAAATGTTCTGTCTTTACAACTTTCAAGGTTAAGTGCTCATAATGGGACATGCTGGTGAGTAGGTCATATAATCCACAGCAAGTGGTACTCAGCAAACCAAATGGAAGATAGTTATTAAAATCTATAACATACAACTTTAACACTCAAATTATAAGGGAACCACTTAGAAAGAGCTAAAGGCTATTTGCAGGTTCAATATATTCACTTTGCTCTCAACAGTGATCAAAGTTTGGAACTTCACATGTCTTGGACTGGTGTAAGAGCTAATTTGGAGGAGCTGCAAAAAATACTGTTATATCCCCAAGCAGTTTCATAATTGGAGTCTTATACCTGCAAACGAGCGAGCAGCCGCTTGCATTGCACAGCTCTCAGTAGGTTTACATGCTTGCATTTGTAAGGGTTAAAGGCAGTTAAATGAATCTGAACACTAAGACAAACTACACTTCTGTTTTCTATGTACAGTTTTCTAACTGAGGTAGTTCTTTTTTTAATTGGTGAATATTACTTTAAAATGAGATGCGGGATTGAGTCTTTTTTCAGCTGCCGTCAAGCCCTCCCAATAAGTTCATGCCTGCCTTTGTTCCAAATATTATTATTTTTTTATCTCGAATTTTCTTGAGTTTAGTGATATTTTCTTTTCCTGATCTATCCTGAAAGCCATACAAAGTTAGGTCCACAACTTATTTAGCCTTTTGGAGTGACACATTAAAAAAGAGGTGGTTTTCTTATTTTCCAAAACGACTGCCTTTGTCTGTGTAACTATTGCACTGAAACAGTTGTAGTGAAAGCCCTCTATCAAAACAACCACACCACCTTTGCATTGCTGTTTTCCCTCTGTCAGTCCTTGAAATGACCTTGGTTTAATTACCTGCATCTCAATGAGTGAATCTACATAGAAAGTGAAGGTTAATTAATGAAGGATCGTTTCTTACTTTAAACCCATCAGGCAGTGGCTGACAAGCAAGTCTGGTCCATGCCATATTATCCTATATCTCATTAGAAATGGTCAGATTGATGTGCTAGCTCTGGTCTAGAAAAAGGAACAGGATAGTTTGTTAATGAAGTGACAATACTCTTGCAAAAACTTTGAAAGCCTGTGTAGGAGTCCATTATCACTAATGTGGTTGAACTTCAACTTTTTCCACTAGCTTCTTAATTTTGAAAGTGTTTCATTTACTCCTTTTAAATTTCTTGAACTTTGAAGTTTTCCACCTGAAAGTTACTATAGTTTTTCTACCTGAATGAATCTGGCTAAAAATGGCAAAATAATTAGATCCTTTCTCATATATTTGTGTAGCTTTCACAAAACCCCCTTAGGTTGCACCCTTTTACATCTGTTGGCTACAAGAATTCGTACGCTTGACCTGTATGTACTTCTGTAGGTCAGAGCAAATCCTTGCCCGGAGTGAACGGGTGTGTTTTAGAGCCCAGTGCTGCTCCGTTAGCATTCCTGGTGGTGTCCAGCAAACACCCACCGACGTGGCTGGACTGGCCTCCCCATTGGGATGCGCCTTCTCATGCACTCAAGCAAGCTATTTTACAGCTCTATAATGGAGAAAAGTAACGAAGCAAACTGAGGAGGGTCTTACTGTCGCACTGTCATCCCTGTAGGTAAATCACCGATTAAATAATGGTTACTTTCAGCTCCAGCACATTGAGCAATGTGCCACAGGACCAGGCCTCCTCCTCTAGTATTGCTCTTGTCTCCAGCAAACCAAACATTCTTGCTGTGAAAGCTTCAATTTTGTTATTAAAAGGTTTTAGGGTTTTTCTCCAAAAACAAACCAAAAAAAACCAGTTTTTTGTGGAGATGACAGTGAGATGATACTTGGAGTTGCACTAAGGTTTGAATGCTGACATCCTTACTGTGGAGCATCCAGTCGGTTTAAAATACCTGTGAAGAGCACTGAAGACCAAAACAAAAATCCAGAAGATAAGGACTGGAGGAAGACAGTTTATTAAAAGCAGCAGCTGAAATCACAGTTCAGACGTTTTACTGAGAGCCCTAAGAGCCCTCTGTGCGTATGCTCATAAAGAGGCAGAAATACGCTGCACATAAATCTTTTCTTTCTAATCGCTCCTCTTGTCGGTATAAAGTAGCATGTTCATGATTTTAGAAAAACACTTGTAGTTTGTTTCTTTCAAAAACCACGGAGAATGTACTTTTAAGACAATAAACAGTGTCTTACATCTGGCTGTCGCCTGGTATGATGGAGGTAATTTGGTCCTATGTAACTTGGAACTTTTAAAAACGTAAAGTGAGACTCAGTGTACACAGAAAGTCATTTAATGGACATTTGCAGACAGATGGATTACACCTACCGTGATTAATTGCACTCTTAACTCATTGGATTGCAAAGATCAAACTATTTCAGCACAGGACCTTACCTTCAAAAGGTGATACCCCACTGGAATGAAGGGCATGAAGATTTCTGGGCACTGTAACTAGACCAAAGGGATCCAGCTTCACCTATGAAACCATCCTTGGGCATTTTGGGGTTCCAAGCACTGAGGGTCTCCAAATAAGGTCCCAACGTGTTTTCCTTTTTTTTTTTTTTAACCTGGGAGTCAGGCCGGATTCATAACCAGCTGCAGTGCAGAAACTGGGCAAATGTTTTCCAATTTTCATATCATTGACAAGTTTTCCAAATACAAAACTGGTCAGAGATGCAAGTGCTTCTTATGCTGGCGAACAAAGAAGGTATCAATACTGGAAGTTTGTTTGCTTCCATGTTTTAACTATATTTGATCTGTTTAGCATCCTTCAATCCTTGACCTTTCTTTAACATCTTCCCTTCTCAGTCTTATCCACTGATTAAGAAATAATAACAAAACAAGACTAAAATTGTGATATTTTTCTCAGTATCACTTTTGAATGTTTACATAAAAGAAGGAGGGTCTGAATTTAGAGGTAGAACTTTTCAATTTTTAATAGAGATTTAAATGGTAAACGGATCCCACCTTAAGTGGAAAATGCCTTGTGTGATCATGCTTCTGTCTGTTCTATAATGTGACTTGTCTATATGCAGAAATATTAAGAATTGTTTCTGGTTTTGGCCAGAATTTAACTCATCACACTTCTGTGTTTTCAAGTACCAGCAAAAAATGATATAAAAATTATATTAAAAGTTTTCTATAACTGTGAAACAGAGGTCATTTACCTTTGTAATTTTCTATTAATTTACTACCAGGATTCATTTTGCATTTAATTCAGTCCTCTAATGGCTTAAAACTGTGTCTTTGGTCTTTACACATTTGTGGTCTCAGCCATGTCAAGCTTTTTCATCTACTTTATGTTCATTTATTTTAACTTTTAGTGGTCTTCTAGCCAATTCTTTATCCTTTTTATTACAAGAGCATGAAATTTTATAATGCCCTAGAGCTTTGTTAGTCAGCTGCTACAAGGTTCTTAACCTTAGTTAATTTATTCTTTCACTTTTGACTTTCAGATATGGAGCATGCTTTAATATTTTGGTTTTGAATATGAAAGTAACTTTTATTAAGTAGGTTTATTGCATTAATAGATCCTTATTTCATTTTTACAGTAGTGTTTCGGTATCCTCCTAGACATAGAATGTATCATTTTACATAATGATTTATAATTTTTTGTAATATAGTTTAAACTTTACTGTATTAAATACTGCTAATAGAACAATAATAACATTGATATGTAATTTTACTAAAGAATAATTGTAAACAGGCATAAGAATGTTCGTTTTCATTGTAAAACCTGACATTTTTTGGTGGTTTATTACATGAACAAATCCTAAGCAATGGCAGTTTGCTTATGCACAGAAAAGTAAAGGGGAAACCACTAAAATTACCACTTCCCTTAATTTTACATAATTATTCCAAACACATCTTATATCCCCAACAAGTGACACAATGCTGGCCTCTCTTGCAATTTGGGTAGTCCCATGGGAATTCATTAAATCCCTACAGCCATGTTATTACCCGAGAGTTTCATATTTTTATCTTTCAGAAGTAATTATTATCATTACCAGCCAGAGAGAAAAGCTTGGAAATCTAAGCACTAGTCTCCACCTTGAAAAGGCTAATGAAAACCAAAATATTACAAAGAGAAAAAAAACCCACCTTGTTCATTTCTATTTTTGCTTCCCCTTATTCTAAAGCTTGTATTCAAATTTTTTTAGTCTGACTCACATTATACTTAGAGTGGGACCACTACCTAAATATAAGTATCAAACTCAGAAAGAGGAATTCCGAATTTGTTTGGGACCTATATCTGGACCTACTTTGAAATCCATTGAAATGAAGAAGATGACTCCATTTTGTTGGAAACTTTTATAGTCCCTGATGAAATGGCAGCTTAGAAAGATCTTGCTGTGAAACTGAACCTGCTTCAATCCAAGGAATGTAACACGCTTCTTTTCACTTAGGTGACACATAGAACTTGATTTCTACGTAATGTTTTTTACTCTTAAACGTCACCAAACATTACACTGCGCCCTTTAATTTGCAATCTGTCTTAAATCTCTGTTGGTGTTCCTCTTCTTCCTCTACTTCTTTGACATGAAAATATTTTCATTTAGCTCATTTAAGTTAAAGTGCGTAACTTTTGAAGATGCTTCAAGAGACAAATGCAGCTGATGCTCTGGCCCAGAAGAGGTTGTGCCCTCATCAGAGATGAGCCCAGACACAAGCAAGGGCTGGTCCCAGGTCTGCACGAACCGCGGGTACCATTTTTATCCCATATCCCTTCCATTCTACGTGACGGTCCATTGCCTGGGCAGCTCCCGTCTGTGGTTTACTGCCAGGGATCAAAGATCTGAACAGGTAAAAGTGAAAGCTGAGCAGCAGACAATGAATGTGATAGTAATGAAAGATTAGATATCAGCTTAACCGAGTTCCCCAAGATTAAACATGATAAGATTCTTCAGTGTTATTGAAGAAGCATATTTTGAAGAGAGAGGCTCAGAGGAGAAGAGGTTGGAGGTGTACGAAAGCTGGAGCTCAAATGGTGCTGTAATATATCCAGCTCTAAATGTCATGGCCTAACCCCGAACATTATTATTAACATGATACTGACGGGCTGGTTTTATTTGCCTTCTGAATTTTCGGAGTGTGCAGAGTTCACATTGTCAAACCTTTTATTTTTATGGAAAGCTAAATGAAAGATATTCTCTGAGAATACCTTGGCTTCAGCAGCCCAGGCCCTAAAAAGTTTCTTAATAAAATCACAGCAGGAAGCAAGTTCTGTGTTGAACGGAGAAGATGCAAAAGTTAATATTAGAAAAAAATACAGAAGTCAGACCAGACTAAACTCAAGCAGCTGGAGAATGGGTAGCAAAAGAAAGATGAGGAGGAAGGGGGTAAGCCACCATCAGGGTGAAAATAAGAGGAGACGATCCAATCCACTTCTTATATCGTGATAAGTGAATATGAAAAAGAAGAAATCTGCACACGGGTGTAAAGTAAATGTTAATCTGAGGGCTGGAAGGCGATTGCCAAGGAGTCCTCAGTATCCGAGTTCAGACACAGGCGTCTTTGCAAAAGTGCTTGGTCGAATTGCGTCCCTGTCCTTCTGGATAAGGACGGCAGAAATCATCATAGGAGAAGAAGGCACGAGAAATGAGCTGTTTGAAACAAGGGACGACGAGGAAGGTTTTGAAGCAGAGGGAAGTTCAGCGTTTGGTTTTTTAGTTTGCTTTTGGGGCAGGAGGTAGCAAGAGGCCAAAATATCAATGTTGAGCACCACTGTCTCAGCAAGCATACGCACATCCTGCCCCAAACGCCGAAGCAGGAGGGGCCATTAACACTGCAGAGGGCATCGCCCTCACACCACTTGCTTTCTGCTATAAAGCAAGAGAGCTGACCCAAAGATGGGACTGCTAGAAAATCAATAGCAAAGGAAAAAATGCTTCTCGTGAAACGCACTGGCTAGACTTAACAATAACCATAGTTGTCTGGAGTATTACATTTTTATACTTTTTGGCTTACATGAATCTCCATTAATCTGTAATTTTAATGAAAATGCATTTTCATTTCAGAACAGGTAAGAGTGCTTGCAATAATTCTCATTCTCAATGCGGTATAGTTGTTATTCCACCTACATTATTTACTTGTGTATAAGTATCAAACTAACTCCAATACATTGGAGTTTTGTTTCTGTTCTACAGGGAGCTAATACTTAACATGGTTTTTATATATATATATATATGAACACTTCTTTGTCAGGTAGAAGCTTTTAGTCATTCTGACATGAGGCTTTCATACAGCAAAAATATTACTAATACTATTTTGCCTCTAAAGTGCATTTGTTATCAATATGCACTTAAACTAGTGATCAAGAGTTGGTGGGAGAGACACCTGCTCTGCATTTCTTATCTTTTTAATACCTTAGGGATACATCACTTAATAATTTAGTGCTAAACCATTTAGCATTTTAGCCTATCATCTCTTATATTACACATAGGATTTCAGTAATGTCTGATAAAATTATGTGTTAGCTGCCTTATGTGTGTGTAAAACTTAATAAGTCTTCTTCCCCTCCTCAAGTTTAATAACTGATTTCTTACATTTATGGATGTGAAATTTTATTGCTCATGGATATAGTTTGAACCTAAATCTTCATATCTTATAAATTGATTTTTAGTTTCCTTTTTGACCTTATGAATTTCAATCAGACATTGACCTCTTGTTGCTCATGAATCTGACTGATTTAATGCCATATAACAATAATACTGTAGAAAAGCATTATCATAAGAGCCCACAGGGTTTGCTGAAACCCATAACTAGATTTTGGAGGCCTCTAGCAATAATAACTTTTGACCCAAGACTATTCTCTAATGCCTTTATCCTTTACTGTTCTGGGCTGACCAATCCTTGTTTTAGTACATTCAAGGAAAGTGGTGGAGACTCCCAGGAGGTTATGAGCTAAAACTGTATGGAAAAGATAATGCTGAATACACTCCAGTAACATGAAGCTTATAAAAGACCAATTCTGTCTGGGATTTGTTACATTTTGAAGTGAGAGGGAAGGACTATTTAAAAGGAATCTTTTGTGACAAAAATTAGTATTTGCTTAGTGTTTAAGATTTTCAAAAACCCCAAAATTTAATACTAATTGTCTTTACTGGAATGTATTGTTATTCTTCAGTCTATCATTATGGCTGCAGCCTAAATAGAGGACTTGAATGATTGCTGCTTTGTTTGCTTGGCTGTGCTAATTTAATTTAATTCAATTGTTTATATGCTTTGGTTTACTGAATAACTGGCTGTTGATGTTCATTATTCCTTATTAAGAAATAATCTGAAAGTGAAAACAAAAGTGTGAAGGACATGGGACTGTGGCCTTAATTTATGAATGCTGCATGTGACTGACTTTGGGCATGAATGTTTACTGTATGCCTATACTTACCGTCCACGTATATATAAACGTATATGGGAGTGTCACTTATTAACTGATTGCTAGGAAGTAAGCAGGGAGTCAACACAAAAAAATCCAGATAAGACTACTTCTGGCAAACAGGGCAGGGGGTTAAGAAACAACACATGAGCTATGAGCTGTGAAATATTCCTTCCAGACTCCAGCCAAAATTATACAGGTGTTTCGGCATGACGGGGCAAACAGATCAAAAGGGTTGTAATCTCTTAAAAACTCCTTCTGTTCTAAGGCGATGGTCAGTTTATCAGGGATTTATTTATGAGGAGCAAACTGACACAGTCACTGCCTTAGAGGGCTAAAGGATAACAGGTCTTAAGTATCCAGTATTATGTAAAACTTCGGCAAGAGCAAGAGACCACTTATATTAATCCTTTTCACTTATGCTTTGTTATATCTTTGCTTTTAATGGTAAAGTTGCCACGAAGAAAGGCAGAACTTGCAGTAGAACATGAGAGTCTGTGTTGCTCGTAGTTTCCATCATAGACTTGGATCCAGATGCACGCGGCCTGTGAAAGTCTAAGACTGTCTGACCGCTTTATGGTGATCTGTGAAGCAAATCTCAAACCGTAGTTCCTGCAGGACGTGTGCTGGCCTGGTCACATCTATATGCTTCTGTGTTGTATTACAAGCAAACACATACACAGAGGTGCTCTTGCATTACATCCAGCAACCACTATTTCATGTCGTAAGACAGGAGAAACAGAAGATGGCTCTGCATTTCTCATTAAGGATGTCATGTCCTTGATGTTTTGTATTTAAAAATGAATTAAAAGTGAAGACTTCTTCACGGCAGTCCAAAACCACACTGGCACAGAGCCGAGTCCATTCCTCTTTCTCCAGAGAGCTGTTCTTTGCATGCTGATGGCACTGGACGTTATTGACATATCTTGTCTGGTTCATATAACAGTATCAGACTGAGTTCCCAAGGCTTCCAGTGCAGACGGAAAGGTTAAAACTTGCATTCCCACGGTGCAGCTGGAGTCACTTAAGGCTTTCTCCAGACATCACTTTTCTTACATGATGGAGAGTGTTAGACGAGGGCTTGCATTAGTTTTGAAGAAAGGATGCCAAGCGTTGCTTAAAGACCAAAAGGTGGACCAGAAGTAACGCAGCAAAGAAATCAGATTTCACATGCTCTTTTTGTAACAGCGCAATACCGCTTCCTTAAGCACTGGGTAGTGAGCTTTCAAAGGGAGAAGTTTGTGTCTGGTATATTAATGTTCAAGGCTTTCCAATTTAAACATAGAATACAATAGGTGACTAGTCCAAAATATAACTATATGAACAGAGCTTTATGGTATTACTACTCTGTTTATGATGCTGACGAGTCAAAACCATGCCAAGCCATTCTCTTCACTTATAAACTATTTAAATTATTTATTGACATGTAAAGTTAAGAGTTTTCTGTGTTTACTCCAGCTTGTGTTATATCTGATATGAATGAGGCTCTTTGTAACTTGCATTTTTATCTAAATTTCTCAATGTTGGCAATAATTTTGCTTTTTCAATAGCTGATCTTATTCACCTGCTGCTAAAAACACTTGTCATGTTGAATTACATACCCTGCACAGATATTGTTGTAATTAGCAGTTACAAAATATCACAACAGAAATGTACAAAGGTTTAGAATCCAAATTTTTAACTGTATGTAATCATGTCCTAATTTGCTTAAGCATGTGCCAACGAGTTCTGTTCATTTGTACACACTATTTATTGATCTGTGTGTGCAGACATCGTGTTTGCATATGTAAATTTGGAGCAACATGATACGAGTGTAATCCAAAACTCTGCGTCTCTCCCCAGGCCCAGTGCTTCTGTTTAACTGGTCAACTGCCATCCAGCCAGCCAGAAACACTGGGCCCACAAGCTTGGTGGAAATAAACCCATCTGAATTCAGTGCATATCTTTTCTCAGTTAGGAAAATAATACCGATGATACTTTTTTGGAAGATGCTGAGTTCATGAATCATTTCCCTTCCACAACCAAGTATCTCCAAGGTAAGATTCAACCCAGTTTGGGGTACAAATTTACTTCCCTCCTCTTAGCACACCTCCACTAGCATTTCCAGGTGTGACAGATGTCCCATATCACATGGCAAGAACGTGTGGGCGACACCACCTAATCGTTTTTGAGATGCAGCCAGAACAAATTAAATTTGAATTTAAACCAGCGTAGAGATAGCTGGTGTCCAGGAAGGCTGGACCTGCTGGAGTCTGTAGCTTGTCCGTCAGGGTAGCTGCATGTGGGTCACGCGCCGGCAGCACCCGAGCACCCTGCTTCGTTAGTGGGAAACCGAGAGCTGTGCAGATGGGAGCCTGAGTGGGAGGCGCTGGCCTGAGTGCGGCAGGGCAGAGGCTTGAGGAAATCGCTGTGTTTGAACAGTGGTCCAAATTGTAAGGATATTTTTTGTCCCCTTACTATATGTAGCACACGTATAAATTATCCACAGTAGAATTTCCTTTTTTTAATACATGAAAAAACAAAATAAAATTAAAAAAAAAAAAAATAAAGAAGAGAAATTCAAAAAATATTGAGAGGGGAGAAAGACTGGAAACATTTATTGCTGCTGTTCCCATCTAGTATCTTGCTACAATACTAAATAGTCAGTTACTGGGGATCAACAGCTATTTCTTCTTTTTCGGTTCTCCAGCAACTAGAATCTATTTTGATTTCTTGGTGTCCTTTCTAGTTATGCTGTATTACTCATAACTGCAGCGCAGTGGTAGCTGCCAATACAAATTTAGTCTTTTCTGTTTATTCTGTACTGTCCTGTCAAAGCAGATAAGTCTGCTTTGCATTAGAGCTCAAAAATTTAATTGTGGGAAAATGATGAGTCACTCCAGCTAAGGTAAACCAATGTCTGTGTCAGGGGACGTTCTTTTGATGTACAAAGCAATGAAATGACATTAGGGCCATGAGCCAAAATCACTAACTCTCACACAGAGGTGTCATTTACATTTCCCTGGGACAACAAGGCTTTTTGAATGAGAGATAAGATTGATTTGGGGTCAAGCTGGGGAAAAAAAGAAAGAAAAAAAAAAAAGGTAAAAAACCCACACAAAACAGGCAAAGGGAATCTTCCAAGCTTTGTTAGCAATTCAAGCCACCTACCTGTGAACATCTGATGAAATTCTCTCAAGAGACTGCCCAGGATGCTTGGAGTATTTTCCTTTCTTATCCCTCTGAAGTACAGAGATTGGCAATGAAATGGTGGGAGTGACCATCTTTAGGAACCAGACACGCGAGCAAGCTGAGAGGAGCAGAGTCAGCCCACAGTTTTGACCACGTTTGTTGGAATTCCACTGCAACCGTCTTTGAAGGCCTTTCATTTCCCTTTTCCAGGATGGAGATGGGGCAACCCATAGCTGGTGTTACTTATTTGCTGGCATCATTCTCCATTGCAGAGCTGCACGTATGAAATCCAGCCCATCTCAAGAGAATTACACCAGCCTGAGTAGTAGATGTAACGTGCCTCAGGATTCAGAGAATTGCACCTTCCATGTGTCTGGTAGTGCTGTCCAAAGGAAGGACAGCTTGAAAAACCCAGCCTAGCTGTCCTCAGGCATATTTTGAATCTTTCCCAGGTTGAATGTTGCCATCATCAGTCTTTCCCTGGTTACTGGAACTGTGTCTGTGAAGATCTAGTTCGTTTTGAGGGCCTGTATCAAAAATGCGTATTTGAGCTTCATTTACTTTCCTCTGCATTCTAGTTTGTTGAAGTAGATCTTTTCAAGGACGAACGTAGCAAATCACATAAAGCCTAAAGTCTGCATGATTTCCTTATGATATGATAAATTTTCAGCAGAACAAAGAGCAGAAATTGAGTAAAAATGCATAAGAAAATCCCATGAAGGATCGATAGAAATGAATTCAAAACCTTTTTTTCAGCATAATTTGGACAAGACATAATAGAGTTCACAGTTTACAAGTGAGGAGCAATAAGTGAGAAGTATATAACTAGCAAAACAGCTCTCAATTAATTTACATTTTCTGCTACATCTTTATGGTGAAACTCAGCTGTGTGTTAATGGTCGTCAGAAGAATCTAGACAACACTGATGCTCTACTTGTACTTCTTATTAAGGGTAAAATTCACCCTATTGAAGAGGACAAGCTCAAGATCTATGCACCCACTTAGTACCACTTATCCCAATTTTCAGTTAACAAGGGCGTAAGTACTGTATACGTCTGGATTGTCCTTCTGCACTAAAGTGAATTTTCTCCCCAGTAAATTAGATTGGTCTGATGTGTGCTTAAAAGGAAGAAAATCTTTGCTTTCATTAGGGGTTGTTCTGGGAAATCGCTGCTTGACCTATAATTTAAACAAAAATTTTCAGTTCTTCAAAACTGCTTTGACACTCATACATGGTGTATTTACATGATTTTCCATTTGATCAAGCGGCAAAGTTGAAGTAATGGAGCCCATCAATCATGAACGGGAATAAAGTTTTTGAGGGAGTTGCTTACTCCTTTGTTATTCAGACCCTTGCTGTGGTTGGATTTTTAAATATACGTTTATTTTGATGTTTGAGTAAAACTGGTGTAGAGTGGGTTGAGTAGCTTCATAAGACCATAAGCATATCCCTCAGCAGAAAACACAGAATGGTGAAATGTAGCTGTATATTTAGCTTACATGTAAGTGAGATAAACATAAACAGGATAATTCTGCAAGCCAAGGAGTCATGACGACGTTTAATTGAATGGAGGGTCTTGTGTGCACGCAGACCTGTGCATATTTGCCTGTGCTCAGTTTCTTCCTGGCGATAGGTGAGACTACCTGTGTGTGCATCTATTTTGTTGTGCGCACAAGTCCTGCGGTTGTACAAACACAAACTCACCCACTCCCAGATGCAATTATGCAGAGCCCTCTAGCTTCTGACTTTGAAATAGGCAGCTAGTTGGATGCATGCACATTAGGGCATGCAGAACACCTTCCTGTGGCCTCAAACGCATGTTTTTATTTGCAGGAACACAGGCTCTGCAAGATATTCCAGTCACAGTTAATGAAGTCCTTAATAAACTGATGGGCCTGTTTCTTATCTCACTTATGCCAGATTTAAACCTATGTAACTCCATTAACTTGTTGAGTTGATCCTAATTTTACATAAGTGTAAAAAAGATGAGAAGCAGACGTTTTATGTTCTCATTATCTAAAAGAATACGAAGTATGAAGTTCTTAAAAACCTTTCTTCTGTTTTCTATCAGTTACAAAGAGACTTAAGCGCTGCCCCACCTTTGACCCTCCCCACTTTCCCTGCATACCAATTTCTGCAGCTACTTAGTGTTTTCTAAATGGATCATGCAACTTCTGATCTCACTGTGGTTTTGTAACTCCTGGAATGAGTTTTGTAAGCTTTATTCCTAGTGAGCACATTCCTTGTCCCATGAATCAAAACTCCTTCCTATAGAGCCCTCTTCTCACAGTTCAGCCTTCTCTGTATCACTCCCAGCTTTTCTCTGATGTAAAGACATTACCAGTACAGAAACCAGTCATAGAATATGAGTGTGAAATTGTGGAACTGAAGGCAAAATATTTTTGCTACTGCCAGTTTAACTTTGGTAAAGTTTAATCTAGGCCTGTTGTTTTCAGCCGATTATGTTGAATTTTCTCTGTCTCCAGTACTTTACCTTCCATGTGAACTCTGAATTGAATGATCAGTTTTACCCCGAGGAGGCATACTCTGCTTACACAGACAAAATTATTTCAGATGTTTTGTTTAACTTCTACTGTGTTTTGATATTGCCCTGATATGACTTACAATATAGCAATGTACCGTGCACTCGCGTCTCCATAGCCAAGTTCAAATGCCAGCATGAACCTAATCTTCCAAAATGCAAGGCAATGATTCTTGTGAGCAGCTCACGTATCAGGTACTTTTGCCAGTCCACTCTAACCACATACATGACTGAATGACAGAAGTGGCCAGCAATACAACAGGAGCCCTAGTGAGCCATCTCAAATCTTGCAAGCATGAATCTGAGCTGACCTACACCATGTTAGCACTGGAGTAACGCCTCTGACTTTGACGGAGTCACTCATCATTTACAGCTATGTAAGATCAAATATATAGCCCAGAGAACAGAAATGTTAACATGGATAGTCTCAGTCAGAGAAGGGATGCTTATTCTAATGGTACCTCCTGTCAGTCAAGTCATAGACTAGATGTCACTTGCGAGGACAATGGGTCACCCCTTTTCCTCTGTTCTGAATACGATTAAAAATATAAAAATGAGAGTTAGAATGGAAAAACGACCTATTAGGAAAATAAATAAGAGGACAGAAAAGAGAAATCAGAAAGGAGAATGAAAGACAAGTGCCCTAAACAGCCTTAAAACAATTACCTCGGGCTTAGCAGAGGGTGAGGTGGTTGTCTGAGCGGCTCGAAATGAGCCGTACTACTCAGCAGTGTTACAGTAGTCATTTCCTGCTTCATTCTCCCAAGGCTTATGCAAGACTCCCCCAGAAAGTGCCCAGTTTCTGCCAAGGGAGGCAGTGAGAGCTGCAGGATCCTTCTGCAGCCAAAGCCGCCGTGTGACGAGGGCAATCCCCCTCCAGCCGACGCATCTGGCGAAACCGCATCGAGTAGTGAGAACGGAGCAACGGCCAGCGAGTAAAGTCACGTCTGATACGACTAAATAAACGCAGGGTTCAGGCTACATCTTTCAGTCACTGAGCTGAAAGAAAAACAAATACAATTCAGGAGGTGAAATGCTGAACAGGTGATTATTTGTAGTCCTGCGATATGCCCGACCCTTTACATTTCTTATAGCAGTGACCAAAGGTTACAATCAAAGCTAGTATCTCTCTTGTGCTAGCTCATGCATAAAAACAAATGACTTTTTTTATTTTTTTTTCTGGAGAAGAATAGAGGAAACGGGTCCACTGTTCATAAGATAGATATGTTTTTTTAACTGCAGGTCTAGCCTTAGATGTGCTGAAAGCTCACATCAGTTTAAAGATACATGAATTCTGCTCTCTGTCATAACCTTGCAATGCCGAAAGAACCTACATCTTCAAGTGACTGCTGACACGATGCGTTTCAACTCTGAATTCCAGAGTGAGATGCCTCTGTTTAAGGACCAACTATTGAGAGGTGCACTTGGAGCCCCGCAATTGCTCCTGAAATCAGTCGGCACTTACGGCAAGTACCGCTGAAATACAGTCCTGGGTCTCTCATACTGGAGTTTTCAAAATTGAAGACACCTGAAAGTTACAGGACACTTCAAAAAAGGTAAGCTGGAGATGGCAGTGCTTTTTAAAGCACAGCAATACCTAAGTATGACAAATACTATAGATGTGCTAATGCTGTTTGGCAATTTCCTGGAAGGTCTGTGGAGTGGAAATTCAGTTCATTAACTGATGTTGATACCTCCAGAAGTCATTTCAAATTGTTTCCCTGAAATAAGACTTGAACTCAGATGGCAGAGGTGAACCTGCTTCACTAGCCTCTAACAAGAGATGTTGTAGGTTCAGAAGCAATATTTATATTCCCAAATCTCAATCTCTCTCTTTTTTAAGCTTATTAAAATTAAAAGCATGACCTGTCACATCACATTACATCAAAACATGATGTAACTTCTTAATTTTAAAAAAAAGTTTTAATTTATGATGGTGTATTATGCCACAAAAAGCTTTTGTTTTCCCCTGAGAAACTATAAATTTTTTACAGCAACTGTTTATCCAGTATCTTTGGCAGACTGAAACAGTGAGCGTTGGCAAAAAGCAGATATTTAACAGCTACTGACGACCAGCTTATGAATCACCAGGCTTGAGTCCTGGCACACATCTCCCTGTAGGTACCTTCCTGAAATCACCCGTCTTCCCTTCACCTCCTTCTAACTGCAGTAACGTTGAGTAACTGACTGATCTTGAACTACTAAACTTGATCTACTTTATCCTTTCAAGCCTTTATATTTTCGGAGGAAAGCACTCTTGCTGTAAAAGTGCCACTGCAATAACATTCCAGGAGCAGTGTCCAATATGGATTTCCCACTGATTCTGAACAGCCCAGGAAAATACTTTTCATTACAACAACATTTGGCATTGGTATGTTTTTCATTTACAGGTATAATAGGGCTTTGCAAAATAGCTTTACCTCTACAGTTATATAGGTGGGGAAGTGAGGCACAAGCGATAGAAGCTGTCATCAGTAGAGCCAAGAATAAGCTGGCCCAGGTCTACTCTGCTGGTCCATGTATCTTCCAGAAGATGAATACATAATGTTTGGCTTGTTGTTTTACATGCTTCTGCAAGGCAAGCTGGATTGCCCTAGGATGTGAAAGGCTCTATGTTTGTTGGCCTGGGGCTCTCACAGTCTGCTTACTTCTCTGGTGCTTTTTTGGGAGACTGCTGTGGCTGAAGCGAAGGAAGTTCAATGGAACTTGAGAACAAGGACTACTTGTCCGAACAAGGGTTTTCAAGCCCTTGGTTTCTAAACAATTGCTTTATAGGGTGGACTGCGTACTATAAATCTGTAGCATAGGAGTATGGTCATATTGTCTTAACTGTCTTACTAAGACTGGACTTATTTCTCACACAACTGATAAAAGTCATAATGCTGTCAGTCCCTGGTATACTAGCTGTACTCAACTTTTACTGCTTCCTAGTTCCATGATCCATAGTGCACATATGGGGTATAAAGCCTTCTTAAAATCATAGCCCCTTAACTAAAAGCTTTTTCTGGGAGACAGCGTGGTTTGAATTATATTGAGGACCCCAAACAGCAATTGCTCTTGGGCCAGTGCCTTTGAAATAGATCTATTTTAGGTGGATATTCCTCTTTCGAGGGGGTACTTCTAACCCTATTTATGAGCCTCACTGCTCGTACTGAATAACCTAACGGGGGAGTGAAAGCTCCCTAAGTACTTTTGATGGAAACACGCAACAATGGTCTTCATCACACACAGTGTGTTGGGTGAAAAGGGGACAGGTTTTTTTCACCATTGTGTAGCTGTCGTTTTGGGTACCCGAGTGAGAACCAAACCACAAGGCCGTGACCCATTTTTCATTAAAAGCCTGGAAAAGTATCTGTTCTATCCCAGTGTTGACTAGGGGCAAGTTCTAACTTCAAAACCTCTCCATGGGTTGGGAAACCATTCCTGACTTCATTTCTAGTATCGAGCACCTTTTCCATTGGTGCGTTTTCTCTCCGTGAGAGATGGGCGAATTAACCTGGATTGGTTTTACGTGAGGTCAGACCTTCAGCGTGGTTCCACAAGTGGTGTGCAAACAACTGCACCGGCAAAACTGTCAGAGCACTGAGTCTGAAATGAGCTGGGGGCTGCTTAAAATATGGTTGTCAGCCCACACTAAAAATGTGCTTTCCGCAGTAGAGCCTAAGAGAGGACACTTGGCCAGGGAGATAAAAGGTAAGAGGTCTCAGGTGAAAATGCTGGAGGAATCTGAGCTAAAAAACTCCAAACTCTCTTGCAAATATGGAAGGAATTATCTTGAACGATTCTCATCTTGACTTGACATAGGAGGTTTCAAGTTTTATGGCATCTTACATTATTGTTTAAATTTGTTTCAGGCAAGAAACATACTTTTTAAGGTCAGGAATACAGACTTGTGAGATGCTAAGACACCTGAAAAGCAAGAATACAGATTGTAGGATGAATATTTTACAGAGTAATTATTTAAATATATTCAAGTATGAACATCTTTAGATCCTAAATTTAGTATTCCTTAAAAACATAATCTTACCATAAAATCTAGCCCACTCTCACATTGTTCATACCATTCCAATTTTCTGTTTGAACTGGTTGTTTTGAAAAGTTGTGTCTTGGTTGTTTATTTAAAGTGCCCCACTGATATTTTTGCCCCAGACTTTAATTTTTGGCATAGCACCTGCACATATGTTGATGATGATATATGTCTGAAGTTCTCAAAACACGACAGCATATTACGGCTGGTGTGTGAACCACTCAGATGTGATGTGCAGACGCAGGTCCCTGTTTCCTATATAGATCCCTTGCCCAAGCTGTGGGTTAAGTGCCTGCCTGGGGCACACAGCAGCATCCGGTGACTGCAAGATCCTTCGGCAGCTCCGCTCAGGAGCAGTCTGCACATGGAGCGTTTGGGGACCAGGAATAACGTGGTCCCTGGAGAGTTATGACTTGAAAGAGATGACAACGAGTCCAGTAGTTGGGTAAGTAGTTAAGATGTAAGTAGTCGAGAGGTCTAGAGATGCTGCTGGAAGGTGAGAGTTAGAATACAATAAAGGTGAGAAAGGAGGGGATGGATGCATGCCTTCACCTCTACATGTGCCTTGGAAATTAATAAAAAATTAGCCAGCAGGAGTAGTCGCTGTTGCAAACTGAATTTGGGGAATCTCGTTGCTGTAACAGAGATAAGATATCCATTTGCTCCCCTGAATTACTAGATTGTAAATCACATTTTCAGTTAGGTTCTTCAAATCTGCACACCATTGTGAACTTAAATTTTCGGGTTCAACTATTTTGCTTAGGCACCGTAAAAAACTGGATCTCAGACTTTTATATCCGATTATACCTCCTGTACCTCTGAGCTTTGTCTCATTATATGGACAAAACAGGCACCTGCAGAAATGTGAGCCTGCCTGCATCTGGCTGAAAACAACACGGCTCGAATTTAACCACACCTGCCCTATTTAAAATCAGTGGTAAGTGGTTATTACATTGAAATAGAGATATCCTCCATTATGTTATGTAAAGATACCATAGAATGACACAAAGATCTTTTGTTATTCATGGTATCACCAAGCCTCATAAACAGCTTTAATTTCCGATATAAGTAGGGGCACCTTATCATCAAGTATCGGCCATGATACTGTTGATAATCTTCTCTGGCCACCTGTCTCCCTGCATGGCCTGTGTTGTGTCCTGATTGAACCTTAGCTTGTTTGACTGTATCCAAGATTCTTATTCTGGATCTTCTGCTCCGCTAACCCAGCAGGATTACAAACACTGAAGGTGAGAACTGGACTTACTCTGTGCGAGTCCCACGCACTTCTGACTTTATATTGTGGGCAGTTGGACGCAAGCGGATGCAGTAGAAAGCTTTTGTCTGTCACATGACTGTTGTCTTGGAAGAACTTTATAAAATGCTTCCAGAGCCTTTCCATGTTTAAAATACAATACCATGAAATCATAGGAATACAGATGACAAAGAATGGGAGTGTCTAACAGGTCTGTTGGAATGGGTGCAGAGACTCTATTCCTGCATTTCGACTCACTGCGACAGTGCTGAACACTCAAACGACCACATGGACAGCTGGGGCTGCCTTAAATATACCTGCTCAAAGCTGCCACTGCAGTATGCTCATCACAGGACTGAAAATATTCATGCGTAGACCCTGCTGCTTTTACCTCTTGCCCTCCTGGCCGAGGGTGTTTGTGCTGGGAGGTTCTGGTGCTACCCGGTGACAGCAAAGCTGGAGGAACCTCACAAAACCGACGACATCCTGCTTTGTTTCTGGGGGCTTCAAAACTGGATGTGTGGGCATGACGAGGAGAAAAGTGCTATGAACTCTTAGAAACAGCAGTTGTGTGCAATTCATTACATGCTGTTTTCCTAAGTGATATATGAGATTTATAAGGTGTTAAAGGGGGTTTAATCTCCTTAGGTGCCCCGGCTGCATCACTGTCATCATCAGTGTGCAAAGATGCTGAGGATGGTGCAAGAGAACTCCAAAACTTCCGTATTGTCAGTATTACCTCATGTCTTTCTTGCCAGCAAGCCTACCTAATTTGTGAAAATCCAGCAGGCATTATATTAATACATGTATTTTTATATTTGCTGTTGTTAAACATAACGTTGGAGCAAGAGAATGATCACATACACTGTATTTGGACCTAGGTCCAGCTTCAGTATCCTCAGTGCTCTGGAAGCAGTAGGTAGGAGTCACAGAAGCAATTCTAGTCTCAGCCCTGCAGGGCGTTAATCAAAGGTTTCTTTTTGGACCTTTGATTTATTTTTCCAATTTGTTTCCCCATTACCATACCCTCCACTAACCCGAACTGAATCTTCCCTAACAAAAAGGCCCTTTCTCATCAAGATTAAAAGCAGAATACTTTAAGTAATTCAGAATACAAATGTGCCTGGGTGATGTTATGAGAAGGAAGAGTGTACAGTATGCTTTATGTGCTTTTAGCTGTTCTACCCTACACTGCAACATGTGCACCCACTCTTGTAACCTTTACTGCTGTGCAAAGATGATCTGTCATTTCTACAAAATATATATATATATATTTTTTGACTGAGGCAGCTTTGAATCCTTACTGCCCTCTAGAGAAATTCTGGTAGAAAACCCCAAACTGCCAGAGTCAGCAAAAAGTAATTGCAGTCCTAATCTTAACTACACCAGCTGTGTGCAGTGTTGGTGACAAGATCTGCAGAAGCAGGAATGCACTTAAAAGACCCTTTTTCTTGAGCCTCTCGCTATCACTGGCAGTTGTGGCCAGACTCAAACACACTTATGCCATTCGCTGCACAGGAAAGCTCAGCAAAAACTGAGTTTACATTATCCATGGGTTCAAGCAAAAAAGGAACAGGAACATTTTTTTGTAAAGAAATTACAAGTGCAAAATCTGCCTTATATTGACGCCACCAGCATGTGATGCTCACGTTATTTCAGCTACACATCTGTAACTGTGCATTTTTACTTTGCCACACTTGTGTCTCATATTAAACACGCGAACGTGATGATTCTGGACGGAACCAGCTGTGACTGAGCGCAACGGCCAGGACTGGAGCCGCCACGGGAGCTGAGCCGGGCTCCTGGGACAGGCCCAGCTCCCACGGGAGCTCCTAGAGGTAAACCGACCACCTGCATGGTTAACTGCTGCAACCACAAGAGTATTTTTTGACAAGATGTATTTGCGAATGCATCTGTACCTGTAAAATCAAAGTATCGGCAAACGTGGCAAAAAGCCTGTGTTTTACAATGCCATGGGAGGGTTGTTTCATGTGGCTGGGCCAACACAGAGAAAACAGCAGTTGCAAAATTCGCAATGAATGATAGCACAGTGCAGCTAAGAATGCATTCGGCAAACGGAGATCCTATTTTTATACTGACGAAAAAAAAGAGAAAAAAAAATTAAGATGTGTGTTTGTGTGTGTGTATTTTTTCCAAAACAGCTGAATCCCACTATCCTGCAGAATCTTACTCATTTAACAGGCTGTCAGTGCAAGTTCCTTTACATAGCTCTGCCTTTTCCTGCCTAATGGGGTTTACCCTGAACCAGACAAAGCCTATTAAACATGGCAGAGAAACAGATGATCCGAGAGGCCGCTGGCAGCAGCGCTGGCTGCCCTCTAATGGCATGTGTGCCACGAGCACACACCTGAGCTCCCCAGGGACTCCTGCCAGCTGCCGGCAGATGTGTCGTCCCTGAGCGCCTTGTATTCCCTGCAGGAGAAATCGTTCCTAGCCCGAGCGAAAATTAAAATTGTGTATTGCGTGTTCACTTTTTCAGGCCGTGACGGCAGGACGGAGGTAGCAAACACAAGCCAAAAGCACCGTCAGCACAGAGGGGAAGATGCACCATCGGTGACGCCACCGACCCGAGGGGCTGGCTTGCTTGGAACAAAAATGTGAGTACCGAGTGCTGTGCCTTGCGGCTATCTGTCAGCCGAAAACTATAGATACTGAACAGCGTCAGCATTTCATTTCCTTTGATTCTAGGGAGGAAATTCACAGGGTTTATGGGTTCAGATTGAGTCAAAACTCCTAATTCCAAATGTGTGCTGAGTCAGAATTTTGTAACTGTTTATGTATCTGATTTGAGCGTGTGCAAATATCATAGCACATAGGAATGAGTTGGACATTTAATCTGCAAGCCTACTGAATCATTGTAAAACTGTACTTGTAGAAGAAAATAACCCTCTAAGCCTGAGAGTGCAAAGTTAGAATTGTCACACAGAGACAAAAAATAGCAATTATTATTATTGTTGGTTTGTTACAGTAGCACTAAGGGATTCACTGCATCCCTCTCTACAGCCAGATTCTCTTATGTTCTAAATAAATATGGGCTGAAAAGGAAATTAATGTTTCAGCAATAAATTATTCTCTAAGCATCTCAGTAATATTGCTTCAAACTGAACACAGATCTTCGGAGTCTCAAGACCTTTCCCTCATTCTCTCAACCTCTCATGTCCTTTCATGTTCCTTGTTACTTACAACATTTCACTCACCATATTGTTTGAAGCCTCTACTTGGATCAGGGAGAGAAGAAGCAGCAGAAATTTTATTCACTTCTAGAAAAAATTATTCAAACTTTTCTGAAACTCGAAAAAGGGTCTGCTCAGTTTGAGGCAAATTTGCAGTCAGAGTTTTACTTTATCGGAACCATAAATTAATTTATTGTCATTTCTATTGATTCTGCACAATAAATTAATTTAAATAATCAGCAATTTCCAGTGAAAAGCTGTTCAGGAAAAAAAAATACCAAGATAGCTCTATTAATTGACACAGTCCTGCACTCCTAGTGATAATTAAGCACACGCTAGATAAGACGTGCTCAACTCATTAAGAGGACAAGCTATCCACAGAGGAGCTTTGGTTTCTGACCATTATCTGAGTGATTCTCTACTACACCATCCCATCAACAGTCAACTGTTCGGCTTGTATGTTCATTTTTAAATACTTTCTCGTCTATTCATTATCAAATTTTCATCATTAAATTTTCACCTTTTCCTAAAACCTTTCAGACCCAATTAACAGGGGAAACAGCAATCTGGTAACCTGTTGGCAAGTTAGATCTCTTTCTGTGGCAATTCTCACTGGCCTTCAAACAGCAGGGTACTCTTTCATTGGTTTCCCACCATAACTGAATTTCTGATGAATCTCATCCCTGGCCCATTTCAAACAAATGTTTGCATTTATGTCAGATAGGGAGTAAATTGGACACTTTGGGGTGGAGTCCAACACTGGCAAATTTTCTCCATGACAGTTGTCAGTTGCATTATTCAAAACAACTTAATACTGTATGAATTCTTGCACAAAACTTTAACATGCTGATAATACCCATTCTCTTTCTTCTAGATCTTTGTCTTTCCCCATCATTATAATTCTGTCCTTTAGCTTTTTCCTCTGCTGAGCTTTCAGAGACCTTCCTAATCAACATTAGACACAGTGGGAAAACGGGTGGCGCCGGCATGGGTAAAAGGCTGCACCATAGTCTGAGGGACTATGCAATCGTCTTCATGAGTGGCGGCACAATGCAAGCAGCAAATACTGCTCGCTCACTCACTCTGGGGAAAAAACTATTTGATTTTAGATATAAATGTATTTATATTTATGTGCATATGTTTGCATGCGTCAAACATTAATTTCTGTTATTCTAATTTTCTCTCATTTACGTCTGTCCCTGTGCCTCATCATGCTGGGGCTGGGATGGCTTTATACAAGCAGCATCATCCCAGGGGAGAAATTGTCTCCAAACGGCCAGATTCTCACCCTGTTCCTGCGGACTGGGGTGGTGTGAGTGTCACCCCAGGTGCCAGCCAGTGATGTGAAGTACCGGGGTGGATGGTTGTGGGTAGAGAGGGGGCAGCATCCGATGCAGATCGGTCATGCCAAGGGGTGTAAAAGCCCATCCAGACACACACAAGGAAGTTTCCTGCAAGCACCTCATACCGATGAGAGCAAACCTGAGAGAACACCCTGATCCGGGCAAGGACCCAAGACCATGATCCCATAGAGGTGCTGTCCAAGCCCAGACATTACATGTGACACGAACCACCTCAGATTACTAGCCCCTGTAATTTGTAACTCTTACAACAAATCTCCCCATTCCTTTTGATCTGTATATGAGGTCCTTTATGTCCTTAACAGGGGGAAAAATCACCTTGCCTCCCTCGATGCTATACTGGAGGCCACCAGGTTAATTCCGCACTATATGCATGGATAAAAAGGAGGATAAGAAGAAAGAGCAGGTCATGCCGTGGCAAAGGTTGAGAAGCTCTGCTTTAAACACTTTATGGGAAATTGTAAAACTTCTAAACAATTTAATAGATTAACTTCCCTTTCCAGTGGCATCTGTAAAACTGAATTATCATCCTCACTTTTAACTGATGCCCAGACCCAATACTCATCCATCAGGGATCATTTACTGATAAAGCAATCAATCCTGCCATGGTGCAGAGGGGACAAACTATGCAAGATACCATCACCAAATATCCTTTCCACCCCAAAGCATTCTGCGAGTCTTTGTCAATGAAAGTGCATTTGTCTGGTCTTATCTGCTGCAGTATACGCGGAATACAAAGGGAGAAAGTAAAATATGCATTTGATGTCCATGTGCAGATGCCAGACATATTATCAACCCAAGGAGGACTGCCTTTTTCCCAGGAATTGAACACAGCACCTGATAACCAACCACTGCACCACTACCTCAGGCACCAAATTAACAGAAATGAAAGGAAACATGAAGCTATTCCAGAATAATGCTGCGGCGTGTGAAGGATTTGAGAGAACAATAAGAGATAGTGTTGAAAAAACGCGTTTCTGTCATATCCTTGTTTCAGGAAATCTTCTGTGACTTAAGCCAGAATCTCTAAAATGCTGGTCATCATCATCATCAGAGTATGCAAAATACGCCTCCTTTTGTATTCATGCTTTGACTCCTCACTAGTAACAGTTTTGCTTTTGATGTTTGTTTTCATAATATCTTAAAGATTTATATGTGCATTGAGAAGATTACAGATCAAAAAGAATCGGAAAAAGTTACAAAACTTTCTATAATTATTTTAATCAACAACAGGATTTTATTAAGGTATGTATAACGTGTGCGACTATCATTTGAAGAAATTAATTTTTTTTTTACTGGAAATATCTCCACTTGCAGTAAGAAATTGTCCATTTCTACTACAAAACAAGTAGATTTTTTAGTAATAAGAAATCATGTTTGAAATAAACATATCATAACTTATTTTCTACAACAGAGGGAATTTTTTTATTTTCCTGCTAATTCTAATAACATTTCTGTATTAGCTGAACATAAGGTAAAAAAATAGAGCAAGTTTATTTCTTAGCCAGATATGAACTTTACTAAGACCAAAGTCATTTTGTGAATGCTAACGTGGCTACTGGAGCAGAAGGAAACCTTTCCCTACTGCTGCCTAGGAGCTGGGATTTTCATCAACAAACAGGTTCAGGCTAAATTAAGAGATTTAGCGTAGCAGAGTTTTTCAAAAGCTTTGTAGTTGTTCAGCTCCACTGAATCGGACACTTAATTCCCGTTTGTGACTATGAAAATCTCTCTTCTGTAATGTCCTGTGTTACAATTCTAGGCTGAAAAGCAGGTGCACAGTAATGTAGAAAGAATGCCGTGCAGGTACTTATTTTGAGGAGTAAAGAAAATAACAGCTATCTTATCGAATGCTTAGTATTTACAATATTTAACAGGGTATCTCCATAGCAGTACACAACCAGATAATAACAAATTAAGATTTTATTATGATTTCTGTATTTATGTATGTGATCTATCACCCAAGATGTCATATGATTTTTTTTATGTCCAGAAAATATGATTTCTATTGTGTGCCAAAGCAAGCTATAAGCAGTTCAGGGAGGACAGCCGGTACAATACAGACCTGCTGGTGACACAGAACTGAATTTCTTTTTAAGGGAATTAACAGGGGCAGCAACTGTAGTGGGGCTCAGAAGTGATGACAATAGGAAAATCTGCAGGGAAGATAGTCTGACTCTGCAAAAGTTACTGACATATGTAGGACAGTAGAAACAGCCCAAGAGCAAATACAAATCCTATCTGAAGATCATGTGGTGAAATGTATCAGAAGGAATTACAGGAAACGAAAACGCAAAGGTAAAACGTAAGGCGGAATTGTACGCCGTCTGCTGCAGAGAAAACCGACACATCGTATGAATCTGGTCTGGAAGAAGCCAAGAGTGTCAGAATTGCAGGAGACAATAGAAAGGTCAAAACCTGATATTCAGTCTCAAATCCTTTTGAATTTATATGCGAGTCAGGATCAAGTCACCAGATCAAAACCTACCCCAGAGGATTTTGAGAGACTCACAAGTGGAAGGACTTTATTTCTCGCTTCTGATTCGGATGTGACTGAAAGCTCCCAGCAGCAGCCGCTCCCTGCAAGCTCCTGCCGTTTGGGGCTGAAATGCTGTAAGAAATGTTCTCAAACTTTCAAATTCCATGACTAGTGTTGAGCAGAGCAAGCTGCCGGTTTGTGCACCTAGAGCAGATGACAGCAATCCCAAACTCAAAACTTCAGGCGTGGAAACCAATTAAAGGTGACCACTGTGCTTTTCTCACCATCCTTTTCTGCTCCTGCGTAGATTTGGTGTTAATGACCGCGTCCAACGAAGAGCTGCTCATAGGGAGCAACTCACTGGGAGGGCTGCAGTTCCTCCCATCCTGCCTGTGGCCGGGCAAAGTTTCTGAAGGTTGTTTCTTCAGTGCCTTTGAGTGGTTTTATTGAACCTGCGGATAAACCGCCCTTAAGGAGACTGCCCAGGCGCTGAGAACAGAACAGTAGTTATAAGGAAAATGAATTGCATCCTTGAGGTGTTGACCCTGTTGAGCACTATTTGGTCAGCAGCAGCTTCAGATGCTGACAGCAGGAACACGAAGCCAACCCCACTGGCTGGAGAATTATTCCTGCAAGCTTGGAGTCTAGTTTTACCCAGGCAGTGGCAAGCAATAAAAAGCTCCTGCTATCAATATGCTGATCACCCATTTTATAGAGGACACTAACCAATACTTCTCTGTAGAGCAAATACAAGAAGCATTTCTTAATTCTGCTAACCAGTCACCGACTGATACGAATTTCTGCCAAGAATTTGTAAGCGATGTAAAGCAAGCTGAAGAAACCGAAACTTGCCCAGTAGCATAAGATGCAGCATAATATGCACAAATCCTCTGCACGGCCAAACAGAAAGGCACAGAACCATAAACAAATAGGCAAAAGTCTCACAATTACCACACACGTGGCAAAAAGAAGCACGCTGAGATGAGGAAAATCATTTCTCCAGAAAATCGGGCAAGAACTGAAAGGTTCACCGTGTTTCTTGGTCATAGGCATTCGTTACCTGGGTGCAGCCTGGATGCTCACCCAAGGCAAAGCAAACGTAGTTTGGGGCCTGTGGAGCTCAGGGTCTATTCCCTTCGTGCAGGAGGTTGCACTTTATCCAGAAAGAGCGAGGACGGAGGGACGCGAGGAGAAGACGTGGAGCCCACAGGGAACCCGCAGGAGCCTCCTACAGCTCCTGGGCTGTTCCAGCTCTCCCTGCCAAAGGCAGACCCGGGCGCCAAACACCTCGTTTATACCCAGCCTGTTGTAACTGCTGCGGTCACCAAAGCGTGAGCGGTATCTATATGCATAGGCTGTCACAACAACTTATTCCAACGCATCTTTCTCCAGGCATCTTGTTTCTGAAATAGCCCCCTGGCCCCCGTGGAAACCTTCCTGAGATTGACTTTTCAATATTTTTAACAGTATTAGGAGTGACTTCTTGCCTCTGTGCATACAAGTGATAGCAACTATCCCTGTTTATCACTGTGACAGATATGTGTGCTAATTAGATATTCTTTCATACGTCCAACCAAATCCCAACTCTTTTGCAAATCAGAGCCTGCACTCAGCTCCTCGAAATGACTGCTGCTTCTCAGAGAACGCTTTCAAAGCATGCTGTGTCCTACCATGAGGAAACACTGATGCTAAGGGTGCAAACAAGTGAATGTTGATCAAGAAAGCCATAATAAAACAAGCTTTTGAAGTGTAACGATTTCTAAACATAAAGCAAAACCGTGGGTTGTATTTTTACAACTTAGAAAATTAAACAGTGGGCAGAAGACAATGCGTCGGTGTCTTCCACGATACCGATCTTCGTGCTGTGTTATGCACAATGCAGAGAGCTACAAAGGCAGGGGCTGCCCGTGCAGCTCGATGTGCCAGATTTCAGCTGGCTCCTCAGGACCTGGCACAGGACCACAAGGATGAAACACACAGCAGCGACTGATCCGCCCGCTCACCCGCGCTGGTGGGGAAGCTCCGGCAGCAGAATCAGGAATGGTGAGAATGACTGAAGACCTTCCAAAAGAGCAACTTGGCTGGTTTTCTTGTGTCATGCCAGTTTGTGCAGCTGGGACTTGACGCACTTCACAAGAAGGCAATGGAGTGACCTTCACCAGGTGCTCCAGACCCTCGAAGGGTTCAAGGTCCCACCACACAGGTCTGAGAGGCAGCCTCATTCCTCAGCCCTGGGAACTGATCAGGATCAACAAATATTAGTAGATGTAAGACTTAAATGCAAATTTTGAAAACACCTTAGGGCCAGTTTCTATATGTTCATTACTCGCAACCAACTCGAGATTTCCATAAGCACTTTATTTCTATTTAATTAAATAAGTAAGAGCCAGATTTTTCAAAGCACTTCATAGATCCCACCCCACTGTGATACCATGGCTGAGCTCTTCTGGGAATCTGGCTGCAAGGGGGTGTGTTAAGTACTTGGAAAATCTTGCTCATTCAGATCTGGCAGGCTGATTCTGAAATAATATCTGGAAATCCACTTGCAACATTTGTAATAACTATCCATTTGCATATACAAAAGCTGACTTTTGGCATGAATATCATTTTCTTCTACCTTTCCTTTGAAAATCTGATCCAGACTGTCTAGACAAGTCAAAACTCCCATTCGTGCCTAATATTTTGCAATTTATTATTTTGCTTTCCCTTCTGATTAATTTGGAAACCTCCCTTAGCAAAGATGTAGTGATAGGAGGATATAGTTTTATAGGCTGCTCATATAATCCCACTACTCTGGTCATACATCCCCTTGAAGTTTGCTCTAAAGCTTACACACAAAAATCCAGCCTCATAAATCTAATTCCACCTAGTGGCATGCACTTTCAGACATCCACAGCTCATCCAAACGCACACTTATGCATTTGATTTTTATTTCTTCCTATACCTTTTTTTTTTTTAATAGTAGCATTGTAAATGTTTAAGCAGGTGAACATTGTAGAGCTAAAAGAAATTTAAATGTGCCATGTATTTTCTAAGCAAAGATACCATGGGAAGACACTAAGATACTTTTAAAAGGGTCTGCTTCTCTCTTTCTCTTTCTTACTCAAAATGCAGCTTTTACAAATATGACATCTTAAAATTAAAATGTTTGTTCTGAAAGTAATAGCCAAGATCATAGAATATTTATGTGTTCATTAATATTTGAATTTTGAATAATGCATACTTGTATATTTCCACAAAAGAATGCAATGTGTGTTTTATACCAAAGTCATATTCTTTTCCCTGTAACAAGTACAGAAGCAGCTTTATTTGCATTACTCACTTGCAGGTATGTAATATCAGATTACACGGTTAATTCCCTTTGTTTCCTAGAAATATCTATGTCAGGCTTTTTTACTTTGCATACAGAGGAGGTCCATATTCATAACAGTCTATTCTAAATGCAGAAAAGTTCTATGCACTTAGCTCTTAATTTTGAAACAGCTTCTCCTTTCATATGTTCTATTCCATTTGTTACTAATTGTATCTGCTTCTTACGGAAAGTTTTGTCTCTGGGAAACCTAAGCCGCATCCTCCCACTTCATCAGTAACGGTTTATCTATGCGCAAGGACACACGGCTGCATCTCAAACAGCACTTCGTGCGCTGCCGCTCACCATCACTCTTCGGGATGCTGATGAATGTGCTGACAGACAAAGGCTAATTGGCAGACTGCACGGAGTCAGTTTTTGATGACACAGGAGAAATAATAGGAGACAGAGCAGGTAACAAAGAAAGTTTAGAGGGAGTAATAACAGAGACATAGACAGAGAGCATTTCATGCGAGGAGAGCACGCAGGCTGAAATACAGCGGGAGGGAACTGAAGAAGCCAAGAAATGCACAAAAGCGTGAAAGAGGGAAAAGGTAAAGGGGAGCTAACCCTGTATGTACCGCTGTTACACTGGCGGAAACGGCTACGATAGGAAAGAAGGTTTGGGATGGCACTTTCAAAGTTGACGTGATTCACCGAAATGTTTGCTCAAGGTTCATGAACCTACTAAGCAAACGTGGACCTATTGTCATAGGAGTCTGGGCTTGCTATGTATTTTGTACTTCAAATTGTGGGCTCCATATGCAGCAGTTTCACCTGATGTTCACCTTGCAATTTGGGTGCGGACACAGTCATTATGAGAGCAAACATTCATTAAAATATTTTGCTGGACACTCATTGGCAAGCATAATTACGGTACATGATTTACGACCACCAATGTGTTCATGATTTTTTGTGAGGCTACTTGTAAATGGCTAATTATGAGTGTGTGGACATGGAATTAATTTGAATGCAGCCCAGATTTTACACTCATTCATGCTCGAGCTGTCTATTACTATTAATTTCTATAGCACCCAGTTGCAGGAGAGTTGATCGGGTCTTTGAGCACAACTGTAAAACTTTAAACCCAAAGAGGGTATTATACGTAAAAAGAACCTGAGAAAGATGATGCAAAGTAAAACAAAACCACTAAATTGTCCACAGACAGTTCTTCTTTAATTGCAACCGATTGGTAAAGGATTTCCTATACTTAAGTCTGTAATTAAAAGATTGACCACCTCTAATGCATTCTTCCATTAGAAATATCGCATGTATTTCCAAAGCTGAATTTTGAGCCTTAGAAAATGCCTTTGAAATATCGGCTAACATAAATCACCTTTTATCCACTGTTCTCGGTAAAACTTCACAAGTTGAGATTAGGCACCCATGTCTGTAAATTATCTGCTTATTAGCAGAAATGTGGGGAGGGCTAACATGCTCGGCCAACTACTGGGTGGAACAGACTGAAGAAGAACACGTGCATTTAAATCAGTTGAGCCTGTAGCTGAAATCTTTCACCTCGGTTTTTAAAGGGAGCCAGAGTGCTCGGGATCTTCTTCCCCAGCACAATCCCACCGAGCCCAACAGGCTGTGGCCAGACGAAGCGTCTGCATTGCTGACTCTGAGCTTCCATCAAGGCTTTACACATCTCCCTGATCTAAACTCCAGTTATAAATAATTGCAGGTGAAATATGCACCCGTAATTATTGTTTTCCTCACTAAAAAAAAAAAAAAAAAAAAAAAAAGTTGGCATTTGATCTTTTCCTTTCTCTTCTTTTTATTATAAAGCACAAATATGAAAAATATACCATCGCACTCTGCACTGTGCACAGAGGCATTTTACCCTTTAAGCCTCCAAAGAAATCTCAGGCCCGAGCAAAGTACCTAATTACTGTGTCTCCATTCAGTGTGTCCCAGGTCAGCGTGCAGATATATGCATAAAGGCAATAGCAGCTCTGGGAAATAATCTTCTTGATTATAAACAGCCATATACATGTTCTCCTGTGTGTAAATACGTGCCACTCACCACGATATAACCGCACAGTATTACTGATTAGGTATCAAAATGGATGGATATACGTATGTTTAAGGAGGATTTTTAAAGCTATTTCTCTCCTAAATCACACACAACCTAAGTCAGTGGGAGTTAGCCTTTTAAAATTTGACCTTTGCATCACACATAATGTCTTCAAGTTGGATATTTTTCACAGTAACTTGCTCCAGAGGTAGCTGAATAACACTTTCTGATAAACGTAACAAATATAATCCATGCATTTACTTTTATTTCGCCAGTGTCCATAATTTGGGGAGTTATTGTTAAAAAATGCGCATTTACTACCACATTGAGGTAATGAAGAAGCCGTGTCTTTTTCCTCTTCTCTTGGCGTGTGAATTGGATTTCTAAAATTCACTCTAGTAATCACAAAACGCTGCTGCAAAGAATTACTTGATAAAACCTTTTGAGATTTCAGCCTACCTCGTCCCTTTGTTTCATAACTAGAAGGAGTATAATGAATGCAAAAACTCAGTGAATAGAGCTCAGCAGGGCCTACTTTTTCTCATGACTCCTGTGATTATAATAATTTGATTTTATAGGTGTCTATCCTAAGACCCCAGCTAGGGAGCAATCTTTACTGAGTCATGAACTTTCACATCATTAAATCTCTCTACATTTATTTTAAACATATCAAAAGTGTCAGATAACTTTAGATCCACTAAATTTTATTTGCATTGGGTGAAATGAAGTTTAGCCACTTGAGAAAACAAGTGGAATCGTTTCCGTAGCGCTCAGGAAGGCGGTTGGGCTCTGGAGCCTGCGATTCCGCCCGTGCGGCAGCCGATCACGTCTCCTGTTCGGGCCGGGACACATGTTCACAAGGCCAGGAATCTGAGTAATTTCCTACCGCCCTGAAGGGAATATTAAACTCTTCTGTCAGTTCGATGTCTATTATTTATGTTCCTTTTTTTTTATTGTTGTTGTTGTTGATTTCAAAAAATATTTCTTTGTTGGTTCAACGCTGACTCCCCATAGAAAGTGATGAAATGCCCAATATGTTAAAAAACCTTATCACTAAATCAGAAGCAGAACTATAAATTTTGGCTTTTGAAACTGAACTGACTGTTGAGGATCATTTTGCTCCTGAAATATTACAGCAGTGATCAATTTGCTGTAAAATTAAGCAGTTTAGCTCTGCAATCTATAGATGGAAAACATGTTGTTCTTGAGCAAAGTTTATGCCCTGCCCAAGGGATAAATTAAATTTTATGGGTAAGACATGCATTATTATATGCTTATCTGTTTAACATATCATTCTTTTCCACATCAGTATTATAAATATTTTTAATCATACATTTGATCTCTTGTGCATATAGTGATATGGTAATTCCCTCTGCCCCCCTCAAAAAATACAACCAAACACAGTTAATTCATCACAGAACAGGGGAGAATATTCTAATCTTCCGAAGAAATATGCTGAAGATTGAAGCAGAGGCACTTAAAATCGGGGCTACTTTGCAATCATTCAGTGGAATAAATTTTTCCTGAAGGAAGGGGTGGAACTACGTTACCTGTTTTTATTATGGTTGTTATTATTGAATATTTATATTACGAGTCTCTAATCAAAACTGGGGGCTGCAGATGAAGACAATCCAGTCATAAAAGTTAGAGAAAGTAATCAAATGTATTAATTTAATAAATTTGTTACTGGTTTTATAAATTTCTGTTGGTTTTCCTTGAATTGTAGAAACTAGATTCAAAGCTCTCCAACTGACCGTCACTTTCAAATCCTGGGCAACTTGTCTTCAAGTTTCAACAGAAATGGACCTTTTGAAGCATGAAGAGTAAGAACCTGTGAATCCTTTGCCTTTCATATACGGGAGAGGGCATGGAGAAACCCTTGAGGTGTGTGTAGGACGAGCCTGAGGAGTCCTGATGCAGTGACAAATGAAATCATAGGTGTAACCACCTGTTCGACATTCACAATATGTGACACTATAGCGTTCAAATTAGAAGCAGATGAACTCCACTTACCCATGTTCGCTATCAGCCACCTCACGGATTATATTCTAAAAATGGCCATGTTGTAAGAACAGAGTTGAAGGTGGACAAGCTGGAAGAGTCAGTCCTCTCCGGTATCTTTTTCCTTTTTTTAGCTTCTGTTAAAGCAGATTAAAGGGCTTAGAATCAAATCCTCAATTATGAGTTAATTCATCTGGTCAGCTTGAATGGGAAAAATATACAGCAAAGACATCTTCATTTGGATATTTGTTCACCAGTCACCTTCAGCATCTGTCATCTGTACTTGATGCTGTCCATTGTGAATACTCCGTGTCATACTATGTTTTACGAAATCTCTCCCGATATGCAATTTAGATTCGAGACACATGCAAATTTTACTAATTTCATCTGGAACTGTGCGACTTACTTCTTTAGTCAGCTTTGAAAATCTAAAGCGTGGGTCCTTGTAACGTTATCTTCATGGTTGACAGCCCTTTTCTGCTCTCACCGCCCACTTGCTTCCTCTCAGTCACACAGATCATCAGCCTCCTAGTTTTTGGTGACATGGATACCACCGACATTATTTCTACTTATCTTAATCTGCACTTCTTTCTTACTTTTTATTTTCTGTAGCATATGTTCCCATCATTTTTTCTTATTGACATAAATACTTTCAGCAGGCACATTTCAGCCCATATCGTAGGCTGCCGATAATATGTTTCCATGTGAATAACCTTTTCCCATTTTTACGGAATGAGAAGTTCAAGTTTATCATAATAAAAAGGAGAAAAACCAGCACCTTTCTTCGAGGTGAGATTTGTTCCACCGTGCAGAAAGTGCTGGGTGGTGCACTGTGGGCCAACCTTGCCTTGCCAGGAAGATGCACATGGTGGAGGTAACTTGCCTTCCTCACTGGGGTGTCGCAGGGGTTAATCAGTGAATGTTTTATAGTTCTTGGAAGATACTGATTTACTAAAGATTATTATTGTATTATTATATCCTTGCACATTATATCCAAAGGTGAATGGTTTTGAGGAGACAATGCAGATGTGTCCCGTATTATCTCCACCACTGTGAGGAAGTTCTACAAATGTGCGTACATCTCGGGGGTACGCTGCCAAAATATCATTGCTGCAGGTATATAAACGGGCTGCCTTCTCAGGCCTTTTGGTAAACTTTAATTCTGTTTTTTTTAAAATCCCTTCTAAAATATTGCTCTCTGGAGCAGGCACTGTCTGTGTGATCTGTGTTTGTACAGATCACTGAGATCTCAATCCGTGACTCAGTGTCCTGCATACCAGCACACAAAAATAAAACAAAAATATATGAAAATGTTGCTCTCTGAGCAGAAGTTGTAGCAGGCAAAAGATTCAAGTCCTAGACATAATAAATACCAAGAAATTCTAACTAGTCTTTGTGAGGGTTGTAATGCTGATATGAAATTATGCCACGAGAACTGATTCGTAACCAATTTACAAGTAGATTTTTACCTGCGAACTAAGGGAAAGTCATTGTACATCTGGATTTTAAGACTCTGTAGTACACTCACAATGATCATAGGTAAATTGGAAGCATGTGAGAAACAAGCATAGAATGAAATACTGTTCTCCAGATATGCACTCTGTTGGAAAATGCCTGGGATAAACAGAAGTGAATGACATACTTCAAAGATGGCATGATACAACTGTTTGCACATTGAAGAGGTAGAGAAGAGAACACTGGAAAGCGAGAAAGACTCCTGAGGAGAAGAAGAGCGTGGACCGCCCTGTGCTCTGGCATGGAAGGAGGTTCTTCAGCTGGCCTGTGAGAAGCTATTTGGAAGATGATTATGGTCAGGTAAGATGGATACGTATATACATACAAGAAGAATGTCTTTAAGAAGTAATTTCTCTAAAATAGGTTTAAACCGAACAAGTATGACAGCGTTGAATCTCTAGTTACTGATTTTATAGTCTTAAAGAGAATTACACTGATTAAACATGCCAGATCTACTCAGATATGTTAAATCCCTGTTAACGCAACTCAAGTTCTAGGCTGGAGATGGGAGCACATTGTGAGCCGTCCTAAAGGAGAGGACAACCGGAGGCCACGGCTCTGAGAAATCTGCACCCAGAGGCACCCCACAGACCCCAGACATACCGGATAACGTGAGATGGGGTTTATGTCACACCTTACAAAATATCCGTTATAACGTTACAACGCAGCACGTGTGCAATTTCTTATCTGTAAAAGCCATCCTACATGAACTACTCAATCTTTGAATTCCTGAGGCACATACGTTATGCACTGCGGGCAAGCACCAATTGTAGTAGCATGATATTAACAAAGACTTTGGTCCCATGCATTGAATTCAATGACAATTTGCCACTGTCTTCACTGAAAACTGGAAAGAGCCCACAGATGAGATGGAGAAATACATTCATACTCTTCCTTGTCTCTTGGAGAAGAACAAGACAAAGGAGGTGGTTCCAGGACTCCAACATCTCACACAACTCAACTACACTTGATTATTATTTGCTTCTCACAACCTGAAAAGACACCTACTACCAGATTTGTCTGTATCAACCCTGCTGAAGCTGAATACTTTCATACATATGTATGCATAGCTTAAGTTTTTATGAGCATAATTTGGGCTTTTCAAAATAGTGACACAATAACAAAGCAAAATTGAGACATGCATGCAATTTGAATACTGATTTGGTTTTATCTCTTGCTGGTGCTGGCACTTTTGATGCTGCTCTTTTCCTTTCCATCTTCTTTCTGCTCTTATTTCCCAATGAATGGAATTAGTTGTGAGTGCGTTTGCTGCTTCTACCAACCAAATATGAAACCTGAGGAAATATATATCTGTGACCTCCCTAAGAGTTTCAGGCATTTACTCATTTGCTGCTACCTCCGAGTTTTCTACCGACTACTTAAAGACGTGTTCCTGATCCTCTTGTCAAATAGCAAAACGAGCACTGTCAGATGGCTATTGCTGTGTTTCGTTGCATTTTCAATACCATCTGCCCTGATTTTTGTTTACGGCAATGCAGCACTGCAAGGAGGGTATCGCAAAGGCTGCCATCTGCTCAGATTGCAGGTCAAATACCCTCAGTGAGGTGTTTGCCTTGATTTGCAGACTCAGGGCAGGATTCCCAGAGCTCCTCTGGAGTGAACGCTAGCCACTCGAGCGGCCAGCAACGAGGTCACCACAGCCAGGTTCCTTCTGCCTCTGCTGCTGGGTCGTCTTGCAAGTTAAAGAGTTATCAGAGGGTCCCTTATGGTAGAGAACGAGGTCTGATGAGGCTCTGCCGTGTCTCCTCACCCTTTCGGGAGGTGCATGAGAGGCCCCTCACACGCAGCAACAGGCAGATTTGAACGGTTTAGCCTTGCGGAGAATCTGGTCCTGAAAATTCTTCGTAAAAAGTACTCCAAAATTTCAAAGAGAAAGCTGAAAAGTGCTCAGGGGCAATCTGTGGACAGAAAACGGGGGTTAAATGTACCTAATAAATTATTTGCAGATGGAATAATCACCGGAAAATACAGGATGCATTTAGAAGGGTTGGATTTGGTGTGTCAGATTCCTCTGGATAGCGAAGCTACCCCAGAAACTGCATTTTCTCAGGTATCGTTCCGGTATGTTACCAGGGCAGAACTCCCATTTGGAACCAGATGCGAGTTCAAGTTTCTTGTACCTGATTCCAGCCAGTACCTGAAGGCAGACGGGAAGCCACTAGAAAAATTTTACAACTGGTTTGTTCCGTCACTATCGAATATGAAGCTTCTTGTATTGGGCAGAAACTGGAGTAACGGTTTCTTCATAACTGTATTCCCAATCTGGCAGATATTTCCACATGTTTGAACTTTCATAATGTGAGCAGAGATTCACTCGCTTCTTTAAAGTTAAGCAGATGTATAGACCGAGTGCAAGAGTACATATGTGTATCATTTACTGGTCATGTTATCATCTGAAGAATTGTTATGTCATGGAGAGAAAGACAGACAGACTTAAAATTACTCATATATAAATGTAAGTGAACATCTAAGACCTTTTGGAAAGCTGTTAAACACTTGGTTTCATCCTGTGGCAGAGCTAAATTCAGCACAAGCACTAAGTTTATTTTAACTTTGGATAAAATTCTCAAAATGTACATGAAAGTAGGCTGAAGTATGTTTAAATGCAATTGAAAGCCCAGCATTTCAATACGTGAAGTACATAACAAAAGCATATGAGACTTCGTAAACAGAGATTTTAAAACAAATTTAATAGACTTTTTAAACTACCAAATCACTGTCAGAGCATATATATTTTAAAAGACCTATAAATATATTTTAAAACAATCTATTTTCCTTTCACTTAGCTGCCAAGATCTCCATTAGGAGGTTTGTGTTTCCTTCCAACATTAAAGAATATCTCTAACATCTGTAGCGACGAATGCTGAAGTGTCAGTTCTGCTCCTGAAACAAGCAATGCCGCCATTTGAAGGAGGAAAAATGCGAAATAATGAATGTGCCTTCGGAGAGCAGTCTGTTGTAACAGAAGATGCGCAAAGCCTCTTGCTAGGTTTGATCTTCTGAGTTACTTCGACACACCTATAAGGAGCGCAGTTAATTATGCAAAACTTAGTCAGTGGGAAAAGTATTGCCCAGAGGTGCTGAACCCAAACATAAAGTGCTGCAGAGCACATTGCAAGGGCTTCGTTCCATGTTTCCTCCCTTCCAGGTGTTGGTAAGAAGAGAAACGCATCGCATTAAAACACGAGTCCATCTCAGCTTAACTGGAGAAGCCACAACCTGAAAAATTATTCGGTTTTTTTCCGTGCAGGTCGCCAGACAGAAGAGAGGAACGCTGCACTCGACGGCGACTTGGGAGGTTCGTGGCCACTTTTCCACAGGTGCTTTCTGCGTGACGTGGGCCCCTCAGTGCTTCATCTCCCTGTCGGTAACGGAAAGCAATATTGCCTGATGTTTTCGTAACCATCAATAAACAGGCGGCCATACTAATGACTGCCAAATGCTCAAGTCGTTATAATAGAAGGGAGGCACGTACAACCTCCGCAGAGTAATTAAAATGATGTCTGCAGGAGCTCTGCTGGAACCACAGTCCAGAGCACCATAGATCCTGCTGTAATAGGATGGGCGATATTTTGTCATTGCAAGTATCTTTTAAAAAATAATCCCCGCGTCTAATCTATAACCAAGAAATGTAACAGGATCTGCAGCACTTCCAAGGCCAGGAGAATTCACAAACAACATTTTCTGGCGAAGTGATTTCACTCTTCATTTCAGGAAGAAAATGCAAACAATCCATGCTAAGTGTTTTAAACTGTGTAGATGAGGTCTAACACTCAGAGACACGGCTGACAAACACTTATTCTGCCTAAAATGGCAGAAAATTTCTAACATGAAGGTTTTCACAAATATTTCAGATATTCTCAATTTTTTTGTGGAAAGTTTCCTGCAATTATGTATAATCTAGATAGGGTGTCCTGCCACTTTTGCAAGGAAGAATGAACACAGACTTTGGTGACACACAATCTTAAAAATAACAAAAATAAGTAAACCATTTTTTGCAATTTAAAAAAAATCATCTTTGGGTGCATTTTAATCTCAGAACTATTATTATCTAGCTGTACCTATAAAAAATCTCAGTTGACATGTGATTTGTATAGTTTTATACCCAAATGCATATATACAATGATAAGTGTGCAAGTGTGTAATTTATCAAGACACAGGGGTACTGAAAGGACTATATTTGCAGATCTGAAGGGGTTTTTTAAATCTGATTCCTAATACTCGTGTTAAAGACAGGGGCTGAAAACCACAGTGGTTAAAGAGAAAGATAATAAACTGCTTGCTACTCGACCTTAACTACAAGGAAGAGGGAAAAATCAGTGTTAATCTTGCTACTCAAGCCTTAATCAATTTTATATTTTGCTTAGCTTTTCCTTTTTCAGCATGTATATAATTTTATATATAAGATATGCATGGTTTACATTTATTATCTGTATATCTGCTCACCCCAAATAGCTAATTCATCCTTGATTTTTTTTGATTAAAGTTACACACTTAATGTTATTTTAACATAGGGCTTTTTTGTAACGTAATGATATTTAATTTGCATTAGCACAAGTGACATACAATAGATCATGCTATTATCATGATTGATATCAGATGAACTGGCATAAATTCAACATTATAAATTGAGCCTGTAAATGAAACTATTATTTTACAGGAATTACTGTAGTAGAAAGGCTAAGGACCCTCAAGTCAACCTCAGTCAAACCCACTCTTTAGAGTTTTATATTTTATGCCTGCAATAAATGCTTTGGTGAAAGCCCATAACCTGCAAAAAAAAAGTCATTGGAAGTCTATTAATTATAATAATACTATCCAAAAAGCTGTGAGGGCTTATTTTTGTGACATCACTCTTTGATTTCTTACTGCCTTAAATTATCCCTTTGTTGGCTGGGTGAGGGTAACAGTCATGCATTTGTCATTAAATATAAGGAGTTTTAAAGCCTGATCCACCTTAGCTCTAATTGATATTGCTTTCATTTGGCAGATAGTGACCTGATTTATAATTTAAATATGCATCATTATATGCACCTCTTCTGTATAATGAAAAAGCAAAGTTACTCTCATCTTTTCCCGCAATGTTAACATCAAGGAAAAGTATCTTTCTTTTTTCCCTTTTATACTCAGAGCCTAATTGAAAACTGTTCATTGAATTTCAACATGATAGAAAAGTCTTTTTATCTCTCAATTTGTCCATTAGCTATTATAATTGAAGTATCTGCTACACAGCTGAATTGATATTGTTCTTGTTTAAATTCTGGATTTCTCTAAATCTTCTATGAGGCATCAACTAAAAAAATATGGGTTAGGAGACATTAGCTAACAATATTGCCTAAATGGGACATTAGACTAGCACTCCACATGTGTGAAGCTACAGAAAGTAGGAAGTCATCTAATTTTACTGGAGAACGTGTTGCATAATAATCTTAACAGCATGACCATAAGGTTTGCTAATTGCCACATCTGTTTAACAGCTGTCAGATGTTTGCCATATGCTGCCATCAATATTACAATAGAGTACATTACAGGGAGTTTTATTGTGTTTGACTGTTATTTATTTGCCACAGACATTACTACAGCCAGTGACATCTATTTATGTTAAATCACTAATTATATTTTTAAAGCTGCATGCAAAATCCAGGGTTTTCAGCTTTCTTAGACCCCATTTCTGATGATGTAACTAGTAACTTTTTCCCTACAGATCTCTGAACTGATCTCTTCTTATGGTAAATAATTCTTCTGCAAAATAACTTATTTATGCTGTTTTTGAAGGATGTTTCTAAATTCAAGTTATGTCTGTAAGAACTCAAAACCAAAGTTCTTTGTCAAAGAACTCACTTCATCTCATGTTTTTGCACCGGGCCACAGGTCAGGGATGGACAATAACTCAGTTTTGCAGCTCAGAAGGCTGGATACCCCTATTCTAGTCCCAAACCTGACGCTCACTCACTCCGTGAGCTTGATTCCTTGTATGATCTTAATTCCGATTTGCTGACCTGTAAGCGAGATACCTACTGTCCAGCTGTAACAGAAGAACTCATTCATTAAATGTCTGTAAAAAGTAAAAGGTGAAACAGCACTATTACCATTGAAGTGTATAAATATGGCTGATCTTTGCTGTTCTTTTAAACGTTCTTCCAGGGATTTTTTAAATTACTTCTTTCAACTGGTCTGTGCGTTACTTTTCTGTTAAATGTAGCTGCTACAGCAACGAAATAGGAAGCAGAGATTGACAAAGTGCAGACGAGGCAAAATATGCATGATGTGATTTAATATGAGTTGATAGGTGTCACTGATCTCTATTATAAATAGACTGCGAATTCCATATGATGTATTATTTATCTATTGTAGATGCCTTTTTGTTTCATTAATAAACCTGGAAATCAGACGTATACATTTCCAATGATGAGGTTTTGGCAATACAAGGGATCGTGGTATTTGTCTGCAATTGCTCAATTATTTTGATGATTTTCTTCTTCCTTCCACATAAATTATTAATGCTCGAGATGTTTGTTCAAGATTCTTCTGATTTTAGCTCATTTGTCCAGCTGCATTCTTTTTTTCTTCTCTGACTAGAGGAGATTATGGCAGTGTAAGGACTTCCACTTGGACCTGAATTCTGGCTCCTCTGAGATGCTGCACTGGAGCACACAGCATCCACCCTCCGACCGAGGTTCGCGTTTCACTGCGACGTCTGGGAACTCCAGCAAATCTCACATGAACAATGCGGTTTCAGTTTAAATCTGCCTCAAAGCAGAAACTCTTATGCTGCTGTTCTACCCCCACTAAAAATGATTCCCTGGTATTTCTGTACTTGAGAAAGTCAAGAAAATACATTGCTGCTTATTTAGATAGGAAAGGACTCAAGTTTTTCCGGTTTCGGAAGAGAACAGTAAGCAGCAGCTGGTGCCTTCCATTGACTCTTTCTGAAGATGCCCAAGCAAAGATCTCCTTGAAGACATTAGAGGGCAAAGAGTTTAAAATAAAAGGCAAAGCTGGGGGTTGTTCCAGGAGCCCCATCGTCCAGCCCGGAGCCCCTGAGGTGGGTGAGGATGACGGGGGGTCACTGGAGGAGGGCGATGGCGCTCTGGGTCCCGACACCACCAGCCTGGAGGAGCAGGAGCTGCTCAGCTCCCACGGGAAATCAAAGTGCCTCACAAGAACGCCTCCATCAGTAATCTAAACTTTGCCTGCCTTCTGCATTTGATCTCCTTATTTTCTTCTTCTATGCCTTTTTAATGCTGTTTGTAGCCATTTCAATTATGTGATTTCCTTATCTGTATACCATTGAGAATACTGTACAAGACTTTATAAACAGCTACTAAGTTTATCTGCCTGTCATTTGGTTTTCATTATGCGAGATAACAATCTTTCTCGTATCTTATAAGAAGATATAATGTGATTGTTTCTAAATGGGGAGGGGGAAAAAAGTCCAGTCTGCGTTATCCTTAGCCTTGTAGTGTTTGTAACATCAGTAGTGTCAGCACAATTTCCAATGTTTTTCCTTGCTGTGGTCCAGGAAGAATTATCTCTCAAGTTTTTTGTGTTTGCTGCTATCTCCTCTTTTTCTCCGTTTTAGACACAGTGAGTTTCTTATCTGGAGCGCGGTTATATGGCCACGGATTTACCTATATTCAGTCTGATCATTGCTAACTGTTTCATGGGGCTCATGCACTGAAGGGAAGGATGAGAGGCAATTGTCAACAGTTCGCTGTATTAAATACGGATAGATATTATTCATGTAATTTGACAGTTCTTGACTTTCAGCTGTATAGTGACAGTGAAACGGTAGGAGTTGCAGCAGCCGAACTTCTGTCTTACTTCAAGATAAGCTTATCAAGTGTAGCCTGAATCCATTCAACTCATAAGCAGATCAAAACTCATGTCATGCTGAACTGCTGTGCTGATTCCTGCTTCCTACTATTGCTTTACATGCCCATATGGTCTTAGTTGTTTGCCATCTTACAGTTATTTTGCAAGGTTTTCAGGAGACAGACTGTCTCTTGTATTTGTTCAGCACCTTGTACGGTGAAGCCATGGATCATGCTGGATGCCACCAAATGCTCATGCAACATCAATAACACGTAATGAAGTGATAATAGGCGATGGTCAGCCCTTGAATTTTTGTCTCTCTTCATCAGTTACGCACTTGGTCTGCAAAGAGTAGCTGCTTTGTTTGGTTTCCCATTTAACTTTAAAAAAACCCATAACCACCCTGAGGTTCCTCTTGTGCTGTTTATCCCAGAGATTCAGAGGAAACTGAGCAATATGCAGGAATCGCGTACATCACCCGGGTGCTCCCAGCGCCGCCGCGTGGTGTGGCAGCTGCAGACCAAACCATGTCTTCAGGTTAAGGATTGATCAAGTGTCCGTGGACCTTCCACGCTCCCTGACGTGCCTTCTGGATCACAGCGCTGTTTCCAAACTGGTTGGACTGGGGGGACGGGGGAGTGGAGCGGAGAATAGTAGATTTGGAGAGCTTCTGGCAGTTCAATGTTCAATTTAAATTTAAAAAAAAAAAATTAAAAAAAAAAAGAAAAAAATGTGAAAGCTGAAATCTTTCTTTAGCCATCTCACTCATTTTCTTCTCTGCCACTTTGCTGGATTTTGATCTTACAGGGGCTGTAAACTCCAGGCTAGGACTGTCTTTCTGTTTCTGCCTGTACAATGAAGGGCATGAGAACATATAAAAATGTACAGATGTTGCTCCTGGCCGCGGCCACAGGCTGGTGTCCACCTTCAGCTAGACCTTGTCCACTTGCGCCCAGTGTCCCGCCTCCAGTGGGCAAATACGGGACACTGAAGAAAGTCACTCACTATGGACTTCCCCAGAATATTTTCAAATAATTTATGTTTATTAAATCACTGTTTATATATTTTTCTTCTCTGAATTTGCTCGCTTTTTGAGTACACTTCTGAGCAGCAGTCAACAAAAGTAATTGTTATCAGAATAACAGAAGATACAGAAGTTTTGCAATTTCTTAACAGTAGGAAACCCTTTGCTATTTGACTTTTCACTGTAATATGTTGGTAGAAATATGACTTCAGGTTTCAGAATTAAATGCATGCCTCAGTGGTTTAGTTTATGCATTCATAATTATATTTACAATTAGAAATAATGCAATCAGGAATAATTTTTTTTTAATTGGCTGAGTGCACAAAATGAGTTTGGAAGAAAATGTAGTTTTAAGCCATGCCTTCTTCCCCACAACTTCGGGTCATTTAAGCTTCGTCTCCTACATACATGAGGAAATTATAGGCTAATGAAGTCCATATGGGGCAGTATTAGAGCTACAGATTGCTGGGTCCCTCTCTAGGTTCCCTTTTGCACAGCAAAGCTCCAAATGCTGTGGATGCAATAACAGGATATAAAATCGCTGCAGTGACTCTGCACAGTTACACTGTGCAATGGTTTCCTGTAAATATTTTAATTCCTTTATAATGGAAGAGTGAAGCTTTAAATGGAAAAGCAGAGAGGGCGCACGGCATCATGTAATGGAGAGTTCACGTGCCCTGCCAGGCAGGGTTAATGGGCATTGCCCTGCAGTAAACCCGCTCCTGTGAATCCTTGAAATGCCAAAGTGGCACAAACCAAGACTGTGAAGCAGGTCCTTCTGGTGTTAAAGGGAGGCTGCAGGGCAGCGCTGAACCCAAACGCATAATTCGTAGACACAGGATGTCATTTCCGATTGCTTACCTCTCATTAATACTAATCAGAATGGCTCTCTGTGAAAAATTGATTTTTAATCGGAGAAGCTAAATCTGTGATCCGGTGTTATTCTTCCTTGAAAAGCTGGAAACATTTCACCGGGAACTGACGGAGAATGTTCTTGTTTGCTGATTGTTTCAAAAGCACTGAATGACCTTTTTTTCCTTCAGTCTTTGGCCCAAATTAGCAAACAAAAATACTTGTTCGCATGCTTCGCACAGTCATTTTTGTCAGAAATTCATTTTCCGTCAAAAAACAAACTTCAAGAGATGTTTTCACTTGCCAGATTGAGAAGCACATTAACGCTTAGCTGCAAAGAGGAGAGCAGACTCCTACAGTGGGCTTCCCCACTTCTCCGGATACTTCTCAACAGGACTGTCACGAGCAGCACGAGGTGCAGCAATGTCAGTTTTAATTAAAACCTTTTGGTTTACCTACTGCACTGAACAGCTGCAGCATAAACTGAGGAGTGAAGGCAGCACAACGCGTACAAGTTAAGGTTTTGTTAAACGCAAACAGGAGACAGCACTGACGTGAACCTCACACAAAGCTCGTTCATCCCAAAAACTCTAGAAAGTTTTGATCTCTTCTCCCTGAACCATTCCACACAAATTTTTGCTGATTTTCAAAGAATGTCAGACAGAAAAATTTGCAGGTGGTTGGGCTTTTTTTCTTCCCTCAAAATTAAAAGTCAACCAACTACTTTATGCTTAGATGTATGTGTGAGTGGCTTATGAAGCACTGCTAGATAGCATTAAATAAGTAGCCTACAGAATTGCTCCATCTAATTCAGTAACAATTACAAATGTAAGCTTGCTCCCCAGGCTTTTCAAAGACAATACTTTTTACAGGGTGGATAGTAGCTGTTTACTGATACTAGCCACAGTCAAATTTTGGAAATGTTTGAGATGAAGGGGCTTTAGGTAACCAACAGTTGTAGGTATCCAGTTCTTTTTGAATTTTGGTGTGGCTGCAAGATTTGGCAATCCAGAATCTTCAACCTCCATAAATGGATGGGCTGCCCCGTGTGCCTCTGTTCATCCTGATGAATCCACCTGCTGCTCTGACTCAGCTGGCACCTCTTCTAGGATGTTCAGCCTGGTATTTTGAGGCGGCCGGTGTAGTTCTCCAACTCTCTTGGCAGCAGAATGACGTGGGGTAAAAGCCCATCCTGGGCAGAGAGGCTGCCACGAGTAGGTAGGTGTCCCGCTCGCCCATCACTCAGGACAAATCCTGCCTGGAACTGAGCACCCATGTGAGTGTGTAAAGAATGAGGAGGTGTGATCCTGAAGAAGTTATCTCCTTCCTCAGTAATTAAAACGGGGCTGGAAGTGTGTACCACACACCGGGGGTGGGCCCGAATCTCCTGGAGGACTCTTTGTTAAGTAATTGCCACAGGATATCACAAACTGGTGTGTCTGATCGTCCTTGTCTCATAAGTCTGAGCTGCAGCTGGGAGGGTGTCAATAAAAATTCACTTTGAAAGAGTGATGCAAGCAGGAAGGCTGTGAAGGACCAGCCAGCCTGACCCCCCAGCAGAGCTGCCGGGTGCTTCCCAACCCCTTCCACCCAAAATCAGCCCGGGGAGCAAAGATGACTTACACAAACACGTTTACAACGACCGCCCTGTTGTAAGGTGGTGGAAATGTCCTGCACAGGGAGCAGCGATGAGGAAAATGACAACGTGCTCTCTGGGCAGCTGGAGCTGAAGGACGTTTGGCTCCAGCCTGAGCCCCTCTTGCCTCAGTTTCCCCTTCTGTGTAAAATCCAGGTAAACGTATTCATCTCAAAGGAAGGGGAGATTGTTAATTAGATAGAGATACTCGAGTTATTTTAAACTGAAAAACTCTTTAAGTCTGGTGTGCAATGTGTGTTTCTTTCTTTGCTTGTTTTTCAAAGATTTTTTTTTTTCTGAGCATTCACAGAAATATCTTTGCAAGATGAGCATCTCATTTTCATGAGGATTTTAGGAAAACCCCAGGGAACAGCAACTGTGTTACCTGGAGTTACCTTGATATCATAAGGTACAGGTAGCAACTAGTCAAAAGACACAAAGGACCTTTGGAATTTAAACTTGTTAGGTGTTCTGCTTAATATAGCTGAGCAAGAATTTATGCTAGCATTGAAGTTTTCAGAGCTAGGCTGTGCTATTTAAAATGGAATTTCACACTAATGAGCCTAAAATAAAATAATGTGTGGAAGGAGATTTCAAAGTATACTCAATTGTATCAGTTATTGCATATACACAGAAAAAAAAATTACAAATACAACCAGACAGCACCCTCTTCTGGACACTAACACCCCTGCAAAATGCTTTTTGGAAAACCTGGATTTTGCAGCACATCATGAGAGCTATGCTGGTCCTAAAGGAGAAAGGGAGAGAAGGTAAGATGCTATAGATAAGGTTTCACATTCCATTTTCCAAGAAAAACATAGAAAATATTATTCTACTTTTATTTTTCTGTATGTTTTATATTATGTAAATGTAAAATTAACAGAAAGAGCCAATTTGCTAGAAGCAGATCCTAGTTACGAAAGATTCCTTTTCATCACTTGTGTTATTACTGGGAGACCTTTCAAGTGGGTCACTCAGCAGATCTGGGTTAACAATTTTTTGTGTCAAATAGATGCTTAATTTTTGTCTATTTCCGGGCTTATAATAAAAAGATTTTTTTCTTTCCCCAGTATATATGTTCAGAAAATAGTTTGTGGAGCTACATTTTATTCTGTAGTTCTTTATAAGCAAATATGTTTTACGTATTTGATGTTTGGCCTTCTTCAGGAAGATGCTCTTATGTTTCTGATTCTTGACTGAATAAATTTAATTCTTAAAATCAAATTTCCAATGCAAATTTAAAATTTGCTTTCAGTGAATGTGCTGCCGGACTCTCGGAAAGTCGTGAAGCCTGATAATAGATGAACGAATTTCTTACAGGATTCCTGGAAAGCAAACACATATGATCCTGGGGAATATTACCATGATAAAGAATTAATTGTAAAATGAAAACGAGTGGCAGTTGAAGTTCAGACACTCTTTCCCTAGCTGTTGGGTTTTTTTTGTATGCAGATGTTATTCTAAAAGAACTTAAGATGTTACCCCTCCATGTTTGCTACCCTTTTTATGACTGAAAAAATAAAGTACCAACGTATGTGACATGAACACAAGGCTAAAGCCTTCTTTCGGAAGGATTATCATTTTTTAATTTCTTTTGTGCTGCAAGTAGTACAGAGTTCAAGAATAGCAGCATTAAGTTGTGGTGCAAAAAACAAAATACTTTTAAAATTATTGTTATTTTCCCTCAGGACTGACCAAGCTAAATACCTTGACGATTAGAGATAAGTAGATAAAATCTTCTAGTCGGAATATCCTCCAGTGCTTTGTAAAATGGCAGTGTGTTTACATAGTGTCCAAAAACCTCTGCGTTTGAACTATTTCTGACAAAGATCTAGACTCATACTTCCCTGTGTTATGGCCGAGTTAATTAAAATTAGCACACAAAGAAAGTGTCTCATATACTTTATAAATGTAATCTACAGTAGCATAAAAAGGAAATGCAACTCTTGCTCACTTGGATGATCCCACTAAACTCAGAACAGGACTTTTCTTGTAAGAAAGCCTCGCGGTCACCAGGAACTGTAGCTCCAATGCCCGGGACATGGTACTTAATAAACTACGTATAATTACACGATACGAAAGGAATTTCCTCTTTATTTTTATCTATCATCAGCTAATCTAGCTGAAGAAGTCTTTTAATTTAAAAAGTTGGAGGGGTTTGATCTCCAATAGCCAAGATATAAGCAAAAGTCCTCCTTAGTGTCATTGTCAGTAAACCATTCCTTTTCCACGGACCTTTGCATAACCCGTGGCTGTGTGAAGAGGAAACCTGATAAAGGTGTTTTCCTGGCAAACTGACAGGCATTGTTCGTACTGCAATTCTGCAGTGTTTTCTACATGCACAGACTTCATGAAAGATGGTAAGATTTATAGAGAAAAACTGAAGGAAGAAGATTATTTTTGGTAAGCTTTGGAGGCTATGAATTAATAAATTCTCGTTGTCCTGGCTCTTAGGAATTTCATTCTGTCTAAATTTCAGTTTTGTTTTCTGCTTTCCCTCCCCGGTAGAGTTGAACCTGGGAATAGCATCACTCAACGGCTCGTTAGTTTGATAAAGTGGCGTAAGTGACTATAGCTACAATGGGTACTTCCAGCTCAGAAGCATTTATAGGTCTCAAGGGAATTCTGAAAAACACCAGAAAGTCTTTAGGTACTGAATCACAGGCAAGTATTTTGAATCTTTAATTTTTTTTATATATTCTTTTCTATGAGAATGTCAGAACTAAAATATGGAATATGCTTTTCCCACTTGGTTTCTATTACTTGTAAAGCATTCAAAAGCTTCTAGAATAAAATTACCTCTATGCCCTGCTAGAGAGCAAGCAAAACTCCACTGACTATCAAGGGAGTCCCTCTGCTGGTGTTGCTTTCCATTTTTAACCCAAATATAATAATAAAAATGACTGAATATTAGACTGGAGCTGTACAATCTTAGATCCAGCATTTATTTGTTATCATGTTTATCCCAGTGGAGTTTTACTGTACTTTGCTATTTATACAAAATGCGCAGAAATATATTCCACAAATTAACTAGTTTATTTTCGGGTGTGACACATTCATCATTGTAATAATAGAAGTTTGTTTTAAGAGTTTGTTCAGATTATGATAGCTAATTTGCATTAGAACAAAACAACGAATGAAATAAATGCAGAGAGATAAGAGGCGCAGGAAGGAAGGGAAGGTGTCGCAGAGAAACGGTTTGCAAAGAAACAAGTGAATTGCAGTTAACAGATTTTTAAAAAAATTTACGAAGTTTAAAAAATGCAACAGTTTTACAATTTAGCAAAAATCTGAAGTCCACCAACTCTTGGAAAAAATAAAATAAAAAGCGGGGGGTGGGATAAAACATTTTCTGAAGGATAATGAGAGCCTGATGTGGGAAGAGCATTTCCAGGCACCACCCCCGGTCAGCGCAGGGCTGGGGGTCCCAGGGACGGATGCTCCTTGTGCTCAAAACTGAATTAAATCCTGAACCAGTATAGCTAACTTTTCCAGTCATAACTGTGTATTTTCCGCTGAGTGAAAACAGTGAAGCGTAGCTGTGTAGTTAACCCTATGAAAGGCTGAAGAGTTCCCCTCTGTGGATTTAGGTCTGCTTTCTGACAGTGAATAATTAGACATCTCAACATAAAAATACTTTCCTATTTTGTTACAGTATTCATTGGAGGTTTAATCACAGTTGTCAATGTGCTATTTCAGTGAATAATATTTTCATATTGAGTTATTTTACAGTTCATACAGCAGTAAGAAATATTTTAAAGTACTAAGTGATTATTTAGACTTTATTTATTGTAAAGGAAAGCAATGACGTTGAAAATATTGTATAAATAGCAAATACATTAAACAGCAAAATCCCTACCTTGCATTAGGAATTGAAATTACATTATTTTAAAACATTTGAAAAACATCATCATAATTATATGTTATCAACACAGATTACCTATTATTTTAATATAATTAATTTGAGCTCAGTGCATTTATGTTGCCGTGTATGTCATTATCCATCAATATAATTATGAAATGCTAAAAATTGGGGTTTGAATCTTCAAGTTATTTTAATTGGCTGGGTTTCTTCTCTAAATCCACCGTTCGTTTGTCTCCATCTTCAATGTCTGAAATTTGTAGAAGTTGCGGTTCTTTTTTGACTGTCCTCTAGGCCGCATTCCAATCTCACTTGTGATGTTTCGGCAGCAGGGCCTTCAAGAGAGAGAAGCTTTCTTCTTCAGTGACCACAAGGGTATAACCAAGTTTATATTATTTTCTTGCAATACTGTTGGGGTTTTTTCACATCTTATTCGTATGTTTTGTTCATTTGTACATTTATACACTGGTTTATATAATTTTTTTTCTCCTCTTTTAAACCTATCCTCCTATTGTGAAAGGCAAATGGAACCATAAATGGTGTAATATATTTTAAAGGGTTTTCTCTATGTCAGGGTTTGTTCTCCTGTGTAGCTCAACTGATAACTCTCTTCCCACCACTTCAATAGGTTCGGCTTGGTATTCTGTTGTGGTTTTGGGTTGGGTTTTTTGTTCCTCTGAGCTTGCAAGGTAGGATACTTTGTTCCTGTGTGATCCCAGATGACAGGAGGGTGGATAGAAGCTCGGTATGAAGGTAAAATCCTCCACATTTCTTGTCGTACACAAATGTCTGTCCCCAGGAAAGCATCGGGGCCGCAGCTGTCCGACCCCGTGCCCGGGAACGCCTGTCTCGCAGGCTCTGATGAGGCCGGACTTTTTTATGCCTCTGTCTGATTTTCTTTTTTTTTTTTCCTTCTCTCTCTCATGATTGACATTTGTCTTTTCTGGGCCTTGTTTGCTTGCTCTGCACTTGTAGGGAGCCCGAAGCACTGCAGTATTTTCATTTCAGTCAGGTTAAGGGTGACGAAGATTACACATGCATGCTGATTTATGCCTTAGAGGCTGGAAATAGTGTCAAGTGTGATCTCAGCAGAGCTCTGCTCGATGACTCAAGTGCTCAGTTCGGTGTTGTACTCTCAGACATCAATCCTCATCCAGTGAAATGAAAACTCCCCGGCCAGAACATCGTTCAATAAAGTCCTGATCTGTAAGTGGTATTAGTTATTAATAAGATAATAATGATGTTTTCAATGTTCATGCCAGAGCCAGAATCGAGCCTTTATAGGGTAAGTGCTGCTGAAAGGCAGCGCAAGGGAGCAGCGCCAGCCTCAAAGAGCTTTCAGTGTAAATGTGCCCTGGATAACTGGTACCCCTGCGAGCCACGTATGCACATACTCGTGTGCTTCTGAGAACGTTTTGCTGCAAAGCTTTTATGCAAACAGGTGATATAACCATAAGTCAAATGTTTTTAAGGACAGGTCTTTACATTATTATATTTGGATGTCAGAAGTTCTCGTAAACCGCAGTGGATCTGAAGGTGGCTGTTACCTCAAAGACACGAGGCAGTTTTTCAAGTAATTCAATCTCTGCACTACGTTGAAGTCAGTGCTTATTGACTGTTTTTTCTTCTTCTAACCATATATGCAAAACAAAACCCGGAGAGGGTGATTTGGCAGTTAATATTCGCTTAAGATACAAAAGGCCAAGGACTAGAACCACAGGCGCCTGCATTGCGAGCTACTGGTTCTTTTTCTGCAGGTGCCTTTCCCTCTCTGGTTTTAGCCTGCACCTGAAAAACCTTTCCCAGCACAGACATTATCAAAATTCACGTATCCCTATGAAAAGCATTAACTTGGCCCTACGTTCTCTTCCCACAGTGAAAAAAAAGCCTGAAAATTCCCAGCTGAGCTGTATTTGCAGCATGCTGGGAAATACCAGAGACGGAAAGAATAACGCAAGAGCAGCCCAAGACTGAGCACTTTGCTTCCAGCTGCCTTCAGCCCTTGCCAGCACAGGGAACTCAGCAGTTCGGTTTGCTACTGACCAAGTGCTTTTTGCAAGACAGCTGGAAGGAGTGACGGAAGGGATGGAGGGAATTCCTCCTTCAGATGCCAGCTGCGGCAGGACGGTTAGCTCTGAATCTTTTCCCGTAAATTAATTTAACACCTCTCATTAATAGCATCCAATTGCATAAGGTAGCAAATGTTTCTAAAAGAGCTGGTAACGCACCAGACACAAAATGCTTCGTATCTGACTCAGTAGTGCAACCTCAGACCATCCCGCTATCAATTAAATATTGTTACCCTGACACGCAGCTGAAGGAGCAGCACATCAGTGAGGATGCCTGCGATGCTGCTTCCCTGCGGTGTTTGTTCTGGCACTCAAAAGGGGGCACGTAGCCTGCCCAGCTGTCATTACAGGTCCTTGGATAAGTGAAAATTCACTTTTAACAAAACACAATGCCTATTCTTCTCTAATTGAGTCAAGCAGGCTTGTATTCTAATGAAAAGGCATTAAACCAAGGGAGAAATAGATAAAAATAAGTTATGCTGTGCTCCACAGTACACCTGTGACTGCAACTATAACTGCTGGGTAGACAGACAGGCAGACACTCTGTCAGCTTTGGAAATGGGTCATAGTGTTGTGGAAAAAAAAACAGTAAAATGAGTCAAAAGTCAGCTTTCAGTTCTACAGCTCTATCTATACTGTGGAAAAATAGTTTCAAGTTGATTACCCTTACTCTAAGAATTAATTTATTTTGGATATACTCCCAAAAGAGTCTCATCAGCCTTTGACTGCATTCCTGTTTCTGTGCTATGCTTTATAGGTACTGGCTGTGCAACCATGCTAACATAAAAACATCTACATTTCCAGAATCAATGTAAATTCCCTAATTTTTATTATTTTGAGGGTGAGAGAGGATTCTGAATAAATTTTAAAACTCCTAATAATGTTCCACATTCAATACATGTTGTGTGGAGTTTATTTGGTTTCCTTCTTCATTAGTATTTTAACGTATTAGTCAAAGTTTTAATCTAAAGTTGGATTAAAATATACGTGAGGTCTTGAAGTGACATAAATTTGATCCTTGCAACCAGCACTATGATGTGCTATCGAACAGCAGGTTTCAAAGGTCGGAACTTGGATTATCACCTTTTTTGTCTTATCTTGGCCCCCTAACAATCCCATGTCTCTGCTATATTGTTTTGGCAAAATAGGTCAACGGAAGTGTCAAGTGGATGCCACTTTCCCAGGAAAATAAAACTTCAACTGTAATATGAACTGGCATCTGAAATTCTCAGTATGTTTAGTGCATACACACGCTATTCTACATTTATTAATGAATACACAGCTACTTCTACACAGCTATAAAACCATTCAGCAACACAATCAAACTCGCAAGGAGAAAGCAGAATTAATAGTTTGTTTTCCCACTCGCATTCGTTGTCATTATATGATCTTTGGTTACCCACATTAGTCCATTTTCCTCCCTCTGCAGCCACTTTAGCCCTGTATCACCAGGCAAGTGTTTTTTCTCCCACTACTGTGCAATCCCCAGAGCACAGAAGAAACGTTGACGCCTAACACAAGTCTGAAGGTGGCTGGAGCCTGAATTGGACACAAAGTGTGTGTAGATGGAACGTGTCTCTCAGAGACTTCAGCTGCCAAACAGAGTTGTTACTGACCGCATGCAAATGGAGCTGTTTGTCTCTTACAGCTTGGTGAAACTCAAGTAGCAAAAGGCATCTACATGAAGTAAAGGTCATCTGACTTCCAAATTTCCATTTTCTACTCAGTGTATGTATAACGCTGTGGGTTTTTCCTGAACGGCCAATTTTTAATATAGGGCAGAGCAACATAACTTCGTGTGCTGGCACTCCAAAATGGCTGAGCCAGTTTGCTGCTGCAAAGCATTAAATGCACTTGGCACAAAACGTGTCAATCCCCCCTAGAAAGGGGTGTCATCTTATAGGTAAGTGTTTTGTCCTGCTCTGGAGGAGCACTGCCTGTAGTGCACGCTGAGGTCTACATCCAGAAACCCACTCAGACAACAGCTGGGCTTTCCAGTAACTTCAGTGGGTACCAGATTCTTATTTGGCACTATGAATTATCTTTGAGATTTGGGGTGAGCATGACTGAAGGCCTGTAAAGAGCTGGAATATCAAGAGTGGTTTTCTGGCAATTATGCCTGTACGACCAATTTGGTTTTCTGCAGAGTTATCAGTGTCGTACTAGCAATAAACGCGATTTTGCATGAAGATCAGTAATATGACCCGAAAGGCCAAAACTTAAGGCTAGTTTTTACTGTTTCGACTACCCTAGGATTTAAACCCAGTGTCAGCCCTAACTCATTGCCAAACTCCCGCAAGCACTGCTAGACAAATTAAAGCTCCACTTTAAGGTAGAGGCCTACTTTAACCTCTGCTTTAAGGTAGAGGCCTCAGCAGGGAGCAGGGCTGAAGCACACACGAGGCCTCGGCCCCGCTGCCCCAGCCACGGCGGCTCCACGCGGCCACCTCGGTGCCGGGCCGGAGCGGCCACCCGCCCCATGGCGAAGGCACACACGGGGCAGTTCGCCTCCCACGGGACGCACAGGCCTCGCCGTGGTGGGCGCAGGGTTTAGTGATGGCGGTTCGGCCTGTCAGGGGTGTCCCCCATGGGGGTTTCCCCTGAGGCCGGTGTGGTGGCAGAAACAAGAAGGGTTTCGGCCTCGCTAAAGCGAGGTGGGGGCGGCACTGTTGTCCCAAAACCAGGGTTCTTTACCCGGGATGCGTACAAATGAGCCAAATTCAGCACACAGAGACAAGATATTATTGCAAAGTCGCGCAAGTCTGGATGCTGGGATAAAGCCAGCACACCATGTAACGGGCATTATATACAAAACCTTGTTGCCACTCAGGGCAGTCCTAAAGAGCCAACTGGTTACACATTTGCATATTGCATTACATAATCCTTTTAGCGTATAATGAGCAATGTTCAGCAAAAGGACACTTTATCCAACAGCCTCGAGGTACGTGTTAAAGCAAGACTCAACCAACAGTGCAAGCTTCAAAATGGCCAAAGCTGCGAGGTCAGTAGCGTCTGTAGCTCGTGATTTGGTGTTTTGCAAGTCACTCTTTGTTATACGAGCAGACTGACCTAAAACTGAAAGGATTTACACATCTTTAGGTCGGCAGCTGCAGACAGGACGCACTCCTTTAGGGGATGGCAGCAGCACCAGCGGGAGCCCCCAGCCCGGCGGCGGGTGAGGGCGGGTGAGGGCGGGTGAGGGCAGCCGCAGCCTCGCCGCTGCCACTGAGCATGCTCGGCTCCTCCACATCCGCCCCCGCTCAGCGGCCGACAGGCGCTGGGAGAGGTTCCCCGCCGGTAATAAGTGCCGTGCAGGCGGCGGAGCTGGCGTGCCGGCCTCGCTGCCGCCATGAACCCCGGCGGCAGCGGGGAGGCGGCGCCCGCCTTCCCCGGCTCCGTGCAGTGTAAGTGGCGCTGCGCGCCAGCGGGGTATGCGCGCTCCGGGGCCCGCGCGGCGGTGAGCGGAGTTGAGCTGGGGCCTGCGCGGGCCCCGAAACCTGAGTAGCGCAACAAACAGGCGGGAGCGGAGCCCGGGAACCTGGCTGGGGGGGGGAACCCGGGAATCTGGGTGACGCCGCGGCCCGCGCAGGCCGGGAGCGGCGGCGGGGCCCGGGCGGGCTGGGCGCTGCGGGGCCGCGGCCGCTGGGCGGGTGGTGGCGGAGACCCCCCCCACCGCCGCGGGGCCCTGAGACCTTCGGGGAAACGTGCCCGGGGGCGCGGGAGGCCCGTCCTCCCCGGCAGCGCCGTGTCCGCCCCGCCGCGGGGGTCCCGCAGCCCCGGGCCCGCAGGGGCTGCCCCGCAGCGGGGGGTGTGTTCGTGCGTGTGGGGCGGAGCGGTTCCCCCGTTGCCGTTCCCTCCCGACGAGCTCTGCTCCTGTTTCCGCAGTTCCCGGCGGCACCGCCGTGCTGGTGGAGCTCACGCCCGACATCCACATCTGCGGCATCTGCAAGCAGCAGTTCAACAACCTCGACGCCTTCGTGGGGCACAAGCAGAGCGGCTGCCAGCTCAGCAGCGCGGCCGCGGGCGCCGCCGGCACCGTCCAGTTTGTGTCGGAGGAGACGGTGCCGTCCGCCCCTGCGCAGAGCGCGGCCAGGACCATCGCCTCGGAAACCCAAACCATCACAGGTAGCGTCAGGTTGCGTCCCAGGAGCTGCGAAACGCCTGTGCGAAGTGGCGGCATCGCGGAGCCCTCCGCACGCGTGGCCCGGTCGCACTCGGCTGAAGCGGCACTTCTCACGTTCGTCGTCGTGTACCCGCAAGCAAAAAAAAAAGAAAAAGTGGTTTGCTGCCTTCTTGGTATGGTAACAACTACCTAATTGAGATGCAAGTTCACTTAGGGGACTGATGAGCTCTAACACGTTGTGCAACCAACTTGTGCGAACTAATTAAAATCGTCAATACTTACGGAAATTAATCGAGTTACTATCCATTTTATTTTTTAAGAGTGCTCTGGATGAAAAACAGACTCGGAATTGCTGTCAGGCACCAATCCAGGCTTTTTTATGTGAGAACACTGCATTCCCTAACGTTGCACCCGCAACTAATCGGCACGAAAAATATTACACAAAACTTCTGCCTATGCAAAGGTTCAAGTGAGGTCTTGATCCTGCAGACATTTAAATAAAACTGTAATTTTTTTCCATGCATGAAGGTTTGCCCTTCTATATAAAGTTTTGTTTTGTTTTGATCTGAACCTTACTAAAATCCAAATTATTTGACTTTAATTTGGATAGACAGATGAGGGTAGAGAATCTGGAAGAGCAGTGAAACAGACTGAATTTGGGGCTCGCTTCCAGGAATTTTTGTATTACAATCCCTCAACTCAGTGTGGGTTTTGGATGAGTCATTTTTCTGCTTCATATTTACTCGTCTTTAAAATGACGGCAGTTATGTCCTTCTGCCCTTTTGGGGTATAGCATTCAATTGATTTAAAAGCTGCTACTTTGGCTGAGAGAGTTTCACCTGTTATTCTTTTGAGTAACAGCTAAAAACAGTATAGTTGAAAGAGGCTAAATTTCAACAATTAAAAAAAAAACCAAAAAACAAACGTTTACCTGATTCCTGTTTGACAACATTTGCCATATAATTTGTTTGTTTTCTCCTTTGGGCTTTCAACACAGCCAGTGTTGAAAAACAAACATACCTTTATTAATGTAAGACCTGGACAGGCATGAGAAGAAACTGAACTGAAGAAACTGAGGGGTGCAGTCAGATAGGGCTCAGAGGGAGACAAGTGGCCCTATGTAGTGTCGTACTAAGTTCAGTGGGTTCCTCAGGTCTTGACAGAATTTTCAGTGATAGCAAGGGAGAGAAAAGCCTCTTTCCTTTCTTCCTCCCCCAGGTGAATAGGAACCCAGGAACAGGAGTGTTGGTGGAAAAAAAAAAAAACCAAAGAATAAATTGATGAAACTAGAAACTAACTATATTTTTTCTCATTGGAGAAGTTAATATTCTCAAATGAAGCTGTTCTATGTGTTTAGTTTCTGCACCGGAGTTTGTTTTTGAGCATGGCTATCAAACATACCTGCCCAGTGAGAGCAGTGAGCCTCCAACTGCTGCTATCGTCTCTACTCCACCAAAACCACGTTCGAGAAAATCCGCTTCCTCGCTCACACAGAAGAAACTAAACTGCTGCTATCCAGGTAAGGTGTGGACTACACCTTCTTCCTTTGCATTTTAAAATTGGCATTTTCATATAGTGATACGCACGGTAGCTCTGTCTGCCTTAAGCAGTTAAGACACGCAGGACCTGGAAGGCAACCTGCTTACTGAGAGTGTGATGTACCATGGGTACCAGTGGTAGTTCTGTGATTGATTTGACATGTGTGAGAAATATTATACGTGCCTTTTGCATTATATGTTTTGTCTTCGATCAGTTAGCATTTTTATAAGGATGGATTGAACCGAAGTATTTGGAGACCTTAATGAGTAAAAAAAAAATGCAATATGCAGAAAATGTGTGCAGAAACAGCCGCGTAGATGAGTAGTCGTCTTAATGGGAGCAGAAGTCACAGTCCCTTTTCTCAAGCTTGCCTTCATTTGAAAGGCACATTTCAAATGCTGATCATTTCATTTCTCTGCTCTAAAACAGTAGCGCTTTCCACTCGGGCAGGATTCCTGAATGGTGAGCTGTTACCCAAGTTCCCATTTGCACTAACTTGAAGTCATACGTGGAATAAATTAGTTTCCCCAGCATCCCCTGTGTATTGTAAAGAGCATCTGAAATCCTAGGCAGATTCCAGGGAATTTGTTTCAAAGCTTACATAAAACAGTGATGTAGAGAGTGAATTGCCTCCTGGGGAAGCATCAGGAAACTAAAGTTCATAGGTAAGATGGTCACTGTTTTAAGTAGATGTGAGTAAACAAGATGGGTAACTTGTTTTCTGTTAATACTGAATTTTAAAGAAAATGTTCTTGAAAATAGACATGATGGCCGGAATATGGTAGTATATTTCTATTATTTTGTTAGATTCAATTGACTGATCTTAATCTTACCATTTTCAGGTTGCCAGTTCAAGACTTCCTATGGTATGAAGGATATGGAACGTCATCTACGAACACACACAGGTCTATATAGTTTCTACTTTTTTTTGGTTGGTTTCCTTCTCTTGCCTATTCTCCTACAAAATGATCTATCTATAGATAAACTATGTGGAACGTACACGTGTGTCTGTATGTTTTAGTATCATAGTTCTCTGTACCCAGGGAATTGCTCTTTCTGGGTTAGCCATGTCCCACCATGGGCAGTCCCACTCACAGCTACGAAACATGAACGCTGTACGTTAAGGCACAGTTAAATTTCTGAGGTGCGGACCATGTGTTTATCAAGATGCAGTGTGGTGGTGATGCATAAACCTGGTTTGCTCTTCAAATGCAACAATGATCCCAGCCTCTCACCTCCCTTAGCCTTAAACCGCAACTTCGTAGTTGTAAAGGGAGAATGTTCCAGAGGGTCTTCTGAATTTGTTGTGCCTGCAGCCTTCTGGAGCGAAGAAGAGTTCTTGGCTGGTGGGATGGCTGCTGAAATCCAATGTCCAGCTTTTGAAAAGTAGCTCCATTTCTGTTAAGTGTTTACTCTGCTTTTTTTTTTTTTTTTTTTAATTGCAACAACATCCTGCTGATGCAAAAATTCTTGGTGTGTTGGTGCTCTTGTGTTTGTTTCAGGAGACAAGCCCCATAAATGTGAAGTTTGTAACAAATGTTTTAGTCGTAAGGACAAGCTGAAGATGCACATGCGTTCCCACACCGGGGTGAAGCCTTACAAGTGCAAGCACTGTGACTACGCCGCTGCCGACAGCAGCAGCCTCAACAAGCACCAGCGCATTCACTCCAACGAGCGTCCTTTTAAATGCCAGATCTGTCCTTATGCAAGCCGCAACTCTAGCCAGCTAACTGTACATCTCAGATCTCACACAGGTAAGTTTGTACTAAAATTCAGATTTGGGTTTGAAGGTCATAGGGGAGATTTTTCAAGGTGTACAGGTGTCAAGGTACCAGAAAAGGCCTATTTGAAATCCCAAAAGCACCTGGGCATCCAGATTCTGTGAATTTCTTGGGCATAGAGTCTAACAGGGCAGTACAGCTCTGCTAAAAATACCTGGAAGCAATCAGAGGCAGATCTGACTCTTGGTAGATTTTCTTCTAAATTGATTTTGAAACTGCCTATTAGATGTTCTTAAACCAGTAGCACTAAAGGATCTAGTGGATTGATGGATTAAGAGCATCTAGGTTCTTATCTGCATCTCAGATCTGATCCACTATATTAGAAACACTGAAATTGCTTTATAATCGAACTAGTTATATCAGTGCAAAACTCAGCTGGATAATTTAGTTTTTCTTGCATCAGTAAATTAGGAAGTAATTAGCAATTTAAGTTACATCTTTCTTTGACCTTTCTTTGTGGTATCTTCCATGTGCAGACTGATGGACATGAACACTAGTATGAGCAGCAGGAACTATATTTTTGCTATATGAATAGAAAGCTTTAGCCTCCAGGCTTATAAACATTGTCTCATTTTATATTTGCATTATTTACCTATGTTTCATTTTAATAAGATTTCTCTTCGATAGCTTGTTCCTAGAAGTGATTTGCTGTAAAGATACTGCTGTCTTTGGACAGTTGTCTTCATATGTTGTCTTTCACCTAATCCAGGGTACTGGATTAGTTTCTGTGTTGTGTTTTATACATTTGATTAGTTCTGCGAGTTTTAGCTGCAAGGTGGTTACGGTTCAGTGATTACTAGATTAGCTTTGAACCTATCCTACATCTAATTCTGAATTCAAGTACTAAACAACATTAGTTCAGATGTGTGCAAGATGGGATTTATTTTGAGTAGATAAAAGAAATAAATCCCTTGTGCATTGTGAAGCAGGGGAGGGTTAAACCAATCTGTCTCTAACAGAAAAGAATCTTTTATCCTTCACAGATCTGCTGTGATGGAACAGGCAGGGCCGTCAGGCAGTTGTTTTACAAGTTTCCCTCTTTCTGTTGCTGTATAAGATGATGTGATGGTCAGTCAAAATAGTACGGGTTGTTGTGAGAAGTTATCTGTTAGTAAACACACTAGTCAGAGAATATGGTATCGCATTTTCCTCGTGTCATATAAGAGTGTGCATACTTGTGCAGTTATGTACGTGGGCAGGAATGCTCTGAATTTGACTGTGGAGAACCTATGAGTGATCATGGTTCTCTTGTATTTCCAGTAGAGGGAGATTTTTGTGGCATTAAATATTGCAGTAGTTGGGAAGGGGTTGTAAGCTACTTTATCTCCTTTTGGCTGATCAATCTATTGTATCTTATGCTGAAATGCAAGTCTTTAGTTTTGTTGTCTCTTCCATTTCTCCGAAATAAATCCTCTTTAGTAAAAGGACTTTTTTTTTTAATTTGCTGAAAGAAGGCACTAGAATTTTGAAAGTAGTAATTTCATCCTTGTTATGTTACAAAGATGTTATGCACACAGCCAATTTTAGTGGAAAAGTAAGACTGGTATGTAGAATATATCGCTTACTGGAATTAAATTAGTCGTTCTCTAGAAGGTGAGTGTAATCTACATTGCTCAGAGTGAGGTCATCTACCTAGCATTACTTGTTGAACTAGTCATCTAAAGATCAGTTTCCTGTTAATTCGAGTAAAACTACTCTTACAATTAATAATTCAAGGATTAGACACTGTTTAAAAGCTATATTCTGTCAGTGTCAATTATGTATGGACAGAAATGTAAAGAGATATAAGTAATAACCCACCATCTAAATAAATGGAACCAACATACTTTGCTATGTTTAGTAAATTACTAATTCTTTTTCATACGTCGTGTTGCCCTGTATGTGAAAATTAAGTCATTGCAACACGTACTGTGCCTTCATCAGCAAAGCAGATAAAAATTCAGTAGCTGAGTGTGCAGCTGAGACTGTAAAATGAACTAGATGAACAAACAGCTCATCTCCATTAATAAAATCTGTTTAATATAGATAATACACCATGTATCTCAATTATTAAACAGATACTTGGATTAGCACAGTAGGCCACAGCTTGATTTGAAAAATATGAAGCTAAACCTATGACATATGTAGCTGGATAAGCAAATTATGCAAAATTATACAGTTATCACAAACTCTATAAAATATTAACTTATAAAATAAACCAGCCATTTGCAGTTTGATTATTAAAGAAGATAAATGCTTGCTAAGCTAAGTACACTCTCCTCCTTCCCCCACCAACAATGTCTTGGAACCTAATAACACAATTCTTCCACTTTTTTGAAGTAATACCTACCTAAAGACTTCACGCTCGGGTAGTTTACAGAACCACTTATTTAGATTAAAGGAAAAAGAGAACAGTTATTTACTTGGGTTGATAGGTTTGCTTTGGATTTTTTTGAATGATTTCAGAATGGAGTCATTGGTCTTTACCTTGGAATTGATTATGGACTAAACAGAACTACAGCTTAATTTGATCATGCATGTTGTGACACAGGCCTGCAAATAAAGAAAATGCAAAATAGTCGTTTAGATCCAGATCAAGTGGTTATTTGTGTAGGCAGTCTGACAAAAACAGGCTTACAGAGATCTTGCAGATGAGTGTGTGCATTTTTTGTGCTATATCAGTTAAGAATGCAACCTAACTTTCAACTACTATTGTAAGCTTTCTGGAACAGCATTGCTCTCAGGAAACAAAACAAACAACAACAACGCCAAAAAAACCAACCACCACTACTTATGAATATTTTATGTACCTGTTTGAATGAATGCAAACTGATATTAGATTTTCTTGAAGTAATCTGTGCAACATTATTAGGTGTGATACATGGTGCAAATATCTCTTTCTTGGTTGCTGTAACGCCAGAAAAACAAAAGCTTAATGTTACTTGTCTGTGTAGGCGCATTTCCCCAGGGTCCCATGCTTGCATGTTTCATTAGTCTCACATTTGTCTTTTCCAGTTGCATTTGTGTAGCTGTGATCCCTCTTTTTTTTTTTTTTTCCCAACTATAGTAATGCTGTTGTTGTGCAGCCACCTGCTGCTGACCGAGGTGTGGACTTTTATCCCTACATCTCCCTGTGTTCTGGACAAGAGTTTCCCCTGCCTTCCTCTGCCAGCAATGGTATTTGTGCTGCATCACATGAACCAGGCCAAAAAAAAGGAATCGGTTTTTCTAGTTGGCTAATCTAACTCAACTACATGGTTGAGCAGTAAAGCTGGTGCCTGTTGAGCATCCATTTCTGCAGTAGCCTGCCATTTACCTGGGCTTAAAGTGAACCTACAAGCCTCCCTGTAAATCTGGTAGTATAAACATGGGTGTGTTTATGTTGTTTCCTTAGACTTCAAAAATATAGCAGCTGTTGAAGTTAGTGTTTATTTTTATTAATTCTAAACGCTAGTTGAGACACACTGTTGCTAAAGAGGGACAAATGAAAAACTTTAGTTGCTTCTCTGGAGCACACTGAACAGTTTTACACACAACACAAACTAAAAAATGGAGAATATCTAAGATGCAGACATGAAAAGGCAACAGATGTGGGCAGGCATGCGTGTGGAGAGTTTGTATGTCAGACCAGGTGATAAATACCGTGCTATTAAAGTTCTCTACATCTTGAAAATATGTTGGGAGTTTACAGGTATTTAGAGCACGTCAGCTGTACATAATTCATTATAACATTGGTCTCTCCAGTGGATCTTGGGGTCTCATCCCTAATTTGAATTGTGTTTTTTGTCGACAGGAGATGCTCCTTTCCAATGTCAGACATGTCCTGCTAAATTTAAAATCAACTCAGACTTGAAGAGGCACATGCGTGTGCATTCTGGTGAGAAACCTTACAAATGTGAGTTCTGTGAGGTCCGGTGTGCCATGAAAGGAAACTTGAAATCACACATTCGTATCAAGCACAGCATGGAAAATACTCTCAAGTGTCCAGAGTGCGAATTTCAGTGTGGAAACAAAACGAGCCTTCGGCACCACATAAGAACTCATCAGCCCGAACAACCAGTGAAGTGCGCAGAGTGCAACTACTCTTGCTCCAACAAGGCAGCTCTGAAAGTGCACGAGCGAATTCACTGCAAAGATCGTCCTTTTAAATGTGAATTCTGCAGCTTCGATACCAAGCAGCGGAGCAACCTGACAACCCATGTGAGGAAAGCTCATGGTGACAAAGTCAAGACCAAGAAGCAAACGGCAGAGAAGGAAGGAGATAGGCCAAAGCAAGGTGGCTCCAGGCAAGTTGCCAAACTGGATGCCAAGAAAGCTTTTAAGTGTGACCTGTGTGATGCCTCCTTTGTCCGAGAAGATTCTCTTAGGAGTCATAAGAAGCAGCACAGTATGTATAATGGCTCTAAAAATAACGAACTGGCTGTTCTGCAGCTCCAGATGGATCCCAGTCGGCAGGCCAGCGCCCCAATTACTGTCAGTCACCTCCAGGTCCCACTGCAGGCTGCTCAGGTTTCCCCATACAATGAGGGAAGGGTCAAGATCATCGTGGGTCACCAGGTCCCCCAGACTAACAGCATCGTTCAGGCTGCCTCAGTCAATGTCGTGCCTCCTACGCTCGTCACCCAGAATCAGGAGGATCTCTCGGCCAACAGCCGCTTGCAGCTGCTGGGCCAAGTCAGTTTGTTGGCACCACCTCCAGCTCCCATGTCCCAGAGCGAAGCAGGGCCTGTGGCACAGCCAGCAGTTCTTCTCACAACCCACGACCAGAGCGATGGAAGTGCTTTGCATCAGACTCTGATTCCTGCTGCTCCTGTCAGCAGCCATGAGGCTTCAGCAAACCCAGCTTTCATCACCAGCTCTGGAATCAGCTGCTCTGACTTAGAAGGCCTTAATGCTTTGATACAAGACGGAGCAACAGAAGTGACTGTGGTTAGTGATGGAGGTCAGAGTATAACAGTGTCCACTTCAGCTCCCCCTCCTATATTTTCTTCATCGTCTCACACGGAAGCCCCTAAGCAGACCTATTCTATCATTCAAAGTGGAGCCCATACGGCTTTGCTGTGTCCAGCAGACTCCATACCGGATTAGTCGCAAAGTACTATTGCTAAATAAATGTTGGTCTTGGAGACAGTGCTGAGTTCAGCAGAAATGCACAGCACATAAGTGAATGCAGGATTTGTCCTACAAAGCCAAATTCCTTCCACTTACACGTTTTACTTGTCTGTACATGGAAACGTGTATCTTGTGTGTGAAAAGGGGATGTGTATATTTATGTGCCTCTATTTAAATCGGAGGCTGTGTTCTTTGTAAATTCGGACCATCAAAGCAACTGTGGACAATTGCACCAAGCAGTAAGCTTCCCAGAATATGATTCTTGTATTGTGCCGGCTAAAATAAGAAAGGCTCACACAAAAAGGTAATAGTCCAGGCCATTCTGAAGTAGATTTTTAAGTGCAGTCTGTTTCAATTATGCGCTATGTATGCATTAACTGCACCTGGCTGATTGTTGATCTGTGAGAAATGTCTACTATGGGTCTAATGCAGCCCTAGTAAAGTGTAAGGAGGTTGTTCCTTGATATCTGTAGAAATTTCTGTCACCTGGCACTTAATCTGGAAGTGCTTATGCAGAAGACCAGGTGATCATTTTTAGAAAACAAAAGAATTTTGTGTATCAGGAATAACTCACTTTGTTAGCAAGAGCACGGTTGCAAATCATAGATATGGCACAGTGATCTCTGTCAAAGACACCTTTGTTTTAAAAAACAAAACAACTGCAAATATATTTTTTACAAACACTATGTTTTGTTTTGGTTTTGATGCTGCCTGCTTGTAGTTTCATGGGTGGTAAAGTGTGTTACGTTTTTGTCTCTATTCTTTTGAAGCTAAACAGGAAAAGGGAAAATATTAAATTAATTCCGTTTAAAACGAACAAAAAAAGCAATTCTAATCCAAGGTGTGAAACTCTAATGTAAATTCAGATTGGATCACAAGGAGATAGAAATATGCATCATATAATGGTAAATTACTATAATGAATGAATTCTAGGCTGTATTTTGAACTATGCAATATTATAGTCTTATCTGGTGAGCATTCTCGTAGTGGTAGCTAATAATATCTTCACTACCACACTCTCTGGTTAAAGGACGGACTCTCAACTTGGGAACACAGGCAGCTCCACAGGGGCTTGGGTCTGCGAAAATCGGCGATGGTTTCACAGCCAGACAGCATCCCAAGGACAATTGGTAACATACATGAAGACTGAAAAGAGACTTCAAAACCACCTCTGAGATAACCTCTTGGGGAATAAAAGTCAAGTTACATTTCACAGTATTTGCTAGTGGGAGACAGTGAATGATTGCTTTTTGCGCTAGAAATATGCTTGGAAAACTTGGATATAATAAGGGCCGCTTTCTGAAAAGGGCTCGTGTTTGAAATTTTTAGCTTGTACAGATTCCATTGTGTGTATGTGGGGGAGTCCTGCTCCTGCCCCCTGGGTGTACGTACTCTGCACGGTGTAAGGCTTTCTGCTTTACAACAACGAGGAGGAAAATGCAATCATAACTCAGTCACGCAGGCTGTTCTTGAAAATGTGACCTTCGTTTTTGTTGAATGCTCCAGTATCATCTCCATTATTTATGGGAAATAGTGGTTTTGAAGTTCCATATCTCTTTTACCTTCCTAATCCTTGATTCTAAATTAATATTCTTTTAAAACAAAAAACCCTTCTAGATAATCTTGGGTTTAAAATCTGGGGTTTGATCTGAACTGTCTGGCAGCGCGTCTGACGCCAGTACATATCAGAAAACACCGCACTCGTTAGAGGAAGAAACTTCATAAATGCTTAATTAAAAAGGCATTATTAAAGAATTGTTTCCTAGCCCCATGCTGAATTGAAATATGAAGCAAAAGTTCAAAGTTCACTGACAGTTGTATTTCAGGGTTTATTTTTTCCTACACTTGTTCTCTTGTTCTGCCCAGGGAGGTTGTGGATTCTCCTTCTCTGGAGACATTCCAACCCGCCTGGACGCCTTCCTGTGTAACCTCACCTAGGTGTTCCTGCTCTGGCAGGGGGATTGGACTAGATGATCTTTCGAGGTCCCTTCCAATCCCTCACATTCTGTGATTCTCCAATTTTCCTGGTGATACGGGTTCGTCACCTGTTAATTGTGTCTACCCTACAGAACGGTGATTTAAGGAGCTGACAAGACCCAGTTCCGAGTCACTGGGCACACCTTTTTTTTATATACATTAGATGTAGGCAGGAGGTTTTTATTACATTGGATCACTGCAGAACATTGATTGAGAACAATAAATTGAAAGCCTAGGTACTTTGAATTTTAACAGTGGCCTTGCTGTTTCGTGGCTTTCCAGTCGTGTTTCATTGTTGTACCTATAGCACAGACCCAACCATCACATTTCAGCTGCCTTGAGGCTGCTGGTGAAGCACTTGGAAGAGAAAAGGCATCGCAAGTAAGTGTACTCGGCCTTTGAAGAGGAGCAGCTAGTCCATTGGGGACCTCAGTTTTAATAGCAGTTATTCTATATCTTCCCTTTATTGTAAGACAAAAGAATCTAAATCGATGCGTCCTCTCATACTTGGCTTTGTCGCCGGTCAGTCTGTCTCTGCTCGCTCACACACCGTGTTCCCAGGATTTCCTGCTGCTTGATTTTCTGGAGGCTGGTGATCTCGAGGATAATGGTGTTTGAATTTCTACAAGCCCCTTGAGTGCAGAGTTTAAGTAGCCCAACTGAGGAGTTTGCATGTCAGGAGTCAATTAAAAAGTAACGTTACGTTTCATATACTCGTTGGTAGAAATGAACTCGTGAGCGTGAAGTATTTTGTGTCCTCTATAGATGGTGCTAGAGATCAAGATAAACTGCGGTGGGGACTGTTCTGCTTGATGATGTTTCCTGTTTCATAGTTCCCTGCTTTTCTTTCCCAGATAAATTGCAAAAGCCACTTCTACAAGAAGTTACAAAATGCCTAACTGTGAAGATCTTGTGTTAAGACAAAAAGCAACAAATAATCTAAAAAAACGTTCTAAGTTTTTTGCTGTTATCAAATGCAGATTTATGGCCAGAACATAATGTCACAATTGATCTTAAACTGATTGCTTTTTACTCTTTGTTCATTAATTTTAATCTGTACTTCGTTTGCAGCTTCAGGATTGTAGTGGACTACAAGAATGATACAAAATGGGAGGTTTTGACACAGTTGATGGTTTGAATTGCAATTGATCTGTGTTTGTACTTGGCCAAGAGCTGCACCCAGAGGATGCGCCACCACATCAGGAATCTCATGTTCAATCTAATGTCACACTTAACGTTACACGGCTCTGTTATCTGCATTGCAGTTTCACAAAAAGGCCTGTTTACCTTCTAAAATAGGAAACCAGTAGATTTGTCATATTGTAAAGACTAACCTTCCTTCTGGTCGCGTGTGTGCCTCTAAGATAAACAGGAAAGATAACAAAATGGTGTGAATGAATAGACAAAGCTTAGTGCTGCTTCTTCAGCATTGTTTAGCTGATTGCATTATGTTAGGTGAACAATCTAGAGACTTCTTTCCTCTACCATAAAAAAAAGGCAGCTGATAACGAAGGCTAACATGGAGGTGATTTTTTTTTTTTTTAATTTTTTTTTTCAATTTTCCATTCCAATATTCTGGTTTTATTTCTGTGTATGACGGTAATGCTCTTCGTGTTTTGGAACTGGCAGAAGCAGATTGTTTTAATCTCTGATACTCGTTTAATACATTCTTCATGTTATCAACAGACCTATCCCTTGAGAGCACGGTAATTCATAACAAGTGTTTCTTGTAGAGCTTACTTGCTTTCGAGCACATGGTAAATAAATCGTATGCCTTCCTAGAGCTCTGCCGTAGCCTCGGAGCTCTGTAGCAAGTTGTCTTTTTCCACGAGAAAACATTTGGCTGGATTTTGTTCCTCCCCGGGGATCTCCGAGCCCGAGAGGTGAGCGCTGCTTCCCACCCAGCGCACCCGGCTGCCCGCGCGGCTGCCGCGGCCGCTCCTGCTCCCTTCGCACCCAACGGGTGGTGTTTGCACCGCGTTGCACTTCACTGGCGCTAAGAGGAAAGTGTAAAACTAAATACTCCCCGGTTAGCTTCCTTCAGCACGCTCGCTGCAGGTTTTGCTCGGCACAGGCTCGTCGTTTTCACACAATTGGCTTGTGGAGTCCTGTGTTACAGTCCTCCCTCTTCTGCAAATATGAACCTATGACTGCTTGAAGAAATCAGGCTAAACAGAGCAGGAGCATTAGCCAGAACGCTCAGCAAGCAGTGATGCATAGCCTGTATGCATTTCACATAAAGCAGCCCCCTGCTCTTGTGTCCTTCCCAACCTTTTGATTTGGTCGTAGCTATTCCATGGCACTGCTGTTTAAAACCAGCCCCAAACGTCACATGAGAAGGGGCTTATCCTCCGCAAGGCCTGCTGCAGTGAGCTTTTCCCTCTTGCTTTCGTGAGGTAGGAACATGCGGCAGGAAAAAAAAAAAAAACAACACAGATTCCAAAAAAAATTTGTCTTCAACACCTTAGTGTTTTGGGGTGGCAGTTACCGGCGTGAGCTCCCGCACATGTCCCCAGCAAGACGGGCTTGAGTTTGAACAATAAACCAGCAGCACTCTGGATTAAGCCCTCTATCAGTGCTGCTGGTATCTTTTGTGTGGTTTTGATAAACACTTGAACTGTCATTTGCATCAAAATGGCAGATTCCTGCTCAAAACCAGCATGGATTTGTCCTGTGCGTGGGGACGTTCCTGGGGGAGAGGGCGCGATCAGGCCCTCGTGTGACATGAGACCTAAAAGCGGCAGAACTTGGCCCAAAGCAAGCTCCTCTGGGATGTGGGGGAAATCCGAACTTAAATTGAATACACGTGGGGTTTGCAATTAAAAAATTACAATCAGAATATTTCACAATGGTTTTGGCAGGGCTATTTATTGCTATTGTGATCTGGCTGCTCTGGAAAGTACCTTCTGTTGCGGGGTTCTAAATTGTTCTTTAAAAAATGTTAGAAGCGTGCCAAGGCATTTTTCTCTAGATTACAAACAACTGGGAAAAGGCTTCTTTTTTAGACAGATTTTGTATTTCTGATTCTTCGTTTATTTATTTGTGTTTATGGCCAAAATATAGTCAATCATCCTTTTTGCTATGTGGTGCTCCATAAAAATATTTGCTGTGTCCTCGATGGAAAGGCGTCTATCCTATAATTTCAGGAATATTGACTGGATACTCTAATGGCCTTTTACATCTCTAGTTGGAAAATCTTTAGCCTTGTTATTTAAATTTTAAGAAGAGAAACCAATATTGTTAGGAGAAACTGATGTCTCCTGTCACTTATCCCCATGACCTTTCATAAGGTGATAAAGGTTTCTATAGCGACTTGAGGAAATGATGTCTCAGGTATCATTGTGAATTAAATGTCTGTCGCAGGAAAAGCTTTCTTTTCTCTCTCAGGTATCCATTTCTGCCTTTGTCTGTATTCCAGTTGCTAGACACGGAGAAAGACTCATAAAACACATGGTATTTGGTTACATGGCTGTCTTTCATCTTTTAGAGACTTCACCATGTTGTGGGGAAGTAAAGAAGTCCATGACGAAGAAAAGTTGGGCTTTTTTTAATGCTATGTACCATTAAAGTAACAACTAACACGTATGTTCAGAGCCTGCTGCTGTGATGCCACTGAATTCTGTGACCTGTGTTATCAGATAATCCATTCCATAAGTTTCAGGAGTTGGGTTTGTATCTATAAGAAACATGAATTATGTATTATTACAGATACAAGGTGGTGTGGGCATTGCTGTAAGTTCCTAGTTTCAGAGCTCATGTAAACTTGCTTTTAATGTCTGAAAGCAAAACCTCTCTTGGTTAATCATGAGTGAGTGGATTTTGTAGGTAAAAGCTGAACATTATCTCGGAAATAATTATCTGGGGACCTGCAGGGTTTTTTGCTTTTTTAAGGATGCGAGGATGCATTTATGCCTTCTTGTCCTCCTAGAAACAACATTATGTCATCAACATTTCAGTTTATCAAGCCTGATGCAACAAACACCTAAAAGAAAGCCTGGAGAAACCTCCAGCTTTTTCAGCTTGAGTTGCCGAGCATTGATCTTGTTGAAAATGCAGGAGAGCTGTTAAAATCTTGGTGCTATCTGCATAGGCAGCATTTGGAAATGAAGGCTGGCCCTACGTAGCAGACTTACGCCGTGTATCTCTGTTGGTCAGAGCCGTTCAGACAATTTACTAATATTTTTCTTTCCACCACCAAATGGAAGCTTCTCGGGAGCGGGCAGCCCTGGGCCATCGCCCCGCTCCGCCTGCTGCTTGGATTTCACCATTTAAATGTCGGTCTCTGACAGAAAAGATCGATTCCCCCACCTTTCCTTAACACGGATCACAACTTCATGCTCCCAAAGCGCGTCTCCACTTTCTGTTGCCGGCCACAGTTAATTATCGTGTCAGTATTATGTGTTCTCACTGTAGCAGTGCTGCTGAATTGCCCACCTGGAGAAGGTGACGTGCAGATCAGAAGTATATTGTGAGGATGAGAATAACTTGGATACCTCAGTGATGAGCGAGACGCAAATACCTGGGTAGATACTGGAGGTAGTAACACCTCATGATGGCCTAAAGGAAAATTTGGAAGAATAGGAATGCATAAAGCTAAACTGCATAATGCATAGCAGTCATAATTAATAGATTACAGTTCTTTGTGAAACATGCGTTTTTATTGTAATAAAGCAAAGGGACTAGAGATGGTGACAGAGTTGTAGAAAAACAACAATGTAAAATGCCATGTTAAAGTTGTCAAGCTAAAGAAGTGATAAAAATGTACCTTGTTTTTTAAATTTTTACGAGACTGATATAAGGCTAATTATCTTAAACAGTAGCACTTTCCCTCATTCTCCAGGCATATTGGATCAGTCTGTTTCTGTAAGTACATACAGTTGTCGGGGGGTTATAAAAAAGTTGCCCATCCCTGGTGTCTTAGTCCCTCCTAAAAATTTCAGAATTTATCATAGGAAACAATTTGCCTAAACAATGTTAAATTTTGCTTTTGTCATGAAATTGTGTAGATCAGCCATTGATATAATTTTAATTAGATAGGGATGTTCATGATTTTTTTTCTTAAAAAAAAAAAAAAAAGCCTGCCAGCGAAATTGCTTTTTGGTGATGACTCTGCTTGAAAAGTGCTCTGCAGGGGCCCATTCTCAATTGATTATCTTTCACAGCTAATAGCTTCAAAGGCTATTTGGTGGACAGTCCAGTTTTACATTTAAATGTAAATCCTGATAGCCTTGACAGACTGATGATCAGAAAAAAGGGAGATAAAAACAGTAAAATAAATGTACAGCTGGTATAACTTTCACCAGCTCCTCCAGGGGCAATTGTAGTAAAATTTAAATGGTTACAGCTTGACAAAGCTCTTTAGAGTGGACGGTGAGTGAAAACTTTCCTGAAAAGATCCAGCATTAATAAGTTGCTAAATAGCGTGTCAGCCTCAAGAGTTCAGTACAGTGTCAATGGCTCCCGTTTGCGCTTCCTTTGGATTCCGGAGTAAAGCTCAGAGCACTGAAGCCACCTGGCTAAAGCCGGACTTTTGACGAAGCTACAGCAGACGAGTTCTCTGGGAAACCAAGTTCACATTTGCAGCCAAATCCTCGTTGCGGGCCGGGTGGCATCGGTGCGGGAGGACACGTCGGCCGGACGCGGACTTCCCGTGGTGTGGGAGAGGAGCCGCGGCGCGGGCCGGGAGCGGGAGCCGCGCTGGGCCCCGGCCTCCTCGCTGAGGGTGGGGCCTGGGTTTTCACAGAGCTTATGAGAATCACCACAGTGGCGTGAAGATAAAGCCAACGAAGGCGGCAGGAGTTTGGTCCCCCAGCAACACGCCGGCCGCCCCATCGCTTTTATGAGCTGGCTGGGATTTTGGCGTGGGGAGGAGATGCAGGCTTCAACTTATGGCTCGTCTTGGGAACAGATGAGGCAACAAAAGGACACCGAGGACTGCGTGTTGTGGGCTCCTTCGGCAGGGATGTGCTTGTCATCTCTGCTGTAGAATAACCGAATTGCAGCAGCCGGGAGGACCCCGTAGAGGTAGCCCACATTCTTTCCCATCGCCATTTTTCCTCTGTCACCCTTTCGCTGAGCCTTGTCCTTTCCGTAGGATCAGATCACAGTCAGTGTCTTTGTCGGCTTCATTGCCTGAACTGTTCAGGGCTGTCCCAGTCCCTGGCCATGCCATATTCACATGCCAGCCGCACCGCATTGAGAGCAAAAAGCACTCGCCGAGAACAGAGCGAGCGGTTAATGCTGTCCTGTTGGCAGGAACCCTGGGGAAAAGCTCTTCACCACAGAAAACTACTGAAATAAAAGGCTGTCCAAAAGCTACTCAAGTTTCTTACTTTGTCAACATCTTATTTAATTTCTAATGTGTTCTGGGACTCCTTACATAGCAAGAATTGAGTGTGGTTTTGAGCTGTTTGACTGTGTGAGTCCTTGACCAGCGGAACCGCTGGCAGGGTCACAGGTGCCACTGCTGCTCTGGCCGCATTAGCCAACCTCACCCTCTGCTCCCCACGCTCCCGTAAAGTGCCCCGAAACTGTGCTCGTTGAGGAGTGCTACCTCTCTGTCTCGTGCAAAATTTTGTTGCAGGGGAGCTGCAACCTCAGGGTGTGATCTCGAGCTGACCGCTGCTAAGCGTCAACGGGAGAGCTGCTGGTCCCCGTGCTGCGCTTCCGCGGCCCGTGGGAGCGAAGGCGGACAAGGAATTCCTCATCTCCGAAATATCTCAACAAGTACAGGTAGGTGACTTTTTCTTGGTTTTTTTTAGTTGCCATGGAAACTGAGCCACAGACACTGCTCATTTTTCTCTGTGTAGTCCTTAATTGTCCAAACACTCAAGAATACCAGTTAGCTACTGTCCAGCATTCTCCAGACTTTCAAAGCGAGGAAGAGTAACGGACAAAAAGAGAAAATGGTCAGCGTAGAAGCCATTGAGAATCAGGAGACCAAGGAAGGAAAGTCTGTCTGTCTAAAAGGCAAATAGCAGGGTAAAGAATTAGGGATACCTGGTGATGAAGAGACAGTAGGAAAGGTGTCTGTGCTGAGCAAGGGCCACTGCAAGTGACTGGCACGCTGCAAGAACCACCCCTTGTCCTCTGCTTGCTTTTTCGTATCAGTTTCTGCAATCACCAACATAAGGTCTATGAACCCAAGGTGCTTTGCAGTACTGCAGCCACAGTAACGCCTGGCACAGCTCACCTGTGTGCAGCAGCCAAACCAACAGCTTGGTAGGAACTGGATCCCACTGGTGTCTCCAGCCTAATAACGGAGCTGTTCATCAGCCCCCTGCGAGCAGCAGCCGGCGGCCTCTGGGCACTGAGCTGCAGCCAGGATGGCTGGGGTAGGGAAGGTGGGGGGGCAGACCTCGCAATAGCCAGTCCTCTGCAGGAAGAGAGTGCTTCTGTTTAAATCAGGTTTAAATTCCTCTCCAATGGCACAATAATCCTGTGTAATAGCGTAAAGGTGATCTGAGCCTATCTTTTTCTTTTTTCTTCTTCTTTCTATTCTTTTTTCTTAAAAGAAAAAAAAAAAGCACGCGAAAACCAAACATAACCAAAACAACAACAAAATTTCTGCAGTTCTATAAATCCTCTGCAATAAATCCTAGACTCCCTTAGGATTGCTGACTAGCATATTAGCCATAATAAAATGGTATCAAACTGGGGCAAGAGCCCACCTGCCTTTTATTCATCTTTCATCTACAGGGCAGGACTGTGAATTAGCAATGATGCGCCCCCCACCCAGTGAAATCATATCCTACTTCCAATATAAAATTACAAAAAGTGCATAAAACATGTTTAACAAAAACTGATTGACACATACTCCCCCCCTCTTCTGCTGCTGAATTCACTCCCCTGTTTTTTATTTACTAGGAGGTACAAAGCCAAAGAGCCAGCGGATCTAAAACCTCACCCGCTCAGCTACAGCACTGAAAAGGCCCAAATGAAAAGGTTTATGCCATGAGACAACTCAAGCCGTGGGATTGTTCTGATCCTCAGCCCATCCAGACGCTGTAAATGTCCCTGTTGTCCCCGGAGCAGACTGGCAGGACCTGGCAGCAGCGAGGAATTGGAGATTCCTGGCACAGGGGCTGGGTGCGTTGTGTTGAGGGAAACCCCTCTGTGCTGGGATGGAAACCCCGCTGGCTCTTTGCAGAGTTACTGAACACCAGCTGGTACAGCGCAGTTGCAGCAAAGTATTTAAATTTGAATTAATCCTCTTCTCCTCCCCATGTAGCTAAGTCTTTAATAATAAATCTGGCTATCAATCCAGTTTATATGAAAAGGTATGATCTATAAAATCCATGCCCGGAAATACAGAGTTCTGTCTATATTAAGCTCTGAATATATTATTCATATGGCCACTGAACTTTGTAGGAATCTTTCCATTGACTTCACCAGCCTTTATGTTAGATAGCTAGTTAAAATATGCTTGGTCATATGCCTGGTACAGAAACTAGCAGTAATACAAAAGAAAACAGAAAAAGAAGTTTGCTTTACTTGTTCTGCCTTTTTGACATGCTAGTTTCCTGCTCTGGGATAGGTTTTCAAATATTTGTTTCACAAACCGTTGACACATGCGTGCATAACTAGTCTATTTGCATGTGCAAATTTCTATTATTTGCCGTGCATCTCCACATTCCATTGTATGCATTCATTTTTTGCATTTGTTAAACAGAAATACTTTGTATTTGGAGGAAAACTAGAACCCACACACAATTCTCCTATTTACTATGATAACACCAAGAATTAAAAACAAAAGACATTCACCATTAAAGCAGTATTAATTCATATGGAAAATCCAGTTCATCCAAGGGTTTTCCATTTTCTACCTATGCATGTTATAAACATGTTAATTTATTTAAATCACAAAGACTAGCATTATTTTAGTTCATATTTAGACATACAGACTCTACCATAAACTTTATTTTCCTCTCTTTCCTCTGCATTGTTATTAGTGGAAAACAATTACAAAGCACTATTTCTTTCAAGGGGGTTTCCCAAAACTTAATCTCTATTCCTTTTAATTTTAAAGATGCTATTTTTAAACATTGTGCATAATTTTCTGTATTCACGCTTGGTAAAAATCAGTGTGCTCGCTAATTGTATGTGACCCGCATCCCACTTCTTTGAGCTGGCTTGTCTGATAGAAGAAAGTATCGCTATGGTAATTGAGAGCAGTTTGCCGGTAAGGGGTTAGTTAGCATCACTGATGAGTTATACCATCAATACCAAACTGATTTCCAAGATAAATGCAACCCTGAGGCGTAACAAAGCACAAGCTATGGCCAACTGTCTGCATATGTGAACATCTTACAGCGATGATACAGCTTAGAATTGCTTTTATCACTAGTCTGGTGATGTATTTATTGTGGGTTTTGGAAAGAAAAGGATTAAATTAAGAAGGCAGTGCGGTGTTATCAGCTGAATTCTTTAGTACAGCTCCTAATCATTGAAGAAGTTGCTCAGTTGACATTGAATGAGTCTAAGAAAAATTGACATATAAACGATTTTCTAGAAAAGCAAATAATTTGGGTTACAGTTATAGAAAGAGAATGTGAGGCCCCTCAGTGACCACATCATCTTCTATGTACAAAGAGTTGATAATCTTATCAATGCGAAGTTGCCTCCGTGCTGCATTTAAAAGCAAGTTGCCTTTATTCCAGCTTCCACTCCATTGAAATCTGCTATAAATACCTACTTTATAACACTGACCCAATATATAAATTGCTCAGTTCAAAAGAAAAGCTTTTTTGGAGGAAGGGGGAGAATGGAGTAAACGCAGTGTGTTGTAAAAGCTAAGTGGTTTTATTGGCACTTTAAAATACCCTTTTATGCTGAACTCTATCAGCTCTGATTATATATAACAACAGTAGTTATGTATTAAAAATGCATGTCAATAGTTCTGCTAACACTGTGATTTGTCATTTGTGTGCCAGAGGTCCCAACAAGCTTGATTGACAAAACCTAGGCATGGCTTAAAGGCATCAGATGCCAGGGTATGTTGTTTGTTTGGTATATGGATAAGAGTAACCATCTCAGTTCTTTAAATAAGAGACTTCATATATCAAGCACAAAACCACTGATGCATTCTGCACTCGCCTCTCCGGGATCTCCATGGGTGATGCCAGCGGAGAAGCCCAGGCCGCTGTACCAAGCCACCAGCCTGCCTGGTGCAGGAGCTTCTCGTAGGAAGTTTTTTCAGTCAAATAATGAATGAAACCTCTAGTAAAGGTTAAGGAACAAATTTCCTCCTATTTGCATAAGAAGGCTGATATTCTTCCGTACTCAGCGAGGTAGAACGTGCCCTCATACCTGTGTGGCTAGATGTCAGTGATGTTAGAGCCTATGAACTCTTGCTCCCAAAACAATGTCTCTACTACAGGAGGTAAAGCCGTGTCTCACTGAGAGGTATTAAACCTTAATTTTCCATGGATGAGCCACTCACAAACAGTATGTATTTTTTTAATGTGAGTCTGTAGCCAGGAAGCAGCCACTCAGACAGCATGTACACCTAAACTTCTTAAATAAGCAGCATATAAAGCAAGCAGTACCACAGTTGCTTGCAAAGAAATATCAGTCAAGCTTTTAAAAGGATGGTTTTAGGACAGTACTGTATATAAAACAGTGAATAAAGTTTCATTGCTCTTGATGCAAGGGGAGCTGCCCTCAGCAGGTGTTGAGCCTGTTTTGTCCAGCAAGAGAACCTCTATTTTAACTGGCTCGTTCTGCTCGTGTGTGAATTCATGGGCTGTGAAATGAAACATCCCCCAGGACAGCTCGCTCTTTGAATCCTCTTGGCTGTATCGCACATAAGTGATGGTTCTCTGAGACTGGAGGAAGTAATTCAACGCTGGAATCCTCCAAAGGGTTTGTCTGCTTGTTTTGCATTATGTTATGCATTATATATAGTGACTTTTGAAGACCTCCTCTTCCTTGTGGTCATAACTATTCCTGCAGGAATTAGATCGGTGGCTTTATATTGATAATTGCAGAGTACTCAGTACTTTGTTTTCTTTTCATCCCACCCTCAGCTGGAGGCCAAGCTGGGTGATGCCTGCAGGAGCAGCAGCTGCTTCTCACCCTTAGCGAGCATGATTCACCACTCGGCCACAGCTGGAGAACATTCACCTTCCTTCTCTCTGTATATACCAGCTCCCACCACCCTTGAAATTGTGTCTTTAGGTGCATCCTCTAGTCCCAGCTCTTCCTCACTGATCAGGACTGGCGGGGGCAAGTTTTCTGCTCTGGAAACAGCAGCATCCAAGCGAGAGCAGGAGGCAGCCGGGAGCGGGGATGTTTGGAGCTACCCGGGTGAGCCTCTCAGCTCTCGCCCCAGCCCTGGGCTGGGGTGGCTTCGGGACGGAACGTCCTGCCAAATATCAGTCGTGGCTGATATCGGTGAGTCCTCGTGCAGATGGGAAGTTTGCAGAATTATTGCTCGAGGGTGACAAAAGCGGCCTTGCTCTATTTGTAAAGCACTTACCACTCTTTATAACTTTGCAATCTAGACTGGTGGGGATAGTCACAAAGGCTGGCCATCACCTAATGAGGCTAATTGCACCCTGCCTGCTCCCTATCAGTGGACGGAAACTATTTTCTCCAGGGCTGAGTCAGAACAGTGTCAGCTTTGACTCACCCTCTGGAAGAGCTTCTCTCTCTGTATTGATACTCAGTGAAATTAAACCCATGAGGCTGAAGTTGGACTTTGAAATATTCCCGGGAAAGGTGAGGGACGTGTCAGAGACCCTTCTTTCATCCATACTTGCTTAGTTTAGAGGCACTTGGTTTTAGTGTTAAAAGTAGAAAGACTGTTAAACAAAATGTACATTTTAAAAAGTTATTTTAAAATAAGTTGTAAGCTGCATATTTCAACATCAGTCCCTGGGTAGCCAGCATGTTCAGCAAGCGATGCCCAGCTGTTTCCGAAGGTAAGCACTCCGTTGAGGAACAGCAATACACTCGTTCTTCTGTTGTATAATACAAAATGCATCCAATCAACTACTCAGCCAGTTCTGTTCGTAGCCTTAAGATGTCACTAACTGACTTGGCCTTGGCGTTTTCTGCTGGTTTGCAGCAGAGCTGGTGCTGGAGAAGCGGAAATAGGCTGTTATTTTTAACACATCTCCCCCCTCCTACAGTGAGTGACAGACAAGGTGCTGATGTCAATTGGCTAGTGTTACAGGCATTAATTAAGTCAGCTAAAAGTCCTTTTAGTTTCCATTTCCTTCTGCAGGAACAGCTAAGCTACATAAGTGGGCAGCGCAAGAAGAGGAGGCGAGCGCTGCAGCGCCCCGGGGCTGCTGTGCCGGGCTGCGGAGTGTGTCTGCTTGGGGCGCACGAGTTCCCCAGCTATTAGTAGTACTGCTGTGAGGGGCCCAGCCGAAAGCTTCCTTTATTGTCAGGTTACGTTAAGCATCTCAATGTTTTTCACTCCTCTTTTTCTCAAGCCCCTCTGGTTTGGTTTGGGTTTTTTTAATACAACTTTTTCCCTTTCTTCTGCAGGGCACCGTGTATGCATGGGGGAGCAGATGGCACAAGTTGAATCATTCATCTTCTTTACTAACCTGCTTCAGGCATTTACGTTCCAGCTCCCCAAAGGAGTAAAGGAAATCAATCTGGACTATGTTTTGGGTGCAATACTGCAGCCACATCCATATAAACCCTGTCCTATTCCACGCTAGTCTCCAGTCAATAATTGCAGATATTTAAAAAACACATATCACTATTTCAATTGTATTCAAATAAAGGTAGGTCAGTATAGCAAATTAATATAGCGTGCTTTTATTTAGGAGGTCTGACCTTATATAGTCGAACTTTTTGAAATTAAAATATGTGTACTTGCCAAAGCTCATATAATCACAACTTAGGCATATACAAGTATGCAATGTTACCAAAAAAAAAAAAAAAAAGTATTTTCACACTCAGAGGATGTAGGATTTTAGAGGTATGCCAATATTTCTTCACATATTGCATATTAGAAGCTATATGATGACTCCTGATGCTCAACTCCAGACTTTCCACTTAAGCAACACCTGTTTTGAAGCACATTTACCAAAAATAAAACTAGCTTTCCCTGCAAAATAGCTACCTAACCAGAAGTTTCCCATCCTACATTTATGCAGTGGTTCACTGGCACATACATGTAGAACCTGTATTTGTCCATACCAAATCATATCTTGTTTTGGTTTAGATAATCTGTTCAACATCTCACAGTCATTTTGAATTCTAATCTTGTCTGTGGAGTGTGGGGAACATCACTTGCCAATGGACAAATAAATAATTCTTAAAGATGAAGAACGCAAGTTTTCATGATGAATTACCAAAAAGGTTCGTCCTCAATCACTGAGACACCAAGAATATTTTGCAAATCCTCAAAAGAGTTCACCATTTCTAAAACTAATTTAGAATGTCAGAAGGATTCCGTGGAGCCAATTATCTGGTTATTATGCTATGTAACTATGTAGTTACTCCTTGTGTTTTGCAGGCATCACGTCACAGGATCAGCCTGTCTTTCTCCTGGAAGCAGCAAGTTGTTTGCAAGCGGAAGGAGCACTGAACTGGCTGCCAGGCTGACCTTGGCACTTGGCACATGAGCAATCAAACCGACCACAAGTCTTATCTGGAAAATATGGAAGTCTATAGGATGACACTGGTGTGGTACTAGAATCAGCACTATGCATTTGTTGGCTGCCTTGTGCTCTGAACCCTGTTAAATTGAGATATTTACACTAAGAATGTCTAGAACTTTACTATCGTCTTGTCTGGAATTAAGGACTGAGGAGCTTATTACACACTGTTCCTTCAGATTCATTGCTCTGCTAAACACGGCTTTCTCCAAAACCATGCCAGTCTTCTCTTTCTCCATGTTTCTTTCAGGACCTTTCAGGGTCCATCTTTCAGCAACTCCTCCAGTCAGATCAACCAAAACATCTGCCACCTGTCCTGCCCACGGCTGGACAGACACAGAAAAAAGTTTCTACAAACAGCAAAAGTAAAGAAACCCCGCCCTACCTCATATCCCCAAGTAGGCAAAAGAAAGCACACACTGTTTTATTTACAGAATACAACAGCTAAAGAATGCCATTCCCATTCCTTTTTTTGATGGGAAATTTCTCACAGCTCACGTCATCCTATAGGGAAACCACTTTAGTCTAGTACTAGTCATCTGTACCTTAGTATTTGTGCACTACCTCATCTTTCATTGTCTACTAACTGCATTCTATATGAATAAATAAGCCATTCCTCATGAAGCCACTGTTATTACTGCACAGTATATTCCCAGCAGCAAATGGGACAACCACAAGTCACATACTAGCAGACCTGTGTTTTCCATGGCGCTCTCTCATTAGGCAACCTCTCCACCCAAGGGCCAGGGGGTGCAACCATTAGAGTCAAACCCATCGCTATAGGTGAGTGTGTAAAACAGCTTTTTTGGTAAACGTCGTGTCCTTCGTGCTGGCTCAGCAGCCTGCTTGCTTGACCCCACTTGAACTTCTTGAGAGACACTAATGGAAATGGCCCAAATACAAAAAAAGAAAGTGGCCTTGACCCAGCCCAAATAGCTTAGAAGTAGCACACTAGCAGCTAAGGGGACTTGTACTGACAAAGCCATCATCCTATGGCTCAAGTTTTGTCTGGTTTTGCTTGATGAGGATTCATAGCACACTTACCTTGGCACATATTTGCCAGGACGGGCAAAGCTGCTGTCGGGTTCCTCAGAGTTATCTTCGCTAGGGAAGAGGAAGATCATGGCCAATGGGGAGGAACTGGACACTTCCTTAATAGTGCTTATTAATTAGGAAAATAAGTGAGTATAAAAAGAATTGCTTTTGTGTTGTGTAGAGAAACTTTAAAGGACTAGTGTTAAATGTTTAGATCTTCAAGAAAACACATCTTACAAACTTTATTGCTTTAAAGAAAAAAAAAACAGTAGTGAATGCTAAACACCAGGCAATGTGCAAGAGCACAGTAAGAGAGGACATGCTGGATCTGGGTTGTAATAGAGGTCTCTTATTCAGGGTTTACTGCCCTTCCATGGTTTCATGAACCTTTTTGTGACCCTAAGCAAGTTACTCCCATCTCACTATTCTTCCATTTCCTCTTTCTGTAAAATGATATTAATAGCACTTCAGCTGCAGAGCAGGTTTATTATACAAGGCTTAATGAATGTTTGTGTCCCTCTGATTGAGATTCTTTCCTGATGGAGGCAAGAATTTTAAGCAGGTTGATTAAATAGAAAAGGTTTCTAACTCTGAAACTATTATTAAAAGCAGAAGGAATTCTTTCTTAGGGAGATTTTAATTTGAATTGTCTAAAACATAGCAGCCTTAGTTCTTCTGTTATATAGCAACTTTAGTTTTGTTTCCCCTAGAAATTCTGTTAGGAGAGTGCTCTGACTTTTGAAATGATCCAAGGCAATTAATGCCTAGACAGACAGTACTAAAGTCTTATTGCCCTGAGGAACAACAAATTACAGCAGTTAACACAGACAGAAAACTTGTCACTGTATCAGCAATATGTACAGAGTTCCGGAATTGATGGAAAAATGAATTTTTGGTTGGTTGTTTAGATCCAGTCCTCTTCCCCAAGGCTGTGATGTTAGTGTAACTCCCTGGCACGAGACTTCAAGTGCAGAGAGGTGCAAGACTCTTGCTGTTTGCGGGAAGAAAACCCAGCAGCCCACAACAGAATGGATGAAAAAGGCCGTACTGAGCATGGAGCACTAAATCAAGCCAGCAGGAAACACTGAAGACAACTTTAGGATGCCTCGAATGCCTTGGGGAGGCCAGCAGTGGTGTACCTGTGTTCGCCTGTGACTGAAAGCCCAGAAACACCACAAATGTCACGCTCTTTGAAAGAGGGTTCCCACTCTTCCTTCGAAAGACTGCTGCCAGAAGCTGCGGATGTGGCCTCCTCTGCTGAACTTCGTTGCCAAGAGTCATTTACTGAGAAAACAGGTCGTGCCTCTACCTTCATCTGTCCTGAGGGGTTCAGATGCCATTTCCCTCCCTGGCTGCAGCCAGCCCTTTATTATAGCTCCCCAAAGATGCCACTTCAGCAGGGCACGGCCCTCGGTGTTTGGGGTGCTGCCGGTGTTTGGGGTGCTGCTGGTGTTTGGGGTGCTGCTGGTGTTTGGGGTGCTGCTGCTGTTTGGGGTGCTGCCGGTGTTTGGGGTGCTGCTGGTGTTTGGGGTGCTGCCGGTGTTTGGGGTGCTGCCGGTGTTTGGGGTGCTGCTCAGGGCGCTTTTGGCACAGCCTGCGGCACAGCTCAACAGCCGATTCCGTTATCAGACCCGGAACTTTTCTTCTGAAAGAGCAGCTCAGTTTCCCAGCCCTCATTCCCATCTGCAGAGTATCTCTGAAGATGACTAGTGAATTCACAAACATTATGAGTATTAATTATGCCAGGTTTTTATCTGGAATTGCTCGGTTTTCTTTCCCCGCCTCTTGCTGTCATGTAGTTCAGGTAGCTTCTGCCACCAAGAGCATTTGGTAAGTGACCAGTCCTGCTGAAAGAAAATTGTCAGGCACTAAGTGAGTGTGTTTTAAGCCTCACAAGATTAAATAATGTGGGGCTCATAAAAAATATGAATTAATTTGATGTACACCAGTCTTAGGTGTGATTTGCACTTCTGGGTGAGTAAGGACTCCAAGAACAAGGGTCCCACACCATGGCAATGGTGTATGGCCATGTCATCCACCTTCTGTTCAAGCCAGCAGCGTGCTCGAAAATCAGTTGGGTCGATAGAGAGTTACATGCATACCCAAGGAACTCGCTATAGGAGCTGAACACTCGGCTCTAACACTTCTGAATCACACTTTATAGGTGTTGTATACTTCTTAAGTATAACTCCTTAAAAACAAAACAATCTTTATCACAGTAATAAAACAGTAACTACAGTACCCTCGTTTGCTTTTGTGTCACGACAGAAGGAATTTGTAAACACTCTCAAAACTTTCGGAAAAGCTTCAAGAAGTTCCCCAAAAGCTAAGCATTTAAAATGTTTTCATTCCTTTCTGGAATCAGTCCCCTTTGGCTATGAGATTAAACAATCCAAGCTAACAAATATATATATAGGCTGTTTTCGCAGTTGTATATAGTGCTATTGCCAGTGACTGGGTGGCAGCAAACCTGCGAAGGTTTTTGTAGGGAAGCCTTACAGCCAGATCTTCACTGCAGTTTGCACGGGCTCTGAGCAACAGGTGACTGCACCTCTGACGGTAACACACGGAGGGAGGGAGGAAGATTTAACCGTCTGCTCTGGATTCAGATATTTATTACAAAACGGACCTATGTGTTTGAGTAAGTAGTTTTTACAAGTGGTTGTATCACCTGACGTTAGCAGTTATATGAATTTAATCTCTCTTCTGTGGATATGATGAAAAGCTTGACAGAATGTAGACAGTGGCCAAGGCAAGTGTTACAGAGCACTGTTGTGGGTCAGGGATTATATAGCTACTGCTGCTAGCCAGAGACAAAAGATGTGATTTTTTTAAGAGTTAGCCTCAAATAGAAACCACGGTGTTTCCATTATTATACAAACCGGGCTTAAAGTCCTTGTCTTTCTTCCTGCTGTGTTAAAACAAGTTGAACTGGTTAATAAAATTCAGGGACAAGTTTTGTTTTTCTCAGAAAATGGAGTGGATGGAGCCTCTTCAGAAAGCTGTATGATGTAATTTTGCTAATATCTGCAACTTCTAGCCAAGAAAACTAGTTCACGATTCCCTTGTTACAACCAGAATGGCCAATGGAGCCTTTATAAAACTGGCAAGGGGAGGAAAACACAGGGGAATGTATAAAGGAAGATTTTACTATGGGAGCAATGGCTTTAATATAGAACGCACACGTGTCCAGCAAATCTTCCTTTTTTTTTTTCCACTCTGCTTTGATTCAGTGACCTGACATTCACTCCTAAACCTAATCTGCTTCTCTTGTTCTTGATATCAACTACAGAATAAATAGATCAATGTCGGGAGTCAGCGTGGTGACACGGGAGCAGTGCTGAAAGCGCTGGGATTTGTAGGTGGTCAGGGAGGCAGACACACAACACGCGAGCGAGGACGTCGGCAGCTTTCGTACCGATGGGCTGGGAACCGGTGACTGCGAGGTGCCTATGGACCCGTCATAACGTAAGGAAGAACATTTTCGGTTCTCCTTCTGCAGATACCCTGAGACACAAAACCGGCAGAAATTGCCGGAATCATCTTGTTGATGATTGATAAGTTGACAAACTGAAAAATCGATCAGCCTGTAATAATCCTTGTACACATCTGGAAGGAGGCTGGTTTGGAGCTGTGCAAAATTATTGTCACAAAAACTAAACGGTGCCAGTTTTGTCAGAGTTTAGATTCTGGATAACAAATCAAACAATCAGTGAGAAAACTTTTGGGATACTAAATGAATTCATCGTTTTCTTATGTTTCAGTGTTACAAGTAATATGTTTTTTCTGTTTGGCAAAGACTCTTGTAGTCAAAATGTTTAGTGTCAGCTTAATCCTTCTGATGTTTGAGAGTCGTTCATTTATGAAATCGTCAGGTTATTCAAATCCTGCTCATGTAGAAGTTACTACCAAATTAGCATGAAATCTCCCAACAGAAATCAGAAGTTTCACGGAGCTTTTGCTATGAAAGAATAACAACAACAACACTCATTTCTTGAAACCTGTCCAGAATGTCATACTAAGTTTTGAGTGTGTTAAAAACTCACGGAGACCTTACCTGTCAGTCAGTTCTCTCAAAATAAATTGTGAGAGCTCCTCTGGGAATCTAATTCAGATCTTGTGTCTTTTTTACCTCCATTACATTTTGACATGGTCAAGAAATAAAACCATTAAACTTCCCCGTGTAAAAATGTATTTAATCAGCTGCAAAACTACATTCTGTTCTCTCTCCCCTGTTATGGGGATCTTTCAGCATCAATGCAGAATTGCACATACAGAAATGTAGACAAACGGAGGCTGCAGTGAGAATTAGATTTATGATCTTCTTTCACAAAGAATCCTGTTTTTTCAGCCTGTCTACGGAGTTGTCAGAACCCATTAAAAACAGAGGTCCTTGTTTACCATCCAGTCTTTAATTTTTCAAACGTGGGTAGAGTGGTTGTGCCTTCGTAATAACAGTTGCAGTAGTTGTTTGGAGGGAAACCGAACGTTTATGCAGACACTTTCATGCAAGTTTTTATTCCGAGTTTATCAAAGACATTTTTGAAGGCACACCTCTTAAGGAAAACCGTTCGAATTTCAGTTTTCCGTGTTAACAGTTTATTTATTTCTTTATTTCAGCTGCTGGTCTCTCTCTAACAATTGCATTCCCCATCACTTTTCTTCCATCAGAGGCAGCAATCAGAAAAAGCTGTCATTGCGCCTCAAGGTTTCTTGTTGGCTAATTGGAGTTTCTGGCTCTTTATCCTGATGATTAAAAGAACAGCTGAGTGGAAGTCAGAATGCATTTACAGAGCTGACACACCCAGCTCTGCTCTTTGGTTTACTTGGATTAATTTAGCAAATGAAACTCCTGTAAACTCACATAACTTTTTTGCTTATACAAAACTACTGTTGCTATATAGTTCTAAGTAAGCCCTGGGTAAACTCTCCTGTAGATAACTAACTCAGCATAACAAAAGCCTTTAAAAAGCTTTTTGTTTAGAAGTGTTTTTCTGTAAAGTAACATTTTGTGCTGGGGCATATAGATTGTATGAAATGAAACGGCTCTTTTCAAGAAGCTGCCTTTATTTTAGTGTAGGAGAAAAACAACTGTTACTGTTTACACTCCTCAATCAAGGTAAGCATGTTTGTCTAAAGTATTACCACAGCTTGGCTTGCAAACACTTGAAGATTACTTACCATTTTTCTATATATAGCCTACTTTGTGGAATCGTCTTTATCAAAACTTTTGGGAAAATCTTTAACAGAATCTGAGAAACTTGCCTAATTTATGCAGCCATCTATTCTCCTTCTGTTGATTCCCCCCATGATATACGTTTATCCCTGTTGTCTGTGAAAACCTAGAATTAAAACTGAAGCATTTCTATCTTATGCCTGTAATTGCTGGTAGAAAAGAGATGGTTTTTATGGGTAAAAGCCATAATCTGTTTAGTGAGTTTTAAACAAATCGCCTTGTAAACCCAAATACAGAAGTGTCCCAAGTTTACAAGACAGACATTTCCAAACAGTGAAGCCTTACTTCGCTGCAATTTTTAGAAACTACTTTTAAAGAACTCTTCCCACACCTTTTGTAAGGAAACAACACAAAGTGAACCGGCCGGCTCCCGGGTTTTGAGAGCGCTGGGGACGCGGTCCCCACATCAAAACTATTCTGGAGAGATCAACCATTGATGATTTAAATCTTCACTACTTTATCTCTTTGTTTGCTGCTTGGAATGCTATTGATACCTTCTTTGTCTTTGTAATTGTTTTAATTAGCCACCCAGCATGGGCCCCTGACAGTGCTTGTGATAGAGTATTATGGACAACCCAGCAGGACAGTGAGCCTGTTAACATGAAACACAGACATCATGGCAAGCTTAATTTCTTTTATTTGTGTCATTTTTTTTTTCCTGTCTTCTTTGTTTGTGTGTGTGCGTGCGTTATTACTCGGGGGAATGGAAATAACTTCTCAAGTACTTTGCTGTTTAAAAAGGGAAAGAAGCGTGAAAACGCCATAGCAAACGTTTCTCGGGGATTGTACAATTAGAGCTGATATTACCACGTATCGTTTCTGGAGTCAGACGAAGAACGAAACATTGGCCGTATTGATTAGTCTTTTCATGCATCGTGTCTTCAGCAATTAGACTGATATTTATGTCATTTACTGTACTCTCGACTCTGCCAATGTCTTCTTAATTATTATTTTTTTGGCTCTGTAATGTTATTTGTTCCTGTTGACCACACCCTTCTTTTGTAAATGGAAATCTGGATGTTCAATTATGATGCAGATCTGCAACTCATTAGCAGTAAGCTTTGGTACTGTTGCCATTTGAAGACAATTCTGTCATTTAACTTGTGGGAACTTTTGGCAATGTGCATATTGTGGGAGGGGAAAAAAAAAAAAGGCAAAACCCAAAAGTTTGGTTTTTAGAGATAACTCAACAACGTCAAAACTTCAAATCCTTTCATATGGGCTTTCTTAAAACACAAAATTGTGCTTGGGATAGAGGAATGTGAATAGAGAGAGAGCTGCTTCATGAAAGCACAAGTTTCCTTTGAGCTTGGCCTGTTGAAGTTAGCCCAAGGTCAGTCCCTGCCAATTATTGCCCCACTTCAGCTGCTCTCTGGACATTAATAAAAGCATCTGCTTTATTAACCAGGAATCCAGTTTTGCACTCTCAGAGCAAGGAGTTTGGGATTCTTTTTCCCCCCACAATGTTGAATTTCTAGCTCATTACCGTATTTGTTTCATTTTGTTGGCCTCTGTGAAATATATCTGTGATGAAGTATTAGTTTGTGACTGATAGACCAGATTGAGATCATTCTCCACTTTGACAGAGTTGAATGTAAATCCTAAATACCTGGGAATTCCGATGATGTGTTAACCTAGAGGCACTGCTTATTTTCAGTGTTGCATTTTTTTCACACCCCTTAACCAGGAGGAGAAGGTGTGTGGTGGGGGGGAGGCTTGTTTTTTAAGGAAGATGTGACTCCTTACTGTTTTGAAGAGAAGCTGAAATACAACCCGTGGTGTGGGAAGCCCGGGGGGCAGGAGGCGAGGGCCGGGGCTGCGATGCTGCGCTGGGCGCTGAGCTCCAGCCCCACGAGAGCAGAATCACTGCGCAGTGAGCTCAAATCGCAACACCAGAGGGTGATGCCCCCGGTGCAGGGGAGGCTGCACAAGAAGCATGTCTGCTCCTTTCACAGGCTGCAGCTCAGCAGCTGAAGGTAAATTCTCACCCTTTTCTATTTATGTTAATAGAGCAGCGAAGACTCTGAGGGGTGGGGGGCTCCAGCAGGAGCCTGTTCAGCTTCTGTGGGGACAATAAATCAAAGAAATATGAGCTGTAACTCCATAATTCAATATCCTAGACAAAATTACGTAATTTAAATTTGGAGTATGAGAAACCTCCGCTATTAAAATAGTGACAGAAGGCTCTTTATCAGAACAATTAGACAAATAGCGTTGCTTTATGTAAAGCGTGAGAGACACGGGGTCTTTCAGGGAAGGAAGCAGTAAGGTGTTCGCTGGCCATATTTTTATCTTCAAGATGGTCTAAAATATTAAGTTTCTCTGTGTGACAGTCCCATTTCCTTTGGTGGATATGAGGGCAAAGAGATCTCTGTAGTTTTCCTCAGCACAGCTCACTTGCGTTAGCAGGGTTGGGACATGGCAGAAATTAAGCTCTACCTTTTAAACGAAAATTAGCAAATCTCGAGAGAAGTCATGCAACATATTATGTTGGTCACAGATTTCTTGCTTGACCTCAGGCAACCCACCGTGTGCTTCAGCCGCCTCCCCCCATGACGCAGGTGCGGCTCCTTTTGCTTTTCTAGAATGTCGTAGGGCCAAAAAGCCACTAAAGATTGCAAAGAGCTCAGAGGTTGCTGTGAAGAGACCTGTTGGGGCTGAATGGAAGAGAACTGATCAGTATCTCTGGTCCCAGTGCTTAGCCATCCTTTACAGAAGAATAAATAATCTTATTTATGTCTGGTTGTGTCTATTTGTTTCTCATCTCCGAATACGAACATAATTCTCTGCCAGCACTCAGACTGAATAGCTGTGGCACGCCATCTTTGCCACATTGATACTTGTAGTTGTATGTGATATTTTCATGTTTTAATCTAAAATAATTGTGCTAAACATTGCAAATGTCTTTGCGTCGTGAAATCGCGCTCTTACGAACTTTGATTTTTATATTTCTGAAGGCTCCGTTCCGATTATTTTGCATTTGGATGTGCATTTACTTGCAAGTAGCAGTGGTGGCACTGCTAATTAGGTTTTGATTTACTTATTTCTATATGTATTCATGGAAAATGTTTGCACAAGTTAAAGGTGCAATTTGGTGTTCGGTGCTTATTATATCCCTAATAATGCGTCTACTCTTTTCGATAAACCTGCCTGGGAAGAATTAGGTGTCCTCAGGGAGAGTGGTTGAGCACCTGAATTAGATGCTTACACACCTGAATTCAATACTTACCTTGTAAAGGTGTAAGCAAAATCAGAACAAACTAAACCCAGAAAGAAACATTTGCACTCAAAGTTTGTGGGAAGAGACAGAATTCCTCCTGTTTTGGGGAAGTCTGACATGTTATTAAGAGATTATTATACTCTCTGTGATTACAATGGAGCCATTGGTCTGGAGTCGATTTTTCTTTTCAGATCAACAAACCTTGTTCACTGCTTATTTATTAGATGGTGAAGGCTCTTCTAAAGCAACAGTAGAGAGTTTTTTGTGTCCCTCAATCTGACTCACAATTTAGAAATAATAGCTGTGTTTACAAATCAAGCATGAGCAAAACTCTCCTGGGTGAGGCAGTGTCTAAATAGAGACAGTTTAATTACTTCTTACTCAATATTTGGTAGGCAACAAAGGCCCATCCCAATGCCAGCGGAAATCGGTGGCTGTCTTTATGGGATGCTGGATTAATTATCTGATTGGACCGCTTTGGACAAGGGATTTTATTTTTTATGTTGGAAAACTTGCGTGGGAAAGCTTTGTAAGTTATCTGGAAATTCTGGACGTGGGCACGCAGTAACGTAGCCGGAATCGTGTGGGTCTCTCCTCTCCCCAGGCAAACTTACGCATTGTAGAGTTTAAAAAGAAAAATAGTATCTTCTGCATCTTGGCTTGAAGTTCTCACTGTCAAAGACTACTAGAGTGTATTTAATCTTAAATTCGTGGTTTGATAGTGGTTAACGTTCAGGCTTATTAATGACCCCACTGCACAGACTGTTGGTGGCCAGCCCCAGACGGGGGGTGCGGAGGTGCCCTTTGTTGGGGGTGTTTGTGGGGACCTGCTCTCGGGTGTGGGCATGGAGGGGTGTGCACGTCTTGGAGAACAGACACCACCAGCTTAACCCATCCTGATGCAGATGCCACGACAGGGAAGGTGTTTCTTGTACCTCGAGCAGCGGGGAAGGCCGTTGTAAACTTACTGGGGCGAATGGATTCATGTCTGAAATAGGAGAAATACATGACCTAGCTAAAGCCATTAATTTCTTACACAAGAATTCTTGTAGTAACGCATTTACCGAAAGGCAGTTTGAGTGTAAACAATTAGTTGCAAAGGTCGAGTGATTATTTTCTAGTTTTCATTTTGAACTAGATGGTGAAATGTTTACATCACCTATTGATATGATTGATGTGGAGAGCAAACAAGAAAAAAAAATCCTTTACTGGGTCAACAGGTTACTTAGAAATGTGTGGAAAGGTTAATCCGAAAGCTTCTGTCCTTCTTAAGTGACCATTGTTATTCATGTATTCATAACCCTGGAAAAATCATAAAGACCTTTCCCCCGCTCCAGGAAGTTATACTCATGCATTTACCTGTTACAAATGGCTAACTAAAGTAATCCACAATTTTTATGACCTCTCACTGCACTTTCAAATGAGGTTGTTTTTTTACTTTGTGAGAGCTTGGTGAGGTATTACTTTCTGCTCAGGTGTAACTGAAATCCTGGGTCATGCATTCAAGAATGTTGTTGCCTGCAAGATATTAATTGCTTCTCAAACCTTAGAACTACTCCAACTTCCAAAGGTTAATGGAGCAGATAGATTTAGGACATGTTCCTAACCACACAGGTTATCCTCCCTTCCAGAAATATGACACTCGCTGGAGATGGGTCATTCATTTTTATTGTTTAAAATGTAACGAAGCATGGCATTTATAATCCGCTGGCTGGGAACATCTTACTTGTGAAAAAAGAGGCCACGATATGTGCTGCTTTTATGGGTTTTAGCACGCGCATCTTTGTTCGCATTCTTTGAAAATTTGTCACAGAGGCGTGTATTTTAGTTAAAGCACCTGGTTACCCTGAAAGGACAAGCCCAGTGTGCCCGGCTGGACACTGGTGCCCACAGCCCTCCCAGGGTTGGAGGTTTGTGAAGAGCTGCAGAAACTGGCCTGATGCGAGGAGCCCAAAACGGTACCATGAGAGAACATGCCCCCCCTAGTTAGCGCCAGTGAGAAGGAGCTGGTTCAGCTTTGCAGGTTGCAAATGTGGTGGGTCATGTGCGTTGTTCATGAGTGAAGTCCTCCAGCATCCGTATTTCAGAAGCTCCCGAGATTCCTCGGAATAGACTCACAGGGGACAGGAGCGTGCTCTGGGTTACATTACGCTTGGTTGACACAAGCTTGCTTTTCTGTGGTGTAAAATATACTCAGCTGAAATTTGGAGTGAAATGTTGGTTTCTTTAAATATTAGTAGGCCAGGACCCTTGAACTCTGTGCCAGACAACACTCTTGAACAGCAACAGCAAATTCCTCATGTGAACTTCATTATCCACTCCTAATTTTCAGAAGTTATCTAAATTCTATCTATCATAAACCCTTGGCAAAACAACTGCTAAGTTTTGATAAATATTTGATAAGCCTCAGGATTTACTAGGAAGATTCATGAGGGTCCCCTCGTCCCTCCCACACACACTATGGGCTCTGGAATTTTAAAAATATTTGCACAGGTTGTGTGTGAGCAGCGTGTGTGGATACACGGCTGCCCACAGCATGGGTAACCTCCAGCTTCTCCTCTTTGTCTTACACAAACGTATACGGCAGTTTGGCTCGCCGGGTTCTCCAACTCACTAGGTACTGAAAATAAGGTTGAGAAGGCCTAACTCTGTTTTGTATTAGTTAAGAACCACGTTTCTCTACCCCAGTTAAGGTTTGGACTGATAAATATAATCAATGTTCCGTCTAAAGGAGATAAATACTTCTTCTGGGTTTCTGGTGTATGTCAGTGAAGTCAGATATTTTAGTAGGTTGAAATTGTGATATAAAAATGTCATATCCACTGTTGTTATAACAGGCTGTATTAAAACAATGATGAAAGATATTTTCAGAATTATAGGGAAAACAAAAGAGAATTTTGACCTTGGTTTGGGAGATATCCATTCAAGCATTAAGCTTCAGTTGCCATTCCACGGAAATGAGTCAAACTATCTGTAAAGGCAGGTGTCATCCAGACTTTTTTCCTCTCGTTCAAAGATACAAGCCTGAATAAATACTGCCCTCAAATCTGTCAGTGATTTTTTGTTTGTTTGTTTTTTCTCCCCCTTGGTAGATAGTGACAAGTTTTATACTTTAAGTTTTGATCTTGTGGAAGAGTCTGTCCAGCGTTTCTGGCTGCAGCTTCATTGCACTCCAGACTGCTTTACGTTAGTACTGGGCTTTAACTATCTTGAGAGAGTGGCAGGAGTTTTTCAGGTGTTACTGAGTAAAACTCAAGAATATTCAGTAGAGTCTTCCTTTGTAGATCTAATTCGAAAACTTTTGCTTTATTTTTGTTTAATTCCTTTAAAGTTCTGAGTATATTTACCTTTTCCTCTCAAAAATGGGAGGCTCGTATTTCTTTCCTCCAGTTTCTCAGTAGGGCTCTTATGAATCACAGCAGTAGCTCCGCAAGCTGTCGGTCAAATACGCATGTGCATTGCCCACCGCTTCAATGATAAACTGCTGACTGGAGACTACAGTGTCTGGTTTTAAACCTTGTAGTAGTTTACCTTCTGCACTCCTGTCAAGCATCTTAAAAGGCTCAGGATCACTTGAAGGCTCTGTCTCTGCTGTAAGAAATATAGAGTTTAGAGGAAAACTCCTAAGGACCTGGGGTTAGCGCTGCAGTTTCAGTACAGATCTACGAGAAGAGCCTGTAGAATTTCTGATGGGGGGTGATTTGCCCCCCACACACCCGCATCCAAGGACACTACGAGTGGTAGGAACACGGTGACTTCAGTTGTCCACAGAGCGGGATAGTAAATTATGCAATGCTCCTTATAGCCTCCTGCTGTGGAAACTTGAGTTTACAGACTACAGAGTAGCACTTTGCAAAATATGAAGGAGGAAATTTTACATCTTCATTGCAGAGTGATATTGAGGATGAAATGATTTCAATACCTAGGACAAATAGTAAGTGGGAGGTCAGTAGATAAAAGAGATTAAGAGCACCCAAAAGGTCAGCACGTCTTGCTGCGGAGCCAGGCAGAAGGCAGATGAAAGGGAGAGACGTGCCAAAGAGCAAGAGGTTTGGCTCCTCATACAGTACGGGCTGCCCCTCCAGCTGCTTAAAACGCACTCCCGTTGGGCTGCTGAAGGAATATATACATCACAAGAAGGGAACAGTTGTTTAACAGAATTTCTTCACTACTGCATTTGGATTAATTGAATCCTGTGCGAGGCCTTATCAGGAAGAGCTGTCAGCAAAGAATTCCAATAATCCAATCAGGAGGTCACGAGTGCAAGAATAAGTATCTACAAATCGGATTGAGAGAGCCAAACCTGAAGCCAAGCAATATTCCAGAGATGACAGAATAGATGATTTCACCACGTTGCTGATATAATTAATGGAGATTGATAAATTCATCACAACGCCCACGTTTTGTTTGTCGTACTGGAAAGGTGATAATCTAAAATCCTCATTAAAAAGGCAACAGAACAAAACAAGAAGTGTAAATCAAGTGATAGTAGTAGCTAAACAATCATGTCTCTCGTGTTAGAGTTTATGCAATATTATGAATGTGAAGTACTTTTACGCAGGTGTCCAATGTTAACCACCAAGTACAAAGCCAGTTGATAACTGAGTAACAGATGAATTCGAGGATTAAAAAATAACCATTGGTCACAGGACTGTTTGTGTCAAACAGTCACCTAAAAACAATTATTCTGCAGTTTAGATATTCAGGAATATCATCTGTGTCAAACTGTTCTTGGGAAGGAATATTTCAAGTGGACGATTCAGACCTTAGTCACTTCTTGTTGTGTTTTTCCCATTGTATTTATCAGAGAAGTCTCATAACCTGAGTTGTCTTATATAAAAATAAAGCGGTCCATAACTGCATGAAAGACAGCAAGTCCATCTTTCATGCAGTTTCATATGTCAGGCTATCAATTTAAGTTTTTGTTTGGTGGTGGTGTTGGTTGTTTCGTGGGGATTTTTTGTGGTGGTTTTTTTTTTGGAGTGGGGTGAGGGGTTTGTTTGGGTTTTTTTGTTTTGCTGGTAGCAAAGGATAGTCTCAAAAAGAGAGATGCAATGTGTGCTTACAACTAGGTGTCGACTAGGACAAGCACTGTAAATGTGTATATAATTTTCAGCACGTACCTTGTCCCAGTTGAAAGCTGGTATTCTACCAGGACAGACACAGGGACTTCTCATTCGGGGCAATTTTAGGGCCATGAATTAGTAATGCAAAAGAAAATGCCCTGATTTGTGCTGTGAATAGGTCTCCCCCCACTCTTGTTGAAGAACTGTAAAGTACCATTCTGCAATTTTCTGACTAGAGATGCAGAGACAATATATCTACATATTTATACGTTATTTGTTTTATTTCTCTTTCGGTGTTATGGGATAGTAAAGTCTGCATATGTCAATAAAACAAAATTAACCAAAAATGAGAACAAGTGAAATACATTAAGTTCAACTTCCCTTACACGGGAATGACTGAGAGTAAGCTTGTGATTTAACCCAGTATGAGAGTTGATCTGATCTACTGCTGAGTGCAGAAAGGCTTTTCTAATCCAAGAGACGCCTCTGTTGTAAACCCTTGTATTTCTAACCTTCAACATCTTACCAAGGGTACTGTCCATTGCTTTCACATCATTTTCTGAGTTTAAATACCTCTCATCTGAGCTTGTTCTTCCTTAATCTTTAAACCTTGATTAGTGCTACCTTCATACTTAATCATTCTCCTGCTTTGCAAAGCACTTGGGGATCGTTCCGATGACAAATTTCAGCTTCGTCGGCTACCGACCCACATATGCTCTGCAGCCAGACTGCAACTGCTTGTCCCAATAGGTCCTGGGGTAACATTATAATTAAAGAGCAGCTGCTGGCACATACAGGCTCCATGGACACTGTCATCAAAGGGCAACCGATGTCCCACATTAGCTGAATGGATCTTTAAGGAATTTCAGTGATGGAAATCAACTTTCCTCCCCAGGAGTAATTACAGCACATCTGCCTCGTCCCAGCCAAACGCTGCACTTGGCCTGATGCCTGTGTCCTATCCAGCGCTACATTTGTGCCTATAATTATGGCAACTGAGGTACTGACAGTACGCTGGGACCTCCATCCATCTTGCTAGGGTTCTCCATGAGTACCAGAGATGCTTCTGTGCATGTCACACAATTAAGTTGTGTGGTTAATTACACCTATTTACCTCTCTTATGATTAAGGAAAAATGGGAGGAAAATTTAAAATGTCCTTTTATATGTCAACAAAAAAGGATAAAAGAAAATAATCTTGTGTTTGGTGTATGATTAACCTGTGGAATTTACTGCGGTAGGATATTACCGAGGCAAATAGTTTAGTAGGATTTAGGGATTACACACATGAATAAGAACTGCATTTACTAGTTACCTTCTCTAGATTTAAGAAAGGTAATTTCTTCCCAGTGCAATTCGATACATAAGGTCAGCAAATGATCACTAGCATAGGACAGGCAATGTCTTCTCCAGCCTGTGGCTCCCAGCAGGTCTCCAAGACAAGGTTCTTCCTTCCTGGAGAAGGATAAGGTATCAACATGCTTGTCAATCAGGGCAAAATACTGTACTGAGCACACGACTCTTCTCTTCTGTTGAGGGATTATTTTGTCCCTGCGGGTCAGGTCAGGACTATTTCACACCCTCAGCAGTCTGAGGTTTTGCCCTCCCACCTTTTTATTCCTTTCTTAATTTCAGAAAGCCTGACAGTGTGGCCAATGCCTTTCCGCAACGATCATTACAACTAATGGACAAGCCTATTTATTATAAAGTCTACCAAAGAGTAGTTAACAAGCCCTGATTTCTGTTTAACTGCCACTCTGTAACCTGCTTGAGAGCAGATCTGCACTCTAAACATAATCACCTCTTAATGCTTCTTATTTATTTATTTAGAGGCAGTATAAACACGATAGGCCAGAACCTCTGCTGATACATCGGTGTGCCCCCAGCAGCCAGGATCTGTTGAAATCAATGGGGCTTTACTGATTTACATCCCCTGAGAATCTCCACATAAAATAAATTTCAGCCAGGAGGTAGGAGATTATATGTATATGCAGAAGTCAGGTAAACTGGTGTGTTTGTATGACACACAGACGCTTCAGGGTCAACAGTATGTACAGAAATCAGAGTTCCTTTAAAAGAAAACGACTAATCCAACTTATTAAACCTGATTTATGTTTGTTAAAAAGCAGTCAGGTGACAACTAACTGATGCATATCTTTATTTGCTTTGGTGTAATCCTGCATTTTTGTTTTGCACTCGTAGATATGATGTTTCGCTGTTTTAAGGTCAGAGTCTAATTTCAGATGTCACAAGGAAGGTAACGTACAAAGCAGCACACTGCTGCTTTGTGTGCATGCAAAGAAAAAACCCAGATATTTTGCAACACTGCACTCCTCCACAGTCACAGTAGCTATAAACTGCCCCATCAACCTTAAAAACAACAAAATACCTCTAAATCAAGAAGTCGCAAAACAGTTCTCAAACTGTCATCCCAGATAGTCAAGCTTTTAATAAATTGCAATAGTCCTAATTTTTTTTCCCTCGTTGAGGTTAGTCTTCAGAAAACTATATGCAGTTTTTGCTCCAAGTGAAATGAATATGCATCCAGTTCTCTGAGGCTGCAGTCCATGGCATGTGCATAATTGGAAGTTTGATTAAGCTGAAATAGGTAGATTTCTACCAAGGAATGCTAGTATTGTATATATTAAGTACACAGTCTTAACTGGCTAATCTGCCACTTTTCCCTCTCCCCCAGGAGGAAAGAACAAACTAAAACTTTTGGCACAATTATTTTTGTGGGTTTTAGGGATACAGCCTTGTCCCTTAAGACATGACTACTGTACTATGACTTCTTATAATGCTGTGCCATGAAACACCTCGTAACAATAATGTTATTTCCTCTACTTTCTACTGAACCTTTACAAGAAAATTGCTTTCAGTCTGCTTAAATCCTGTTACTTTTCATAACAACCTCTTATAAATGAAAGTGGTATAGTTAGCTAAGTTGATGTGAACAAACCAGAAAAATAAGGCAGATGTTTAATTTTTTTTCCTCTTGTTTTGTTTGCTTTGTCACTTACCAAAAGTTGGAAGAAAAAAAAAAGTAATTGGGTGTTTTATAATTTGTGACCATTTAAAAGAATAAATGACCTGAATCAAAGGTCAAAGCCTTTGTGCTTTCTGCAGTAGAGAGGTTTTTGTTTTGTTTCCCCCTGAATCTTTTTATACTGGAAAAAAAAATGAGGAGGGAAAACAAAAAAGGCAAACTAAAATAAAAATCTTCCCTGTGCATATTAATGCACAAAGCAATTCCTAAGGGATCTTTACAGCTTTAGATTTAAATGCCTTTTTCCTTTAAGCTTGCAAATATCAACAACATTCCTGCACACTGTAATCAAATACTTTCCCAAAAAGCCATGGAATGTGCCATAATTTGTCAAAGATCCTCACTGACAAGTTTTTAGTAAAGTCCACTACAGCAAACCCTCCTCGGCCCCCTTGACCCACGTAGCAAGAGACCTTTGACCCTATTTGGGCCTCTTTTATGAGCTTCTTTCACTCTGACCAGATGGCTAAACTATCAAAGGTTTTTATGAGTAAAAACTGCTTTTCAAACTCACAAGTTGTATATTTCTCTCCATGTTAATGTGAACTATCAACCCAAAGGCTTTAAATTGAAAACACAAAAGGTGCTCTGCAGCTGCCGGCTCTGCAGCGGCACCTCGCATTGTGCTGGCTGGGTGGGGATGTTTGCAGAGTAAACAGCTGATGTCCAGATGAAGACAGTTTAAGGCCAAATTGTTTAAAAAAAAAAAAACAAAAAAAACCCAAAAAAAACCCCACACCACCCATCGAAACCCTAATAAATTATTTTTCCCCAGGATATCGTTTGGAGCCTCTAACGTGGTGCTTGCATATTCATGCACAGCTACCACCAGCCCACCCTCTCTTCCACATAGACACCACTACCCAGAGTGGCAAATTAGGACTAATTAGACCAAATTGTGTCAGAAACAAAACTAGATTACAGACTTCTTGATCAGTTTGAATTTCAATGCAAACATCTCTGAACGCCCAGACATGACTTTCTTAATGCCAATCGAACTGTCTTGTCCCTTGCTGTCCCTGTAGTAGCACTGAGGAGGATTTTTTTATCCAAGATTATTAGTAGATATTTGTTGTTATTGTACAGTTCATCTATTCCATAGTTTTTTCTTTACAGAAAATTTCAGTAGTTCTTTTTTTCAATGTATTAAACCCTTCTGTATCTTTTATATAAGCTGTTAATATACTACATGTATTCCACAGCATTTGCTCTTCCTATTTTTAACAGATATTTAACAATTTTCAAATCAAGATACTATAAATCACAGAGAGATTAACAAAGAAAAATCCTACCCTCCTAGGCTTTCCCAAGGAAGCTAGGGAATATAATCTGCTCTTCCTCTTTCTCACAGGTTTCCAAGAGCTATTTTTTTTTTTTTAACCCTTCCCATTCTGGCATGCCATTCTCACCATGGTGTACTTATTTCGTTAATGGAAAAATCATATATTGTCCAAGTTGCAGAACTGCACATTTGGGAACAACTTCAGTTTAACATTCTTGATCAAATTCGTTTCATGCAAGGTATTTCTTTAATCCAGTTTGAAATGTGGGTCTTAATAGGCTATGTATCTTTTTAAGTCAAATATCCTTTCCTCTTACTTAAAATCACAAAAGGGTTTTAT